>NW_027175887.1:13899449-14346949 GCF_023055335.1 Clinocottus analis
ACATTAGAAAAAGTCAAATAAACAGAATTATCTTCCGCAGTGTTTTTTTTTTTTCTTTTTTTTAATGGCAATCACCTTTAAAGAGGCAACTGTCAGCTGTCCGTCTGATCGTTTATCAACCACAGTTTGAGTTGATCGAGCTTGGCAGAGAGAAGCGAGTCCACATCCTGCACGCTGGGCTTGTCTTTAGGGAAGCCCCCTCGTCTCCTCCTGGAAGAAGAGATACCTGCCTTTCCAACAAGTGGTTTCTTTGGTTTTCGAACCTCGCCGGCATCCAGGAACTCCATAAATCGTTTGACACGTCTATGGCTGTACCAGGACTCAGAGCCATCCCGGCGATTGTGAGGCACCTCGAATATGGTCTCCAGCCGGCTAAAAGCAGAGAAAGAAATTCACAATGAGTGAATTCACACAGTTACAGCAGCAATAGCAAGTTAATACTTAGTAGTTATTACATTAGTACAGAACTCTGATTTAAGTAACTGATCTTTCCTCTGGTGCCACCCTCTGGACAAACTTTTCCTCACTAGCAGCAACAATCTAAGCACTAGCTGCGTACCTACAGTAGATGGAGTTAAGAAACAGACAGGAGTAACAAGACAAGAAGAAAGTAAGGTACTGCTTTGGACGGGGGAAGCAGCAAAAAGTATTTTTGGACACTTATGTTGAAGTATATGCTATGTTATGCCATTGACAAAAATAGTCGTTTTATCTCGCTGTGAGATATCAAGTAAGTGAGTTAGTGTTATTGTTTGACTTTGGTAAATCCAAACTCGCCCTTTATAACCCCAAACTCGCACAATAACCCAAACAAAACATGAATGGCCTTTATGAAATTGTGTGTTGCGTATGTGTGTGTGTGTGTGTGTGTGTGTGTGTGTGTGTAAACATGCAGTCAATGTTGTCAAGTTGGCCTTACCTCTCAGGGGGTTGGCTGAAATTCTTATTGGTGTAAATTTCTTCCAAACTAAACTCCTTCTTTTTCAGCCTGTGGTGTGACAGAAGAAAAAAACAATGTTGCAATCAATCAGTGTCATATATTAATCAGAGTGTTTCATAGACAACAGACATGTATTGACACGACATAAATGAACCCTCAATGGCAGTTGACAGCGTGAGCCAATAGCATTTGTCTTACTTTAAAACACCTTTGACTTTACTATGAACAATCAAACCTAAAGGCTGGGCTAAAGCTCAGCTGAGACCTGTTGTCTAAAGTTACTCCTGATTTTGTTTCTTCAAATTAAAAGCTTTCAAATAACAGGGAACTATCATGTTTAATTTTTTTTTCAAACAATTTTAACTATTACTGTGGAATATCTAGAAAATTATATTTTATTTATATTATGTTTTGTTATAGGCTATTCTTCAATTAAACATGTTGTTTAATACAGCCAGAAGGTAAATAACAGCTGACTTTTGTTGCATTTTGTGTTGTAAAGTCCATATTTATGAGATTGTGTGTTTCTGATAGCGAGACAGAAAATGTATTTTTGGGGAAAATATAAATCCCCTAAAAGGTTTTGAGATTCGGTCAAAAGTACAACAAAGTATATGTGGCCCTTTGAGTTGAGATTCACTTGTCACACATGTGATCTCCCCCGCTCATTCATTCATGTACCTGATGCGTCTGGGCAGACCCATGGGTGTCAGGTTGTTCTGAGGTTTGGGCAAAGCTTTCCGAATTCTTATAGATGACACTTTCCCTCGTTCTTCATGCTTTTGCACCACCTGTGATGATGATGAAGAAGAGGATTAGTAACTTGCATCCGTCTGAAACCATTACAAAACATTGTTGAATTGTTTTTTACATCAGAACATCAACTCGGACGCAGTAGAACGAGTGGCATACTGCACGTTTCCTTCACAGAGTAGGTGAGCTGGAATTATATAATTCACTGTAATAAAAAACTGCCAAATCTGTATTTGCTACTACCGGCATTAAAACAGGAAGTCAATGGTAACGTAGTGAAACCTTCCCTTTTGTTTGATTTATTTGACGGCCTCTGTCAAGTATGACATTGACGGTCATTAGATTCAAGTTAAAATTAAGTATACCTTGATTTCAGAATCAGACAAAGCCTTTTCTTCTCTCAACCCGACGTCTTCAAACTCCTGACTGGATGAACTTGTGTCTCCGGCATCATCCTCCTCTTCTCTCTGTGGTCTTCTTGCAATCTGACACTGCAACAGATTCCCACTGCAAAGAAACCAGAAGGTAATACCAGCACAGTATCATTGGCATTATCATAAAACACATAATTACAGATCTTTGAAAAATGTATGTATATTACCTGCTATTATAGTCAAACTTGGGAGAATCAATTCTTTCGAGGAATATCATCGGGTACATCGAAGAACAGGAGGTGGGAGAGGAAACATGACTGGAAGAGCTGGGACTGGTAGAGGCTCTGTTGTTGACTTTCTCAGAGAGGAAAGCCAGGGGGCTTGAGAGGAAACAGGAAACAAGAGCGGAGAGGGAACTGCTGGGAGAAAGTGCAAGACTAGGAGACAACCCTTGGTGGTGGGTGACTCCATCGTATGGGAGCGATCTCCTGGACGGATACACCTCCTTACGAAGGCAGAGAGGGGCTATGATCTCCCTCTCCACTTCTACACTGCAGACTGTGTGTCGGCGGGCTCGCTGATGGTACTTGTGAAGGGTGTGTTGGACAGGCGTGTGGGATGAGTGTCGCTGGGGTGTTGTGAGGATCCTGCTGTGGTGGGGCGAATGCAGAGCAGAAGTCCAGGTGGTGTCATGGAGACGAAAGGAGGGTATCTCCGGACAAGAGTAGCTGCGCAACAGGCGTCTGGACAAGTCATTTCCTTCTGAGGGTGAACTTGGTGTAGCCAGGTCTGCAATGTCCATAGTGATGGACTTAGTCTCCTCTTCACCGTTACATGTCCTGCTATGAAAAACCTTGCTTTTTCTCTTTTTTTTATCTGCTCTACTCGGCTTAATATTAACCCTTCCGGCACTCGACCCAGAGACACCACTGCTGCTGTGGTTAACAGCTTCAGCATCAGTGGGAAATAACTCATCCGATACAGAAGCAGTGCTCTTTTTCTTCCTATCGGTGACGTGCTTAACTTTATCATTTGATTGTACAGAACTGTTTACATTACGTTGAGAGGACGAAGGTTGTTTATCACTTCCAAAAGGTGTCATTTCAAAATACGTCGGGTCCGTGGAGATTTTACCACTGCTTTCCTGAGGCTGGTTTTCTTTGGCTACCAAATGAAGGTCCTGGGAACACAGCTTCGCCTCTTGAATCCCACCCGACGCAAATGATTTAACATCAATTCTAAAACCCTTTTTGGTTCTCTTGGATGGCTGGGTCGGTCTCTTTTTCGAGCCCTCCTCTTTTTGAACGCAATGAGAGGCACTTTTAAACAAAGCGCTGTCTGATTCTGTAGTGGAGCTCGATTGGCTCAGCAATTTCCGCTTGACGGATATGTTTATGTTCCTGCGCTTGCTTGAGCTCTGGAGGGGCTTCATGGCAGGACTAGTAAAGACTTCTGATGGCGTTTCCTGCTCGGCTTGTTTGGTCGAGGCGATGGCCATGCTGGCTTCCAGTTCCATACCGTTATCAATGTTTACATCAGGTTTATTACCAAGGCCTGTTTTTGTCTTTAGCTTTTTGCACGGACCCCTGGGCTTCCTCTTGCTGCTGCTATCCTTAACGTTATTCTCTGACGCACCACTGCTTTTATCCAGGGTAATTAACACAGTTTCATCTATTGTAGCAATTATTTCTTGTCCATTTTTTCTTTTCTTATTTGCTCTTGATGAAACAGACTGTCTTTTTTGAACAGGCTTCAGTGTTTCTTCCTCATGCACAATGGGATTTGTCGACACAACTTCTGTTCTCGGCGGTCTCAATGTGACATTTATTAACTCTTGTCCTTTGGTATCCTTTGTATATGTATCTTCTGTTAATCTCTTCCTCTTCACAAAGTCTTGGGATTGGCAGTCCAGCTCCACGCCTCTCTTTGCTCTCCCAAGAGCCGAAACTGAACACATTTCGGGGTTTAGCTGACAATCCAGCTGCTGAGTATCCAAAGAAGGGTTCAGTGTCTCTTCATTAGCACTGTCATTTAAGTTTTGGCTAGGGCGATCCAAACTCTCTATTTCCCTGCCATCGTCCTCACCATCAAGAGGCTGAGGACAGTCGGTGATGGGCGGAGCATAACAGACAGAATCAGCTTTGCTTGATTGGACTGAATTAATTTGAGAAAACTGCTCATCACTAACCTTAGACTTTTTCTTTTTCACTTTAGATGTTACAGTCATAGAGGTAACTTTCTTTACTCTCGATCTAGTCACTGAACATTTCCTCCGCAATGGTGTCAGCTGGGCAGACATCTTTCCTTTATGGTCCTCGGTAGCACCAGACATATTTAACTTGGTTTCATGTGAAGCACAGATATTGAGTGAGGGCTGTAACAACATAGAGGACCATACAGATTCTGAACCTTCCTCAAAAACATTGGGTAAAGGGCAGCGTTGCAAAGGCACAGGATCAGGAGAGTTATTTCCCTTTTGGGTTATTGCACATTCATCGACCTGTTTGGAGTTAAGTGTCGGCAACTCTACATCAAAAGATAATTTTTTAGAATATCTAAGTGCAACAGTTTTTGTGTTTTGTTCACTTTCTACATTATCGAGCCACTCCCGATTCGCATTCTCACTTTGTGCTTCTGAATGAAACACGTCACTTCGCTCCGAGTGTTCAACATCAGATGCTCCAGTGGCCGGTAGCTCGGACTCATCGAGTTGGTCTGGAAATTTTGTGCATGGTGGAGGATTATTATCTCTGAAGAGTTTAACAGGACTCATGACTATATCTGTGAAACTGGCCATCTTCGACTTGAATGACTTAAACAAAGGGCCGATCACCCATCCCTTTGGGGCAGATGCAGTTTCAAAAGAGTGTCCAAAAGCAAATCTCCCACATGCATCCATGTCAGGTTTTGTGGCTTCAAGGTTCTGCGTGGTATCTACAGCAAACTCCTCAACCACATTTTCTTCAGTCTCTGGGCTTCTCTGGTTCTTTTGCCTAAATGAAAGAATGGAAAAGGGAAGTTAGACATTTAAAAACACAAATCACAAGGTGTAATGTGTCACAATGTCAAATAAAAACCACTATATAGTCTTGTAAAAGCATTGACATATATAGTGTGAATAAAACATCTTGTATCAGCCATCCTACTTCTCTCGTTCTCTGTTATTAAAAACATCCACACATCTATGCCCCTTTCCCACAGCCTTGATAATGTAGGTCATATGGAAAACTACTCAAACCATGCCAGCTTTTAAGGACGAGACCACTAGTGATGTACGGGTCAGGGTTTGTATATGCGCACCCACCCGACCCGTTATAAGAGCCGATTTGCACTGCCATCTGCAAAAATATGCATGAATCAACCACCCGAACCCGACACGCAAGCCAATAACTTTATGCATTACAGCAGCATAACAGACAAGAAATGAGCACTGCAGTATTCACTGTGGGGGATGGATGAGGGGGTGAGAGAGCGAGACAGAAAGACAAACAGAGAGACAGACACAGACAGAGAGACAGACAATGTTTCTGTAAGTTGTTAGTAACCTACTTGGAATGCTGTTTTGTCACTTTTTGACCCACCCGCCAAACCCAGGGACATTTTCCAGTAAGATTACCCAAACCCGCCCAAACCAGTGTGTTAACCCGCACATCATTATTACAGACCACGGTTACCAACAGACATTCTTTATGCGTGAGCAGGTTTTCCCAGTTAATTAAAAAATATTTTAAAAAGACACCATCTTTTACCATGTATATCCAAACTAAGAAGATTTGAAGAAGAAGACTAAGAGATTTGCGAGAACACTTACTTATTTTGGCGCTTTGCTGCAAAAATCGCATCAAATCCATCCTGCAAAAAAAGAAAAGTTGTTGTTTTCAGAAAATTAAGCAGTGTTGTAATACAACCAATTAAACTCTAAAACAATACCATTGCCAAAAAGAATTCAAATTTTCTGTTTTTTAAAACCTTATTCCCTTTTAGTCATTTAAGAGTTACTGGGTCACATTAAGACACTCGATTGCTTGTCTTTGTCGGATGCAGCAGACCGTGAAGAAGGATAAAAAAAAAAATCACTCGATTAACCCTCACACCCCGCTTACTGTGCCGGTCTTCAATGTTGACATACACGGAAGTAAAGCAAAGCTGCTGCAGCAACAGATTAGTCACTGAAAGCTTTTGTCCATGAAAATGATATCACGGTCACAGAGAGGTTTTTTTTTTTCAAGTGGGGAACATCAAGAGCAAGGAAAGAAGTAACTGACCTGTATTTGTTTCTCATGTACACGGGTGCCTTCAACTCTTTGGTGCTTGGACTGTGACACCTACAAATCAGAGAGATGCATGAGCAGAGTCTCATCAGATCATTGAAGAGTACCTGAAAAATATTGTTTTAAGTTTAACTCATACCATGTTCGCATTCTCCCTTTGTCTTTTTGTGGGGACCAGATTCTGTCTGGATGGTTTCTGAGCTGTTCTTTGGTCTGTAAAGCTCTGCTTTTTAGGGGCTTGGATCTCTTGAATGTGGCAACTCCTGTGTTCAGATACTCCATTTTTTTGGATTCTGTGAAACAGGAAATAAAGTCAATATGCAGCGGATTTGGTTTTCTATACTGTAATAAAAGAAAAGCAGTGCTGTAGATCTTAAAGATGCTCAATACATCAACATCTGTATGAGGGAAGTCTCGATTAGAGTCCTATAGGCATCTGTCGATATACGTTTATCCATCACACTTAAATACCACATGCAGTCTTCTAAGTTTGACTTCATCCTTTACAAGCTTCTTCATCTAAATGCTGAACATACTGACTTAAAACTTGAAATTGAACAACTTAAATTTTTGATATACTATGGAGATTTAACTGGAAGAACGCCACTCTTGAAAATGAATGTGAAGCCATCAAGGAGAGAGAGGATGTATTACCCCGTTGGAGTTCTCGGGACTACAAAAACACTTGTCTACTTGAGATTGCATGTTTCCAGAGAGCTGCTTCTTTTACCTCTTGAACATCATTTGGCTGAGTACAGACATTGGCTGCAGATTGCACACAAACCAGACAACCGCCAAGTTATATTTTGGTCTCCCATCAAGTGACAAACAGAATTAATGTTAAGCGGTGACAGCTGATATGACCTGCCGTCCCTTCACTCTAAACAGCGGAAGCAACGGTCAGTGCCGGCTAAAAATGAGAAACTGCGTGCTGAATACTTTGCACACTGCTCGTTGCTCATTTGAGGGGACAGACAACACATTATAGTTCCTTTGGGACTTTTGTGAATCAGTGCATTTTGCTAACCCGAGTGTCAGAACAGAATCACTCACATGTGCAAACAAATATTTTTTTCACATTCACACAATCTACTTTCCACTTTGAAATGTATTGAGCAGGTTAAGGTGGATAAAACACCATTCAGTGGAGAAATAATTAGATTTTGATGAACTTCATTTTTGCTGGTCCCTAATCTGTTTTGGAAACAAAATTGCCTAAAAATACATTAACCTTACTCGAACCAATATCTTAACTTATGACCAACATGCAACATATCAAGCAACAATACATTCTGATTCATAATTTTATAACCTAATCTGTTTAAATGTGATGATTACTAGCCCACCGTGAACCGACGATTACCTTTAAACTTTCTGAGCATATCTTTCATAGGTTTTGTGGCAACTGCTGGGTACACATGCTCTTAAAACTACGACAATAATCTTTCAGCTGAGCTGGAAATATTAACATCAACATTCAAGCTTTCAAAACGTCCACCTGCTGTTTGACCATTTTATTCCAAATTAAATGTTATAAGCTGCATTTGTGTCTTTGTGTCGCTCATCTCCATGGGTGACTGAAGACACATGAGGAAAAATTCAGTCTTTTGTAATCGGGTGCTGAAACCACAATGTGATTTTTAGACATTTAAATCTATATGAGGAACAGCAGATGGATACATGTTCCTAATCTCAGCACTGATGAAAATTCACATTTATCAGACATTTTCCATAGAATGTACTCATAAGTCCCAAATCATTCAATCTATAAAAAGGGAGAAAAAAAGCAAGGAGGGGCATAGCATCTACAACAAAAGAAATCAAAAAGGTGCCACAACAACTATACCTGGGAGTGACGGAGGAACAGGGGAGGAGAGGTGGTGGAGGTTCACTGTGGGAAGGTGCACTACAGAAACTGTTTGGGGGAATGGCATGTTCATCCATTGGACAAACTATCTGATGGAGTGAGTCAGAGGGATAAGTCAACATCCCTTTGCTCTCTCTTTCTCTCCTTGTCTGTAAATAACAACAACGGAAAAACAAACAAAAAATGCAGGGCATCAAATCAGCATGAAGGGACTTCAAAAAAAGGTCTTAAAATAATAAGTTTCACTTACTTGTCAAATCGCTGTGATGCGGTTCACTCTGAAATGAGGAATAGTAACATCTTTAAATACATACATATTTTTAAACATAACAATATTCATCATTGTATATAATATCAGGAAAAAGTGGAAAACACCAAAGTGACTGCTTTCAGTCCACACCCAGAGATATTCAGTTTACGATCATGAAAAACTAAAGAAAAACATAAAATCATCCTAATGTGGCAACAATTAGGAAGGCAAGAGAGAAACGATACTAAGATTTCGATACACAAGTACACATTAGGGAGACCATTCATGACGAACTTAACTTACTAGAATATAATTATGCATATGGTTGAGAGGTATCTTCCATAGTTAGCTTGATTACAATGCTGACATATCTTGCAAAAGGGTTTACACTTGTATTCAAACAATTTATAACTTTCTTATATGTAAATATTGGTTTTAATCTGAGCATTTAGGATTGATACAGTGATGCAAAACCAAAGACTTTTCCTTTCTAGTCAACATCGCCACAATAATCAGGATGAGGGGAAAGAAAGATCCCTACCCCCTCCCTCCCCCCAAAAATTACAAAAAAACATTGATGTTCAAAATTTCAGCTCTTTGTCGTTGGCTCGTACTACACATGTTAACGTTAGTGACGTTTCGCCTACAGTCCGTTATCGAAACGTAACTGACGTTAAATACAACATTGTATTAGCTCATAGTCTTGCTTACTAAACTGACTCAAAAACAGATAGTATTGCTAAAGATAATTAGACAGGAGTGCATCTCGTGCGAACGTTTTCAATCGAATGGAAGCGGCGGTTTGATTAAAACTGCGCGAGGTCTAAATGCTGGAATGAAAACGGTTTCACATTCAAACTTTTAACGGTATATGCGAGCTAACTTGTAATAACAAGAGCCAACGTTATTTTTCTGTAAACCAATGGCTGTCGTAAAAAAAATATCGTCAGGTAAACACATCTGAGCGAAGCTTAATTGTGACTCCGTGAACATTGCGTGGTTGGACTGACGCCGACAGGCACACAGTGTGTAACACAGGGGCTGCACCGGGGAATAGTCGGAGCCGGGAGCTGTCATCTCTCCTCATGTTCAAGTGCCGTCTATACGTTAACTGGACATACCCCGCTTTGGCAGTTTGGTTGCAAACGGTTATCACGGTTAAAGCATAGTGACCGGACTTACCAGAAACGTTAAGCTGCACCACAGGATAGTATTCCGACCTCAACGTAAACAAGGCATGCCGCCCTACAAGCGAGTCACCGATGTAGCCGTTTTACGAATCCAACAACCAGACAGACTGATGGACCAATCACAGCACAGAGTTCTTTTCCGCCCGGAAAGACTAGTTGAAATCTGACCAATCAGAGAAGACTTTGAGACCTCGAAGGTGGAGGTTGGCCAATTGGTGATCGAGGAGAAAAGGCTAAATAAATTAAAAATATATGTAGTCTTCTTTTTGTCCTCGGGTGACCTACTATGTTTAAAGCCCTCGAAGACCCACATTTTAATTAGTTTAGGCGTTGGATTCAATTTGACAATTTGTTTTTAAGTAAGGGCACTTAGTCGCAATAAGGATGCGTCACAGAATTACTGAAGGGGCCGACTGGGCACAAGCCCACGGGTACCGGAGCCTTTGGAGTGGGTGTGAGCGTAGTTTGTTGGAAAGTAAATGTTTTCAAAATTAAATACATTGCAATGCTACACAATAATTACAACTAGACTAAAATGACTATACAGTCACCAAACAACTTAATGACCACGAGAAGACACAAGACGGACAAAAGGACACAAACACACACACACAAAACAATTACAAACACACACACACACACACGCGCACACACACACACACACACACACACACACACACACACACAACGATCAGAAAGCGATACAGTAAAGGGTTGGGCATTTTTGCTTAAAATGCGATTTAAATGAGGATTTATTTTTCACCTGATCTTTTTACACAGACGGGTACTGTGAAAATGCAGTACTGTCGTATCATTTTGGACACAGAACTTGTCCACATTAAAATTGTATATCCACAGAACATTGAAAGAATAAATAAGTCATTGGAGGTGACACTGATGCATTTATGATTATATGCATACTAGATAAAATCTCATAACTACCAAAAGGTATCCAACTGTGAATACTTGAATTACTGTTCGTTTAACATCTCTGTAGATTTAGCTCATGAGGAGTCATGGTCGTACTGCAACCACAAGGTATCGATTCCCAGTCTCCCCATAGTTTGCATATCAATGTATCCTTGAGCAAGACTATGAACCCCCAGTTGCTCCCTGGCCACCTCACTGCAGCCCACTGGTCCTAAATTGCTATGGATTGGTTTAAAGCAGAGAGAAAATTTCATATATGCATATGTAATATGACATAATAAAGCCATTCAATACAAGCTTGTTGAATACTATCTTTTGCTCTCAATAGTAGTAAGTACACAAGTGAGAAATACCCCAAAAATAATTAAAAATAATGATTTTTAGTGTTAAATGGAATGACAATTTAAACTTCACTAAATGATCAGAATTAAATTTGTTCTTAAAGAGCCATAAAATGATCCCACAATGAAATTTGTTTTCACGAAATAGAAAAATAACCCCAAAAACGTCTGATAGCAACACGACATACATGAGTTATTTATTTAAAAACAATGTACAGAAAACAAAGCCCCTGTTCAAATTATAGATTTGACACTAAATCCACCAAACAATGAAAGAGTTTCATGACCGTGATGGTTGTGATTCATTTACTGCTGGAAATAAAATCATGTGTACAGCTCAAAATCTAGTCTCTTGGAGTTGTAGAACTGAGATCCCTTCTGGTCGATCCTCTTGCAGTAAACAGCTGTGCTGAAATAGCCTTCGTCCACCCAACCCTGGAAAACAGAGAAGAAGAAGATTAAAACCCAACTGGTCAGATCTTAGTTTAAAGCCAGAACCACCCTGCAGCCCCAGGACCTAGTAAAACATAAATCAGATTCACTAACACAGATAGTCAAGTAATCAAGAGAAAAAGAGAAATAATGGTGTGAATGCCAAAATAAAGTTGCTGTTTAATGTGTCTGTTGGCATAAGTTACTGAAAGGGATAGTTCTGATGTTTTGAAGTGGGATTGTATAAGGGACTAATACATAGTCAGTATTTTAGCTAAAGTAAATGTGCTTGGCAAACCACCAGTCTGGAGAAACAGACAGGATTACCATCATGGAGGAAAAGTAATGTAATGCTGTGCATGAGGGCTGCAGCAAAATACATTTTAGACCCCTAAAAAAATCTATATCAGTTTGGGTGAACGCGTTTTCAAAGAATAGTTTCTCCCCATAACCTTGCTGTCAAGCAGCCATTTTCAAAAGAAAAACTGAAGCTGGTCTCTTCAAAATAACCAGACTCCTTTGACAAAAACGGTCATTTTACCTGGCAGAACACAGGAGCTGCTGGATAATGCTGCCTCAACCGGTTAGTTTGTTTGCATTGTTGTGTGACTATACCTTAAAAACACTCAAGTCACACAATAACACACTAAAGTGATCTGGATTTTTGTAAGTGTCTTTGCTGCACCTCTACTGTTTCTCCAAACTCCATCTACTATGAGTAATGTAATAACTGTGGATAAGTACCCCATACGACCCCACTTCAAGTAGATGCACAAACTAAAAGGATAATTTGGATATATAATATATTGATCATACTTTAAAACACAAATACATTTCTAATATGTCAATAAACATACAAATCTGAACTGTGTCCGGAATCCATACTTAAAAACATCACAAATGGACAAAAATGCCATCCTAAGAATTACTTCCTTAATAAATGAATTCTGTGGCCTAAACTATAACCCACACTTTCCATTAACTCAAAAGAAAACCATACATTATACCTGCTAGTACACACCTAAAAACTCAAGAACAGTCAGATAAATACCTGCATCTGCTGACTTGTGAAAGGGCCGAAAACCTCTGAATCGTCATTGTTTTCCCATTTGTACTCCCACATCACTTCATCACTCACTGAGAAGACAAAACTGGATTAAACAAAACAACGTATTTGCACCATTGAAGGAAAATGCAATTAAAGCAACGCAATGCAACCTTTTTCGCCTTCTTCTTCCTCTGCTTTGCCTGTCTGCGTCTCATCAAATTTATCTGCGAACATATCAAGTTCATCTTCTTCCTCATCATCGTCCTCATTCTTTTCCACAGCTGGCCGCTTGCTGTTCATGCTCTTCATCAAATAGGCCAGTTTTTCATACGTTTGCTGATAGATCTCAAACATCCCAGATCCAACCAATCTGTCAGCTAGTGCTGTGAGCTTGTCGAGTTTCTCTGTATCCCTTTTGGTTTCCTCTGTGGGTTTACTCTCTTCCCTCAGCTTCCCCTTCTTCCGTCCTCCAAGGCCTCCTAGCCGACGGAGCGCTGTGGCAACTGTCTCACCAGGTAGCAACAGTTCGATCACAGCTTCAGTGAGCTGGTGCTGAGTAAAGGATGCCAGCGGGTCCTCTGCAGGCTCCATCTCCTCCTCTTCCACTTCTCCTTCATCGTTTGCTTTGTCTGCCTGTTTCTCTTCTCTCTGTTTCTCTTCCTCAGCCTCATCCTCATCCCCGGCTCTGCGTTTCCGTTTGGCTCCAAGACCCTTCTTCTTTTGTTTGAAAGGTTGTTCTTTTACTCTCACCTGAAAGAAGTAAATTATGTTATTGCACATGGCTTCAAACATTTTCAGACATGACTCAAAAGTCCCTAAAATACAATTACCCAATCAATGTTGTCCAGCCAGTTGTCTCTAATCTCTTCTTCTTTTTTGATGAAGTAGTTTCCCTCAGAGTCAAAGTATCCTTCCTGCATCTCCTCGTCCAGGTTGAAAGGTGTAATACAAACTCCCTCGTCAAAGTCGATTGTCGCTCCCTCTTGGCCTGGAAACAAAGTATATGTGGTCTCAGGTGACTGATAATCTATGCATTCATGCAAGTAGCCAAAGTGGACAAAAAAAAATCTCCAGTGACAAATAATTCCGCCCCTTCTTAAGACTTTGATACCTTAACACGCAATTCAAATTTGCATTAATGGCAAAATCACAGATTTATATTTATGAAGATCTTGTAAATACATACAAGAATACAAGAGTGCATGTGCATGTTTGTTTATTCAGAAAGTGTAAATTTGAAGTAATATGTCATATTCAATTAAGCAAGACCACCTCTTGGGCATCTATCACTTCATAGTTACAGTTCAGTTCAAAACATACCCTCCACGTCATCACTGGCCAAAATATCATATTTGTTGGTGCTTTTTGTGCCTTCCGCTTCATCCTCTTCATCGCTATCAAGGGAATGTTTGCCCTTAAACCTAGAGCCTGGCCCAGTCACAGCCTCGCAAGTCTGGTGCAAAGAAGAGAAAATACAACATTATTTAACATTAAAAGTTATACAGACATCCCTTTTCTTTCTTTCTTTCCATCTTCTGACCACACTGTCACTGATTTAGGTTTTTGGCAGGCGACCTATCCTTACGCTCATTTAAAAAGACTCGCAGTCTGACGGATTGAAAACGGTTGCCAAATTACATGGTTGCTATGATGGCATGTAACTAAGTAATCAAGTACAAATTTGAGGTTTTTCCCAGTATGCTATTAGTACTTTTGCTCAAGTAAAGAGTCTAAATACATCTTCCACCAATGTTTGTATGGATAGTTACATGTATGAAGCCCTAACTAGCTAACCAGTGATTTAATTAGTTAGCTAAATTTCTCGTTTGTATTCAGAGATGTGAACGGTGGGACAGAGCTCACGTTACCTTTTTATTTGGGACCTCTTCATCCAGCTCCAACTCTCCTTCCCCGTCCTCAAATGTAACTTTCCTCTTCGGCATGGTGCTGCACAAGAGAAGAGAGGGACTCTGTTATTACTCAAACGTAACTAACGTTAGCTTTATTATGTTAGCGAGAGGCTCCATAACACGTTCACGTGACCCCGTGAAGAACAGCCGTTACCACAGAGCTCATGTTAGCTTTAGCCAACGGCGGCAGCGCGTGCAGAGCAAATAAACCATTTATCACAGTCCAAATTCATTTTAGAGCAAAAATCACATTTAGTTAAGTATTATAATACAACCTATATATAACGTTGTTGTAAAAACAATGGCAAATAAGGCAAAGACATTGATATTTAGCTGGAAAGTGTTTCAAGACCTGGTCAAAATAATTCAAACTACGTACGTTTTCGTTTCTTCTTCGTCTTCTTGTTCTCTTCTTCTACTATTTCTTAATGTCGGTGCTTGCTAGTAAACAACAATACGGCGCATTACCGCCACCACCTGGTGAGAAATGTGGATTGCAAGTGTACTTCATTGAACTGCACACTAACCCTGACAATGTGAAGTGAACAATACGACACCTTTATCATCACAAATACAAATCCTGGATTTAAAAGTGTCTTTAAGTTGTTGTGCAAAGGTTTAAAGCAAATTTTAGTGAGACTTAATGCAGCAGAAGTAAGTCTGAGGCTCTATTTTCTATACTGTAGTGTCTATACAACAACTGTAGAAATATGCATATTTGTATTGGTATCAGCTCTACTTTATCTCAGTTATTGTCATTATAACTTCTTAATACATGCAATTGATAGTATTTGACTGGTGTTCTATCATTCAGTGTATGTGAAGAACTGTATGTTCCTTTTTTCAGTTCACTTGGGTGACATTGACAGCTGCTAACTCTTGGGGAAGAACAATTGAGGTTACTTAGGTTAACTAAAAAATACCACACTATAAAAATACTCCATCACAAAGACAAATACTGCATTTCTTAACTTGGTAGTTATAGCTAAAGTTTTACAAGCATATTGTACCCAAGGTATCTAAAGTAAATGCACGCAAGCAGCAGAATAATCCCAAAACGGTTCTTTATATTACCGATGGATTTATGTTTGAGCACCACATGACAAGCTTCTTTATACTACTCAGTAATAAAATTATAGTGAACCATATTTCATGATGACTGTTTTCTCTTTTTGTGATTTGTCACAATCTTTTATTGGTTGTAGTGTGAAGTGCAGTATGAAGTTATTATCGTCTAATAATGAGAATTTGATGCTTGATGTCTTTGACTAAAATATGGCCTGAAATAAATACATTCTCAAAGATAATGACAGTGTGCAGAAATTCAAAACTTAAACACTTAAACACAGAAAAAAAGAAACTCTTAACACTTAGTTGTTTTGGTTCAACTTATGACCTTTAGTTGATTTTGGCCCCTGAGTCAGACTGGAGACGTGCTGCATAGTATATGAATCCCTCTAAATCTCTTCACCTTGGACCCGTTTAGATGTTGAATTCCCTGAGGTCCTTTAGGATAAAAAGGATAAGTGTGTGTCAAAAATAGATACAACAGGCCCATTTCCAGCGGTCATGTTCCCTCCCTTTTCAAAATAGTGAAAAATAAAGAGAGACAGATTCAACCTGGCCATTGCTTTAAAAGCAGATACGTTTTGTTTTTTTTGTCATAAACAATTATTAATTATATCTGAAAGCAAGCTGAATATCTTCATGAAGAAGCACTTATCTACCAAGGGACTTTTGCTCGAAAAAACCACCAGAGATTAAAATAAAACTCATCTGAAATTTAAAAAAAAGTCAAAATGCAGAAGTGAGAGAGCCGATGCAAATACATCAGACCTCCACTTCAGCATCCAGCATCTCACTTCCAGGTAGTTGATGTTAGTGACTGCTCGGTCCAGCTGATCCGCTAGCTCAGGGTTGATTCAAGCGGAGAGGAGAGAGAGAATATTATATGTCAGGATTTTGTTACCAGGAAGTGGGTCGAGTTATTTATATTTCAACACTCGTCCTCTCGTACCCGAGGGAGAACCAGTGGTAGTAACCTGAAACCATTAATGTTCAAACATTGTCTGGTTCTGGATGCATCGAACTGGAAGAGAACAATTGGTTTCATGTTGAGGACCGGTGAGGACCAAGAAGAAGAAGATATCTGTACATGTAAATAATGGAAAGACAGCGACCCTGAGAAGGATTCAACATTGGCAGAGGTGAGTCTGAGTCACTGTGTCTATGCTGTCACTGCTGTCTGAGTCACAACAACAACTATAGAAGGAGGATCAGACTTGTTTTATTTGTATTGGCAAAAATATTACTGGCGTGGCCATTAAAACTTTATTGACAGTCATCATGTATAAAAGCAACTTGTATTGTTTGACTATAGTTCTATTCATTAAGAGTATTTGGAGTAACAGTATGGTCCTGTTTTTTAGTTCACTTGGTAACACTTCTTTGAAGCCTAAAGCCTAATGGATATAAATATCCTACTATTTTTAGCATTGTTATTACGATTAATAATGATTATAATATAATAGTACAAATCTACTAAATTGAACTAAATTGCTTGATGATTTCAACCAATGTTGAGAAAAAAAATCCAGTCTACACCAAATATAATTTCAGTATATATAGTAACTTTTCACAATCTTGTACTCAAGTAAAAGTGCCAATGCTTTAATGACAAACGAGTCCATGAAAAGCAAGAGAGCAGCAGTATTACAAGCAAAATGTGCTTTGACTATCAAAAGTAAAAGTACTTGTTTTGCATAAAAGTGGCCTCTGTTAATTATTATTAGACGTGGAACACTCATGCATCAATATGTAAGAAGTGCTTTACTGTTAGCCGATAGTGATGGGCTAATTATTACTCTTCATATACAGTTTCCAGTTTCCTCAACCTCCAGGTCAGACTTACTCACTCAATCTCTTACTGACGATGCACACCAGCGATTTGCATGAAGTACAAAGTATACACAGTCCAGTAAGAGTAAAAATAGTAGAACAATGTAAATGCGGTGCTGAAATACTTACTTATACTAATTATAGTGTATGAATACCTTCATAGGCCGGCTGCTGCTTTCAAACCTGAAGTGTGAGAAGAATTGAAGGATAAAGTCAAAGATCAACTGCATTTAAATTAATAGAAAAGCGATAAGGGTTTTGTAGTCACAGTAAAATCATATCATATTTCTGGAATATGTTCTTCTACATGTCATGCAGGTTTTTAGTAGTTTACATTCTGCACATAAAGCACTTTCTCTTCTTCAGGTGTTGGGATGAAGCTCCATGAGAAGATTTTGACTCATTACCTTTCATGCACCTCTCCGGTAGATAAAGAGGGATATCTCTACAAGAAGGTTTGAATAAACAAAAGACAGATAACATGCTGAATATGAAGAGCTGATTTGGTGGCTAATGCAATAATTCTGCTTCACTTTGACACACTCTCCTCATAGAAAGAGAGAAATGCCACCTACCAGCGACGCTGGTTTGTCCTGAAGGCCAACCTGCTCTTCTACCAGGAGCGACCAGCTGACCGACACCTGCAGGGTGTCATCGTGCTGGAGGGCTGTGCAGTCCGGCGCTCAGAGTCTGATGTACAGTTTGCCTTTTCCCTGGTGTTTGAGGGGCCGGGACTCAAAACCTACAGGTTTGCAGCAGGGGATGGTCAGACTCAAGAGAGCTGGGTGAAAGCTCTGCTCTCAGCCAGCCACTGTTACCTCTCCCTGCTGGTGAGAGACCTGGGGAGGCAGTATGAAGGTGTGTTCGGTCCACGGTGCCAATATACATCTCTATAGACTCAAGTTCATGTTTTGTTTTAGCCGTTGAGACTGTTATTTTTCTGGTAGATGATAAGATGAGTGCAACCAGCTTCAGCCAGCTAATAGTTAGCTTCGCTTAGCATAAAGAATGGCATCAAGGGGAAACAACTATCCTGGCTCTGTCCAACAGAAAGGAAACCTGCCGAGCAGCAACATGAGACTGTTTTAAGTTGGTTATGTGCAGGACTAGTCCTTGGCTTTAAGCAGTTGCAAGGTGGCAAGCAGAGACTTCAGGAAATTGCAGCTCACAACCAAAATCAAGTCAAGCACATAATCCCCTCTAAAAAAAACGCAAAATTTATAAACTTATTTCTTTCTAAAACAATCAAGGTGAGATACCTTCAGTGAGGCTGGTAGACACTTTTCCCCATGTTGTGCTAAGCTAAGCTAACTGGCCAATGATTGCACCCAAACAAGTGTGATTTTAATCTTCTCATCCAACACTCTGCTCTCATCACCGCAAATGTCAAATCTTTCCTTTGCAAAAAGTGCTTAATATTAATTTCCTGTTTTCCATCTGCAGAAGCCAAACAGCAACAAGGCTCTGGTGAGTCCCGTCACAAACAGTCCACCACCAACTTCTTCTTCCCTGTGCAGAGGTCAACCGCTGAGGTCAGGGAGGGGAGGAGCTTCAGCGCCTGCACCGTTTCACATGCACCATCAACGCCCACCAAAGTGGTGGCTAAAAAGTCTCCTAAACTGTGGCCCAGGAGAAACGCTCACGTCACGCCACTCAATGGACCGGCACCTTTGTACGGCGAATGGCCTCTGGTGGGTTTTGATCCACTCGAGGACTTCAGCAAACTCCATGACTACTATGGCCAGGAGGTGAAGAAAGCCAGAGAGCAGTGGCTGAGAAGTAAACGAGCAGAAGAGGAACACATTGATGGAGATCTCATCGACCTCGGGTGAAAGAAAACCTACATCTCACTTCCATTTAGGAGGAAGTGAAACAATGTGTCAAAAAGGAACTGAACCTGAAGTGTTGTAGGTTTAACTGTGTATTTAAGAACATAGAGTTTGACACCCAGACACCTATACATGTGCTAAATGTTCCTCCATTTCATACGATGAGGTTAGATCAGTTCTATGTTGGACTTTTTTATGAGACGCATCAAAGAACAAGAGCTGGTGTCTGCACATCTACACCTTTTGCAGTACAGGAGGGTGACCAGCAGGGGGCGCTGCAGACACAGTGTGCTGGACTGAAGGGAGTCACCTGGTTTAGAGCGGTTAGGCAAGAATAGCACAGTGATTTATGAAGTGGAGACAAGCACAATGCTGCTGGTGTTTTGGGGGAAATGAAGGGCCTTAAATAAAGTCATATAAACATGTGTAACTGTAACTTAAATAGATTCCACTGAATTAATTAGACAAAGCAACTTCTTATGAGACAAAAAAAGATATAAGTTAAAAAAGCTTAATAATCAGCATCTTTCCAGTTTAATGCCAGCAGAGTGAGAGAAAAAAAAAGCAAATCTGACATCTGACCTAAACATAATGTTTTGGGTGATTTATGAACCACAATGGAGTCAAATAGCAAAACATGGCAACGTGATGTCGAGGTGCTCCGACTCAGCACAGAATAATATACAGCTCTCTGACATCTCGTAAAGGTTCGATGAGCTCGTCTTCCTCCATAGGATCAGCTGGGAGCTTCTCCACATTCCTGATCCTACAGACAGACATACCATCCACCCAGAAGGTGATGGATGGCTTCAGGGGAGCGTGGCAGCACGCGTCGCCTTACAGCAACGACCGGACGAGCGTTTCCACATCTGGATGGAAACCTTTAGGAAGTCAGTGAAGAGACTGAGACGTCACAGCTGACTCATTGTTACTTATTTTGTGGACTAAATCATATTGCAGTAATATCTAGGAGTTTAGAGAGAGAATATTGTTTCTTCTCAGAAAAGGTTTTCATAGAACAAACTTACCTTTTCTCCCCCAATCTTGTCACGTAAAGAAAAGACGAAACATTGAGTGCATGTTAGTATAATAATTCATCATCCTTATCAAATAATTAAAGATATCAAGTGCCAAAGGTACAGAATTAAAAATGCTTCAAGGAATGAGTCGTTCCCATCAATGTAGATGTTAGGGGCGGGGGAAAAAATAGATAAAGCATAGTATCGCGATATTTTGCGTGGCGACATAGTATCGATACACGGAAGCCGAGTATCGATCTTTTATTTAATCAATTCTAAATGTTTGTGGTCCTGGAATAGTGCAATCAATTTATTTTTTGTTGACAAAGCTTTCCTATGGGGACAATTTGCGGTTGAATAAAAGTTAATAAATCGTGTTAATATCGTATCGGGACTTAAGTATCGTGGCGATATTGTATCGTGGGACCGCTGGTGATTCCGTCCGCTTGTAGATATAATGTGCTAGCCATTCGGATCATATTGATGTATATAAAATATCATCTGTTTTTGTATCATCATTATCATTATCATCAACATTATCCTTATTGTGATCTTCATCATTATTGTTCTCATTGCAATTGCACTGTATCGTACACCTCATACCATACTAAACTGTACTACATCATTTTATTTTATGTTAATATGTTGCATCATATCTTACTGCATTAAACATTATATTACATTTTCACTTCTATATTTATTGGTACTTGCTCTGTTTTTGCTGCTGTAACACCTGAATATCAACAATTATCAGATAAGATAATAATCTTATCTGATATCTTAACTTAACATACCTTATCTTATCTTGTGTTAAACTGCTGAACATAGTGCCTAATATTAATATTTCAGTTGTTTGACCCCTGAAAATCACTGCTTCCGCACACATTCACCTGAATTTGAATATGAAACGTTTAAGGGGAACATTTTTGTTTTATATCGAACGTAAAGACACAATCAAAAGAAATGTATCATGGAGTCAAGCATCTGTCTAAACTTGCATGCCTTCCTTAAAAAGGTCATCCATATATCATCGCTGCAAGAAGGTGTTGATAAGCGAGTGAACCTGGGGTCAAAGGTCAGCAGCAACACAAGGGGAGGTCTGAACATCCTGAATACCAAAGACAAACAAAGGTCTGTCTGGTGGAAGCGGTGGAAACCATGAACACCGACGAGGCCGTCAGAGTGGAAACACAAACAGTCCCGAGCAGAGAGCCGAGGAGGGGGACAGAAATAAAGTCCTCCAAGTCAGAAGATTAGCAAAGTTGTTAATGAAATGAAAGCAGATTATCTCCGAGGTAAATTGGGATAGAAAACCTGAAAAAACTAATGAAGGAAAGCGTTTCGCTCTCGGGGGGCCGGCGCATTGGCAGACTGTCAAGTTTATTTAGCTATTTTGGTCGACCTCAGCTGTCCCTTTTATGCTCTTCTAGGAATGCTGCTGCCATCTCCCTGACAAGTAATCCCCGTGTATTTAAGGGGGAGGAATGGCGGTGCAGCTCGAGGGGGGGAGGGACAAACAGGTGGGAAAGTGTTCATGACCAAACACACCTTTGTAGTGATGAGAAAGCCGGACTGCGGCCAAAGGTTAATGGTGCGTTCACGACTCACCTCCACTCAATAAAAACTAAACAAACACAATAAAACCCACTTGGACATGAATTATGACTGATAAAGAAAACACTTTGCTTTGACACTTGAATCTTTTTGTATCAACTTTCCATGTTTCCTCAAAGGCCTTCTCAACATTTTAAAATGCATGTATTGTACTTTTGACAACCTGACAGTTAAAGTCGCATGTTGCTTTACCAAGTTAGCGTTTATATCGGAAATATAAAGTACAACAAATGTATTATAATATGAATTATATAAAATCACAAGCAAACTATTTTGTCTTGTGATGTTTTCATTCACACTTTAGATCTCTGCACTTCCCCCACTCCTGCCTTTGTATCTTATAGCACAAAGTGAATTGTATTCTATATTTTTTTTTGGAATATCTTATCAATTCGGGCTTTTTTTTACATTTTTATTTTTCTATTCTGCTTTTATAGTTTTTTGCCTCCAGGGCTATAATATCGCTCTTGCTTCACAATCTAAGATAATGATGTTAATGACTTAATATCCTCAGTTAATTAACAGAAAGTCCTTCTTAATTCATTCAGTTCAATCAAAACTTTAAATAGTAACAACTAATTAAATACTCTTAAAAGTTGAGATTGATTAAATGTGACAACATTTTCAAGAAGTGAACAAAATGTATAATTATGTTGTGAAAAAATAATAACTACAGATGTGTCCTAGATAAAGTGAAGCCCAGTAATCATTAATGCATCCGGAAGTTACAGCCAGTCTTTTATTCTCATACATAAAAACATGTGAGCATATCCAAAGATAGATGTCTAATTTACCCCATCGGTCATTTTAAATAACATCGTGTGCAGTTTTTCAAAAACAAACTATAAATATTTGGTCTCCCACGTTGTTTGTTGTGTGAAGAGATATTTTAATGAGACGATTCGTTACATCATAATTAATTGATACTCGGTGGTACTACAGCGCTTCCTCCATCATATCGGGCGACGGGGAAAATCAAATGACATTAGCGTCATTACAATTTAAAATAAGCGAGCCGAGCTGTGCACATACAGGGTCAGAGCTGAGCGTATAGAAAGCTTGTATCGCAGGCCGTAATATAGCAATGGACATCACAAACCAAAAATAAAATCGGCCAGAGGCGGCGACGGCGCTCTGCGTTCAGATGGAGGTGGACAGGAGGAGGGTGGAGGGACAGTGTCCACTGGACCAAACAGCATCTATGTCCCGAATGTCCTTATTAGTCCACGTGGGACTGCAGACCTGCAGTATGGTCCCCCAGCTATCAGGTTTACTTAATTCCAAGACTCCTGGGTCTATTTCTGATCTCCTGTAAGGCGATACGCTCCCCCGCCATTCTGTCTCCTTGCCTTTAGCCATCAGTTCATCCTTGACCATCCTCTCTCTCTCTCTCTCTCTCTCTCTCTCTCTCTCTCTCTCTCTCTCTCTCCTCCCCCTTCTCTCTCCCCAGCTCCCCCTCTCTCTCTGTCTTTTTTATCCCCATCCAAACTTGAGGCTGCGGCTAAAGTTAGACCGGCCTGCGCAGGGGTATATAAGCCCCCGGAGATGTACGTATTACGCGGCTTCATACTGTCTTCTCCTCCTTGATCAGCCAAAACACCACTCTCAAGATGGTGAGTACCAGGTTTCTCACATCTCTGCACTCTTCTGGTGGAAATATCAAACCAACCCCATGGATTATAAACTCTTATCTGCATTTTGTAGTTGATAACCTTCGTCATCACTTCCAGTTAATCTTTCTTTGTCATATTTCTTGTAGACTTTTGGATATTTTCAGTTCTTGGTGATGATGTTTTAAGGATGCTCATGTAGTTAAAGTCTAGTTTGCACTTCATATGGCATGCCAAACTCAAACATCTGGAGGTTAAAAACACAGACCAAGTGTATCTCATATGCTCAACAGGAGGTTATGGCCTCTTGACATGAATATGAGAGATCATGACATTGATTGATTGGGATAAAAATATCATTCTGCTTCACAATTTTTACATCTGCCTTTTTGTTAATCTTAGTTTTGTAGTTTTACCCTTTTTAGACTTTTGAAGTCTAACCCTTTTTAAACAATTACTCAAATTAAACAACGGAAATGAAAATGTTCAAAGAAGAAAGGTCCCTGTTTTTGTTGGATATGTGCCCGTCTACATTGTTAAATTTTTAGGGGCCTCAAGTCCAAAAGGTTTGGAGCTTGATCGCGTCGCTGTGACTTTTTCTTGAAGTTTTCCCTCATGTGTTTGTCCTCCAGGCACCAAAGAAGGCAAAGAGGAGGCAGGCAGCAGGAGAGGGTGGTTCCTCCAATGTGTTCTCCATGTTTGAGCAGAGCCAGATTCAGGAGTACAAAGAGGTGAGCTTCGTCCGGCCACACGGCGACACCCCATCGCGACAGCAGCTCCTCATTCTGTATCCCGTACGAGCGTCGGATGAGATAACGGATAGACACAAAGATGGAGGGAGCCATCATTTAAGCCGCTGTAATTTCAAGGACATTTCTTGGACCAAAATTAGAGTTTAGTTATGCAGCTCTTGGATCCATTTCCACAGCAGTTGCTATTCTGTATGCAGCTCCTCTTCTCCCCTGACAATTCAATGAACACAAGAATGTAATTAGGAGGAGCTCCGAAATATCTGTCACCATCTGAACGCCCCACGTGTCGTTCCCCTTTAAACCCTCCCCCCCCACCCCGAACCCCTAGCTGTCACTCAAACATCTTCTTGAATATGAAACAACCAGAACAACTGGACCTCTGTTGTGCTGCAGAACAGAGAATGTGTGTTTAATCTCTATTGAATGTTATTCGATGAGCAGAAAGAAAGGCCAAAAGGAGAAAAGAGAAGGTGTGAAGGCCGTGTGTTGAGGTTTACTAAGGTCAGGGAGATTATATTTTATAAGGACGAGCTGCCAAGAGATTGGATAAAGGTGGTGTCGATGTTTTTAACGTGTGGTCAAGGGATATGTGCTGGCAATAGAGGAAACACGCCTCCTGCGATAAGTGATACGGCCGTCTTGAGTGCCACGTTGGGAATGTAATGACGCGATGATTGCGGTGATCTTAGCACATCGTACAGATGGAAAGATGTGTTTCGAATTCGTCAGAGCGTGTGTGTGTGTGTGTGTGTGTGTGTGTGTGTGTGTGTGTGTGTGTGTGGGAGAGAGAGATAGAGCAAGAAATAGGATGGCAGGGGGAGATGACAAGTGAGTTCAAGTTCAAGAGGTTAAGTTTCAGAGTGGATCAGACAGCTGTTCCCTAATGATGCTTTCCCAAATGAACATGTAAGGAAAGACTCGGGGCTACCTTAAGCCCTCACCACACAAGGCCACTACAGTCTGAGGGGACTTTTCGGGTGCAGCCTTTTTCTTACACAATATCTTCTAACAACATACTCACCAGCTGAGGACAGGGGAGTCCCCTGAAAGAGGACTCAGCCCATCACATCGAAGCACTTCCTGCGCGTAATAAACAGTCTGCTTCTCCTCCTTGAAGGCTTTCACAATCATTGACCAGAACAGAGACGGCATCATCAGCAAAGATGACCTGAGGGACGTGCTGGCCTCAATGGGTGAGTGGCGGCGGGATGAATCCGTGTGTGTGTGTGTGTGTGTGTGTGTGTGTGTGTGTGTGTGTGGCTACTTGTTCCATGGTCTCTTGTACTGATTCACATGTCTTTTTGGATGCTGTTCAGGCCAGCTGAACACCAAGAATGAGGAGCTGGACGCCATGATCAAGGAGGCCAGCGGCCCCATCAACTTCACCGTCTTCCTCACCATGTTCGGAGAGAAGCTGAAGGGTGGGCGGCTCATTTTCAACAACTGTTTCTCCCAGAGTTTTACACACTATGTACTTTATACTGTCAACAAAAGGTACATTCAGTAGACAGTGGACTCTTTCTCGGTACACATTCTGTATTTCTATTTTCTGCTACTTCAAACAAACTTTCAGGGGGAAATATAAAGTTTTTGCACCACTTTATTTATGTACAACAATAGTTATTTATAAGATGTTATCTACAGAACACATGATGCATTCTTATAGATTAAACTTCCCAACAGTGTCTAAAGGAGCCAATGTGACCAGCTGCAACATTAGATCAATGATAGTGAACCAATTATATAGAAATATGCACAATACTTAACATTTTAAATGCAGAGGCTCTGGCCCAGGGGCCCCCAATCGGGTCCCAGTATACATGCGTCCATGTGCACGCTTAATAAAGTTTTAACTGCTTCTTCGTCTTCGTCTTCTTAGTCGGTGTGAAGATGAACTAACCGCTCTCTCTCTCCTCAGGTGCTGACCCCGAGGACGTCATCCTGACCGCCTTCAAGGTCCTGGACCCCGAGGGTACCGGAAGCATCAAGAAGGAATTGTGAGCAATCTTTAAATTTAAAAAAAAAAAAAAAAAAAGATCTCAAAGTTCATTGTTTGACTCCCACGATCTGTCTGTTCCCTCACTGCAGCCTCGAGGAGCTCCTGACCACTCAGTGCGACAGGTTCTCCAAGGAGGAGGTAACAATACAGACGGACTGGTCTTATTCAACACGTTCTGAAGCGCTAATACTCAGACAATCATCCACCTGCACCATATAGATCTGCAGAGGACCAGCGTCTTTAAAAACATTCTGATGAATATCAGTCTGATAATGGCCATGCTGAATATCCATCCCTCATTCTCTCCCCTCAGATCAAGAACATGTGGGCCGCCTTCCCCCCAGATGTTGCCGGCAACGTAGACTACAAGAACATCTGCTACGTCATCACACACGGAGAAGAGAAGGAGGAGTAAAGAGGACGCTAGAAGACAAGAAATACACAAATCCCTTTGCTTTTCTGCCTTCCCCGCCCTTCTTCTTCCCTCCTCTTCCTCCTCGCTTCCCTTCTGTGTGAACCCGTGTGCTCAGCCGTTCGTGGTCAAACCAAAGACTTGTCCCACTGACACATGAGAGGGTTGATGCCTGTGCGGTGTCTATGTTTGCTTATGGGGAATAGGGGTGATTTCCAATAAAAGGATCCTGTAACACCATTTCCATCCGCAAGCTTTTCTCAAAAACCTTTTCTTTTCCTTGCAACCATCTTCTGTCTTCTCACCTCTAGATCAGTGTCGGCCCGGTCACAAGTTGTGTGAATGAACTGTGTCCCTCTGCTTCCCTCAGTATCTGAGGGGAGGACTGGTTCACTACTGGGAGGGAGCATACAAGGACCTCATTCCAAATTTTGAAGATGTCCTCTCGGGTGTAAAAGGGGAGAGGAGGGAGGGAGGTCGCAGGTTAGAAAGGTAAAAGTTGCCTCCTTAAAGCGACGACAACTTTTCTTCCTTGAAAAGTGGAAAAAGACAACAAAAAAAAAACGATTGAAGGAGTGGAGAGAAAGGGCCGAAAGAAAACATTCAAGTCTTCGATTTCTTTCCCTCCGGTCCTTCCTGCAACCATTAAATCATCTTTTGTTTTCCATAAGCTGGACTCTTCCTAGCCTTTCCTCTGTAAAAATAAAAGGGACAAACTGTGAATAAAATCTCTTTCCTTTTGTACAACAGTGTCTCTGTTCAGTGCCTCAGTGGGAGAAAACCAGTATAAATATCAAACCCCTCTTTGAATATATAGTGACATTTAGAGTGTCTTTACATCTGGATGCACAAATGTTTCAATTCATCAAGATACATAATGTTTTCCACAAATACGCTCAACAGCAGATCTCAAGGTTGAGTTCATCCCTGTACAGCGACCTTTCAAACACCAAGAAAGACCAAAACAACACGATGATTTAATATATTATGGTTTATTACTCATCACAAATGTCATTATCATCATCAATTAAATACATCAGTTGTAGATCTGAAGGAATGAATTCAATTAGCTATATGATTTTATTTCACTTTTGCCAGAGAGCGACAATGTAAACTTAAAAAACACAAAAGATGTAACGGCATGGGGAGAAAAAGAACAAAACGGCTGAAACGCTTCCTAAAACGTTTGCATCAGTGGGAAGTCGTCCTCGACTCAACTACAATCGAGGACGACGGCTTCAGGATCGATGCAGAAATGCACGAAGGACCTGATCGAAATGGATTTCTGGATCCGTCCTCAGTATTGCAGCGCCGATTCCACAAGCTATAGCGAGATTATTAGTTTTGATCATCAAGGCATCTCGAGCCCTCTTAAATAAGATAAATTACATTATCACCCAGACATGAGCTGCGAGGACGTATTGCTCATTAAATATTGTAGTCCACGTGAATGAAAGCGTGCTCAGGAGAAGAAGAAAAAAGCCTCCTGAAAGCACAACGTTCATTCTCTCATCACGGCCGGAGGGGAAGTCAGTGCTGCCGTCACCGCACGCCAGCAACGAGCCGTGGAGGAGGCGGGTTTGCATAGATGTGTTCGGGTGATTCTCACTAACACTACACTAATCTGTGCCCGTGAATGCACCGGCGTCAAAAGAAAGGAGGGCTGGAGCGTGTGGTGTTTTGTATATCTAAATAACGGCCGCGTAAAGGCCGCAAATAAGTGAAAAAAAACGATGCGAATGCAGGACATGTTGGCTACAATTACACGAAAGTCCCTCTAATCCTTAACTACAAAAACAGTACAGTTAAAGAGCATCGTTGTTTTTTTTTTTGCCATCAAATGTTTATTTTTTTACACTAACTACCTGGCACTATTCATCGTATACTGATGGGGTTCAGTGCAGTTTAATGTATGCATAAATATGTTACAGTACAGAACACTGAGTGTAAATAGTTAGGGAGTTAGTCCAGAAGTCATCTTGAGTGTTACGACACAACTTGGTGAGACAGACACACTCAAGATCTTCAATTAAAGAACTATTCAAAACTCATAAATCACTTCTTAGTATATTATACAGTACGATTAAGACCTTCAACTCCCAAAAAAAATTCTGTCCAGATCCCTCGTCTCACCGTTTTGTTCTGTCGGAGGCCTGTCTTTCTGCTCAAGTCTGTTTAATACTGCCCTTCAGTGAACCAGAGACTCGTGAACCTTTAGCTGACCTAACCAACAGTGACAGTAAACTTAAATAAAAAGCAAAGACATGCGTCGAGTTTGTCGTGTAGAAGCAGAGGACTTGACGTGCAAAGAAAAAAAGACCTTCAAAAAAATAAACACTTAAGATGATCCCCCTGCGACTACAGTGCGTGTAGCCGGCCATCGTTCCAGTCAACCAGGCGTCTCTTACTCACATAGAAAAATAGTCAGATGCAAAATAATAATAATAATAATTCATAATATACTATATTTGATTAAATTAACCACTTTGTACATAAATACACCAGAGCCCGAAGGTCAAAGATCAGAGGTTAATGCTACATTGGCACACCTGGCACCTCTAGTCAAGTGGCTTCCTATAGGTCCTCGAGGCAGATTGCACACTACTGACACTCCTCTTCTACGTCCCGACACTAACGGAGCGGTCGACTTCAGTGGTACTTTGTGACCAAATCACAAGTGCAAAAAAAAAAAATCTTTCTTCATTCTCTTTTAGATACTTGAAATCACATTCTTAATCGATTATTGGACTCGAGTGCTTTACCCGTGCTGAAATTTGGCTAAATAAAAAATACATACGTAGGATTTTTGTTCGTCAAAAGCAAAAAAATATATAATTTTTTTACATATTTTGGTCTGCAGGACTCGTGCGCAGTCACTGCTGGGCGTTGCACGCAACCAATTGATCAATTAGGTTGCACCCGCTTTTTTTTGTTGTTGTTGCAAAATCCAACCTCAAAAAACAAGAAATTGAAATAAAAACAAGAAAATTCTCCCTGTGTTTTGTTTTGTCTGAGACAAAAAAAACACACACACAAATACACTTCATGGTGTCTGGTTGTATTCTCAATGTTCTCCCTCTTTACGTCCGTGTACGTCGCTCCATTTCCCCCTTTAGATTTATTCCACTGCAAGAAGAATGTGGGGAAAACCACTGAGGGATATAAAAAATAAAAAAAAGCAGCCAGAGGGAGACTGAAAACAGGGAGGCCACACAGAGAACAGTAACACATTTCACTACACTACTAAGGCACACACTCACTCACAACATTTAACATGACAATAAATACATCCTCAACAACATTACGAGCATTTCTGCCTTCAGTGCCTGTGTTTGAGTCGACTTCAAATGGTTTTCTTTTCTTTTTGTCGCAGGCGTCTAGATAACAAGTCCACAAACGAGAAATGACAGGGCACGGGGAGCGCTAACGGGAGCGCTAACGGGAGCCTATGTGCTGCACGTAGACTCTTATATTTACACACTCTATGGCACCAAAACTATTTCTGCAAAACCTTCAGTTCATCAAGCCGAGGAGTCAACAGTTCTCTGAACACTGCCATCCATCTGATTAAAATAATAAAAACTAAAATAAATTCGAAAATAAAAAACTAATAGAGATAAAGACTGTAATCTGTAATTTACAGCCGGTGCTCCAGTTGGAAAAAAAAAAGAGGAAAATTTGTCCCATCTTTACTAAAACTTGGTGAAAAAGAAAGCGTTGAGCGAGAGGCCAAAAAGCTCCTCGGGGTGCTATTAAAACCATGATCCAGTTTACTTCACATAGTCCTGGGACTACATTAGGTTCTTGAAATGATGTGTTAGGAAGCCACCCCTTTTTATTTATATTAATCGCTCTGTGTGTCGGGGTCTTTTGTTCCCCTGACCTCTTTTTTTTGTTCAGCGTCCCTTCTCATTGTCCTGGAATGACGAGTGGAGGAACTAGGCTGAATCCTTTGCTGCTGCAGCTCCGTTCTTGTCCTCGGCTTCTCCGCCCCCTTTGTCCTTTTTCTTCCCACCTTTCTTCTTCTCTTTTTCTAGCCTTTCTTTATCCTTCCTGAGCCTCTCTTTTTCTGCCTTTTCCTTTTCTCTCTTTTCCTTCAATTTTTTCTTCTCGTCGTCCCTTTCCTTCTTCTTGTCTTCTCTGCTCTTCTTCTTCTTCTTTACCTCCTCCTCCTCTCCGGTTGGGATGTTGGCCGGCGGTGACGCTTCTTTCTTTGAATCCGCGACTGGCGGGAGAGGGCAGTTGTTTGCGGTCGGAGAGGGGATGGTGGGAGTGATTTGCTCGGAGACGACCTTCGGGGAAGGAGCTGCTAGAGTGCTGGGCGGCGGCGGCGCTGCGGCGCTTTCTGTTGGGGCCGAAGCAGCGGGCGGGCTCTGTGCTGCGGCGTCTTCTGAGGCCGGAGCCGGCCCACATGACGAACCAGATGCACCTCTGACTAAGGGGCTCCGAATGTGGGGCACCGGTGCCCTCTGAACGGCGCCGGGAGGAATAGGTGGTTTATTACTGGGGCCTCGATCCGGGCTCGATGACTGATGCGTCAGGCCCTGCATCCCTGAGGGCCCGGAGAAGGACCCCTTCTTGGTTTGCGAGTGGAAGGGAGCCTTAGACCTGCGGAAGCCAGGGAGTGAGAGGAGGCTGGAGGAGGCCCTGAGGGGTCCCGGCGGCGGGATCGAGCTTCCCAGGAACGAGAAGCTGCCGCCGGAGCTGATGGAGGCGGCGCGCCGTTTGTACTCGAAGATGGCCCTCGTACCGTGGAGGCGGCGGCCCGGCTGGTGCGTCAGCTCCCCTCTGGACTCCCTCCACTTCCTCACCTGGATGTTGCACTCCCTCTCTATGAGCGACTCCGTCACCGGGAGAATGATAATCTGGACGACACATCAGACGAGGACGAGACAGACAAGAGGAAGTGATGATTACCAGACTGGGCACTACAGGACAAAGTGACTCAGAACTCGTGTTGCTGAGTAAAAACAGAAGCAGCTTTTGTTTACTTACATGCGCTGAGACGAGAAGAGAAAGACACCCACCTCTTGTACCAATATGTCCTCTCTGATGGCGTCGGGTGAAATGTTCCTGAGACGCTCCATGGTTTCATACATGCCCTGTAGTTCTCGCAGTTTATCCACAGAGCCGAGCATCTGTTTCAGCAGCACCAGTCCCACACGAAACACTATCTTCACCCCTACAACCAGAGACTTACGTCAGGTTTCTGTCACGATACGAAGCGGAAATGTTTCCATTGACGGGTAGACTTCATCAATAGAGGTAAATGTGGGTAACCAGTTCAATTATAAACAAGACAGCAGCTGGCTCATATGGATATGAAGGATACCTTCACAGAAGAACATGTCCCATACACGCAGAACACTGGCCCATGGCAAGGTGCGTGAGAAGATACACATGAACCATTCAGTCATGTAGAGAATCGGGTCAATCTTGAACTTCTTGAGATGACGGTACGCCATTGGACACGTACGCCGCAACAGGGAGAAGAAGATCTCACCATCCAGCTGGATCGCCTCCTAAAATCACAGAAACGATGGGCGTCAATAAAGCTGAGAAAGTTGACAGGAAGTTCTGACAAAAAAGTTAGATCTTGCACTCACCAGTCCAGCGCTGTAATAGCCGGGAAGATACTTCTCGCATATTTGGACGAGGCACCAAAAAGCTTGCTGTGAAACCAGAAACGTTAGAATTAGAGTTATAATTGCACCCATAACGGCACCAACTCCCACTTTTCTTTCCTGCTCCTTCTTTTAAAAATAGAACAATGTTCACAATAATAAGTGACTAAACCGTCTCATCCTTCCGTCTTCTGGAGACATAGTTATGAACAAATATATATGTATGTGTGTGTGTGTGTGTGTGTGTGTGTGTGTGTGTGTGTGTGTGTGTGTGTGTGTGTGTATATATATATATATATATATATATATATATATATATATATATATATATATATATATATATATATATATATATATATATATATATATATCCTTCCTAAATATAAAACAGCTTTGAAACAGTGAGAAAACCTTCAGAAGATAAAGACACACTCCAACAGCAACTGTCCCAAGTGTCAGTCGAAAATAAAACACCCAGCTACTTCAGTATGACTACATCAGATCAAAACACCCTCATACACATTTATATCAGGGACTAAATGAATTCAGGTTTCAGTTTAGGCATGTCCGTGTGGTCACCTTGGTGTAAACATGTCGACCGAGCAAAGCAACTGTAACTCGAGTCCCGTCTGTAGCATTGACGCTATTTGCAGGACCCCCCGCCGATTGTTTCAGTCTGGTCAGTGAAGTTTCAGCAGCATCACCATTCTGCTGTCTGCTACTATTTTTAATTTAGTGCTTTGTTTCGTTTTCTCGCACGCCCACTCTCCCTTAATTAATGAGTCCAGCGAAAAAGGGATAAACAGGAAGAGAGATCCCACTTCAAAACAAAAATATAACGTGCTTTCTGATTAAGCCTCGCTACTTCAAAAGCAAACCGCACCATGCTGATGTTATCTAGTCTTCCTGAGAGCCCGCTGGTCTGGAATCTAATTGGAAATTGTCTCATGTAAAATCATGCGGTGGGTGTTTGACTTACAACACAGTCTTGCGTGATGTGCGTTTGCCTTTTGGCATCAAGTAACACAAAAGTACTCAAAATTGTCCTTGTGTATTTGTGACGCTTTGTAAAGTAACCGGACACTTGTGAAACCTTTCCACTTCACCACTGGGTGAGAACCTTGAACCCTTGATGTCCCAGCCTCTCACCTCAGCCGGCATGTGCATGAGCAGCACTGCAGCCACCGGAGCCTGGGCCTGGCAGTAGCCCTCGTCAGGCCGGTAGATGGTGTAGGCCTTCAGGATCCGGTACAGATCCTGTTGCCTGCAGGAACAAACAATACACTTATTAGCAAGGACCCCATCTGACTTTTTTTTTGTTGTCTCGATACCGATATCTCAAAGAAAATAAACGTCTTGTGATTTCCTACTTTTCATTTATTTTCTCACTTTCAGTACCCTATATATTATTATATAGTACCCTCAAACATTCTTTCTCTATGTCATTGTCACAACTATTTTTTAATATATTTATTTTATTTACTTCCAATTATAACAATTTTCTCAGTTGTGTTTGCTAGTGCCAACATCATTTTTAAGATTTCAGTCGATGTGTGGGCTTTCCTCTTGTGCGTTTATACAGATGTAAAAAGTTTTTTTTAAAAGTAATGTTTTACCCGTGGCCACCACGAGCAGCAAACATCTCATGGAAGGGAAACTGTCTGTGGAGATCTTTCTCGATAATGTCCAACCATTTAGCTTCTCCCGGCTCTCTCTCCAGCTCCTGCAGTGAAGGAAAACATACACAAGTTTTCAAAAACAATCATTAACTCATACAATCAGTTTCCAAATGAGCCATTAAAGGGGATCAGACAGCAAGACCCTGCATGAAAACACATTTGAGAGTCAGACCACACAAACAATACAAAGCACACTGCTGGGACCCAGACCCAGCTGAGCCCAGATCCCCCTCCCACGTGGACACAGAGGCCGGGCCGGCAGGATTACCGGTCCCGATAAGAGGCTTACAGCTCACTAGGTCTGCGCCTGCGCCTCTTTGACACCCCCAAAGCAGAAATTACCCTGCTCAGCCACAACGTCCCATTACAATTGTTCCCACTTTGCCAGTGACACAACCAAAATACTGTAGTTTCTTTAATGTCCTAAAATATTCTCAACCCAGCTTCAATCAACTGTTTATAAAGAAAGAGAGACAAGTTCACGGATTAAGAGAGCAGGAAAATAGAAGATCAAACTAAATTTTCATATTTCCTTACACGTGTATTTGTGGAAGACACAAAAACACTTCCAAAACTATGAGAATTTAATGTGAACTATTAGTGTGAAAACGTGGTAACCGTTGGAGTGACAAGAGGTTTAAGTAAAGGGATATCTATGTCCTGAAGATCACCACAACTGCAAGTAAGAAGGACGTTAACAGCATTTCTTTAGGGCTTCAGCAATAAACCCGCCAGTGTGAAGTCAATCAAAGTCCATTCATTTTACTGAGATGCTGGAGGCCTGAATCTGTGCATAATGAACTGTACCAATGGATTTAATGGGAGCGTCTTTGACCTTGTGTTTTTTTCTTATACCATTCACCCTCTGGGTTAAATTGTAAAATGTTATTAAAAAGACAACTTTAAAAAAAGACAACATGCTAGCAGTGATACCTCAAATTTTCCAGGGTTGGCATCCAGGAGCTCTTGGCTGTTTGACAGCAGCTGCCAGGCTTTGGATCTGAGGGAAGATGGAATACCCTTCCTGCACCGCAACTTCACCTTTTAACACAAAAAGACACGTAGGACATCAGCTCTGGCATTACGTCAAGTATAACCAATCCAAGTATACAAGTACTAAATACTGAAAGGCTGATGCGTACCTTCTGAAAGCGATGTTTGATCCATTTATCCCAGTTGTGGAACATATCAAGCCATTTTACCTCCCTTTGTCTGGCGACTTCAACTCGAACTTCCTTTTCACTGTAATAGTGATAAATACAAAATGACTCCATCCCTGAACTGGGAAGTACTATTTTTCTTTTTCACAGGGCTACATGTTGCACTCTGATGTGTGTCGACATTTATTATTCTACTCTAGATGCATGAACAAATCACATCACGCTCTCACGATCAGATACAGAACAACATTGACCAGAATGCACTGCCACTAGTGACGGTAAATCAATATTATTTTAATTATTCAACAGAGGAAGAGCAATTAGCTTGGCAGAAAAGTAGAAGCAAATCTGACAGAAAAGAGAGGAAGAGAGCAGATGGGCGTTAGAGGTGATGCCACAAAACACACAGTCAGTACATATTGAGTCACTAAAACGCTCTCAGCATTATCTGAGTCAGACCAAGGGTAGATAAAGGATAAAGAGATATGTTTAGAGCAGCAAAGAAGAAGAGAGAGAAGAGAGGACTATGACTGAATGAGATGTTTGGTTAAAGCAAAGGGACCGATTAAAAGGAAGATAGGCAGGATTTACATTTATCTGCAATTTTCCTACTGCGGGACTAATAAAGACTTATCTTAAACAAATTCTATAGCCATAATCTAATAATGTCTCATACTGCAAATAGTGTAATGTCTAAACTGAACCTGAAAGCCATACTGAATCAGACCTATCTGTGAGACATAATGACTTCACACAGTGATCAATAGTTTGCACAGTGGGCGGGGGCATTACAGTCATAATACTCACCCTGTTTCACTGTACTGATTCCCACCTAGGAAGCCATATTTATCAATGCGTCTGACGGACATGCCATTGACCTCTGAGTCTGAGCCAACAGAGCTGCCGTCCTCTCCCAGCCCAGATAGAGACTCCAATGTCCCCGACATCAGGCTGGCTGACTCTAGGTAGCTGAGGGTGTCAGGGGCCGGCCGTGGTTTGGGGCTGGGCAGCGGGAAGGCTGGCTCTTGGATCAGTGGGACAGTCGGGCTGGGGTGTTCGGCTCTTGTGGGGGTCCTGGGCAGTTCTGCTTTCATTGCTTCACTGGGAGTGTCCGGCTTTGGGGAGACTGGAGGAGGCTGACTTTGAGGGTTTTGTGCTTGTTGAAGTGGCTGTGGTTTCTCCTCTTCGGCTGTTGCTGATGCTGCCGTATTGGGGGATTCTGCAGGAGCAGGCGTGGGATTTGAAGCTGCAGCGATTCGGGGTTGGCCCGGTTTAAATGGACCATCATCCATGACAGGATTTGGATTGTGTGTGACATGCACATTGGGATAGAGATTAGGACCAGGATCGAGATCAGGAGAGGGGGATGCCTGTTGCACCTCGCTCTGAGCTGATGGCTCACGTGACAGTGCTGGGGTTTCTTTTTCTGTATTCAAGAGCTCTGCAGCTGGTGGGTCACAGATCATCGTTTCCTGATTAATAGCATTTGCTCCAGTCTCTGCAACTTTTCCTCCTAAGTCCTCTGACTGTGGAGCAGCCTTGTGTACCAATAATATGAGGGGGGTCTCTGCGGTGAGTTTGGGAGGACTCAAGGATGGGTGGGGAGTAAAGGTTGAGCCCTCTGACTGTGCTGTAGGAGTGTTTCCAGGCAAAGCTTTGTCATTGTAGAGGGAAGACTCGGGCGTCTCCCTGGCTGACTCTGGAGCAGGGCTGTTGGTAGCAGAGTGTGCTGAAGAGGATGGAGGGACAGATGGAACTGCATGAGGATCACCCAATGCAGGGGGTGATGGGGATAGGGTGAAGAGTTCGGCCATGATTCCACTCTGATCTCTTCTTTACAAATAGAGAGAAAATGATAGACGTAAGTTTTCTTTTGCTATAGCGCAGCTATCAGTTTAGTCAATAAATAAAACCTACAGCTTGGATCATCAACAACTTATTTCAACTTAAATTTGCAACAAGTCATGACACTGGGAACTTTAAACAGTTAGTGCTTGATTCAACTGATAACTAAAGTGTTTATCAAAATCCGACTTTGAGCAGAGTTCCTCTTCCTAAAATTAGATCAGAGAATACAATCGAAGAAGCAGCAAAAGAAGTGGACCATGAAATAATGACATTTTTTTAAACAGTCTGCAGATATTAACAAGTCTCATAACTATCCACTTTCAGACATGATTGGGTTTTACTTTTAACTTCAAATGTGATGTTTTTGATGTATTATTTCTGCAAATAATTATATTTGCAGCAATAAATGTATCAAGTTACAATTTATCCTTTGCTACACAGAAGCCTAAATAAAACAGTCAAATTACTTAGACTTACAATTACTTACAATAGAAACAGTATTTTAGATTTAACACGAAAGCATAAAACTCAACACTCAGCAGACATCACACCAGAAAAACCGCGTCCATCCTGCTTTAAACTCTTTTTCTGCGGATGCATGGTGACAGAAATACATTCCCGATGTTCTGTTTCTTCTCCAGATATAACAGTGAACTGACATGTAGCGTTATCAACAAAGCACCTTCCGACGGAACACAGTGCTCCAGTGTTTTGCTGATGAAGCAGGTTAATGGCTCCAGACAGCTAACGTTACTGGTTTCACGCTGGCAGCTAATAACACCAGCCACTTTGTTGTCATGTCCTCTCGAGAGGCCTTTCTCGAAGCTACTCAACTTCCCGATTCAGCACACAGGAGCAATGTGGTTTACTAATAGCTAATAGTCAACACCCTCTCTCCCTCCCCGACTGCTGACAGGCCCTGGGCGAACAGCGTCCACGGCCTTGTCCACCCCGCTGCCCGGGTCAACCACAACTTCGGCTCGGCTGCTCAACTCACCCACAACCGGCGTGTCACTGTGATCCGTCCGCCTGGACGTCCAGGGGGAGGGAGGGGGGTCCTATCCGTACGCTCCCCCCGCCACTGCTCCGGTTCCGTAACCTCCTCCTCAGTGAAATGAAGTAACGAGATACAAAAAAAATGGTGAAGACCACGACAGGAACCCGCTCAACGGGGGGTGAGGACCTGGAAGCGCAGACGAGCTTGAAATCGGCGAGCTTTGCTGGCTAAGTTACCAGCTAACCTAAGTTAGCTTAGTTAGCTTAATGTCGCTATTAGCAATAGCGCCGACAGTGTTCTGTTAGCTAGCTAGCTGGCAGATTGTTTCGGTTGCCTCAGTTAGACATGTTGCTGAGACGATTCCCGACAAATGCAAGGGAGCTTCTTAAGAATAGTTTCCACTCGGAAACAAAATGGACTTTCTTTGTTTAATGTATCCAAGCACAGCGGTCGGGGTACGTCCAACAGCAGCAGCCTGCATTTCCTACTGACAGCTACGTGCGTGTTCTCGCCAATGTCCTCGTGCACACGCACGCACCAGCACAGGAGCCACCCTTCCACAGCAGAAAAATGCTATTGTACACAAACGATGCATTCAGCATTACACACAGTGGTAGAAAGTAACTAAGTACGTTTACTCAAGGACTGTATAAGAACACTTTTGCGTTTATTTGTTTACACTTTATTTAACTTGATTATTTATATTGCATGCCTACCCCATTACAGTGCAGATGAAAATGTACTTACTCCACAACAGTTTGGCATATCTGATAGCTTTATGTACATCCATCCATCAATCAATCCATCCTGTGGTGGCTTCAGCTGTCTTCCATGGAGTGGTCTGCTGGAGCAGTAGCATCTTGACAACCGACAGGAAGAGACTAAATAAACTTATCAAGAAGGCCAGCAGTGTGCCAAAATGTCCACTGGATACAATGGAAGTGGTGAATGCTAAACTATCATCCCTGATGGACAACAGCTCCCGCCCCATGCCGTTAACTCTGGTAGCTCAGTGCAGCTCCTTAAGCCACCGGCTGTTTCTCCCCTGATGTGTGAAGGAGAGGCACTGCAGGTCCTTCCCTTCTCCTGCTGTCAGGCTGCACAACCAGCTCTGCTCCTAGTAGACCACAACACACAAGCACTGTAAATGCACTTTGCAACATGCTATTTTGTCTGTTTATATAATATTTAACTTACTGTGGATTCTTTACTGTTTTTATTGCTTATTTATAATGCTTGTTTTTATCTTGTTTCTATGCCTTGTTTGCACTTTAACCTTTGCTGCTATAATCTCGTAAACGTCCCCACTGCTGGGCTCATAAAGGATCACCTTATCTTACCATATACTTTTTTGAATAAGAAATTATTAACCAAGGAGTTACTCAAAAAAAAAGACATTTCCTGAATTGAAAAAGGATAAGGAGGTAAATAAATGCAATCTAATAAAAAGGCATTACATTATCCGTGTATTTGTGTTTTACTACACGGGTATGTCTTCATAGAACCAGTAGATGGCGCAATCCCATTTAATTTCAAGTGACCGTTAAACAAAAAGGTTCGGATGAGCCATCAAAACATCTGGTAAACATACAAAAGCTCAGGCATGCTTACCACCAAACATATTCACCAACATTAGGCTGGAAGTCTATGTTAGCAGACAAATTAAAGATAATTTGAAATTCAAACTGTTTTGTTTGGGGAGGCCATAGTTTCTGTGTGGGAAATCGTGAGTAATTTCTGTTTTCTTTTTTTACACTTGCAGGCATGTGATTGTTGTGAGGATTGCCATGGTAAAACCCACAAGAATGGGGGACACCAGTAATTGTACTAGGGAACTCCCATATACGCCAGCTGGAGGACATTTGGTCGTATGAGTAAGACAGAGTCTGACGACAAGTTTCCACAAGCCTATAGGAGACCGAGTTCTTTGCACTGTGCGTAAACAAAGTTCATGGTCTCCATGGAAATCCAGAGGCAGAGCACTCCCAGTAACCATGTGCAAATGGAAAGCAAACAAACACTTGATGAAATGAAACCAATGATTTCAGATCACAAATCAGGTCTCCAGACTGTGCAAACTGTCATTATGACGTCCACTGCACATTGTGATAAAATGAAATCAGTTATGGAAATAAAAACTAGAAAAAGCAACCTCTCCATGTAATGTGAATCATGGGCAAAACCATAAACAGCATGTGCATGTGGAATATATTAAATATTTGTATTTTATTCAAAAATTAAACAAAATGAAAGAAACTAAACATGATACATGTCATCAGGAATTATAAAATATTTAAATTATGCAACATAAAACATTGCTATCAATAATATATTACGAATATATTGTGACGTCCATATGAAGTCCAGTAAATGCTTGTAAATTATTTTTACATTTGTCATATTTACTCACTCATACTGATGCTTTATATCTGAATAAAGCACATTCTCCATGTGTAAATCCATTACAAACCATTATTTAAATTATGCAACATAAAACATTGCCATCAATAATATATTATGAAAATGTCCATATAAAGTATAGTAAATTGTGGATACATTTGTCATACTTACTCGTGCTGATAAAGCACATTTTCAACCGAAAGCATAGTCCCTGGTTGGTGGTTGTCGCCGACAAATCATATGTTCTTTAACATGGTTATTAGTATTTGTGCTTTGTCTGAACAAATGCTTTGATTATGTTTTCTTTATAAATAAGCTGGTGAACGGAACAATAAAAGTAATTATGTTTTATACCGTAAATACTATTTTTATTGCACGTTACTTATTAACAGCGTACTCTGGAGACCTGAACATCTACGTGGCAGCTCCTGAAGTATGTTGTCGTCACATCAGGAGTCTTTGGGGTTATCCAGCGGGAAGGTGTCAACCCATTGCTGTGTGCGGGTGCGACACTGGTCCCAGTCGTACAGAGGGCGGTACTGGAAGTGGCGCAGGGCTTTATCTGAGCTGACGGTGAAGGAGGTTGAAGCCACGGCCAAAGTGTAACTGTTCAGCAATGGCGTGTAGTTGTAAAAGGGGCTCGTTATCCAGCGGATCACGTCATTCATCATGGCCATGAACCAAAGCACCAGAGAGGGGATGCGCATCCTTCTGAAGTTAAATATGGAGAGGAACTGCATGTTGAAATCCTCGTAGTTCTTGTAGGGCGAGTCATCGTAGCAGAAGAAAGCTTCACCTCCGACCGTCTGTGGGCGATCTCTCAAAGCTCGGGCTGCCAGTACGTGCATCCAGGCCACATTGCCTGGAAACGCAAACAAGTGGGTGAATACCAGAGTGCACGATGGAAGCAGTGTCAAAACACGCAAGTGCCAAAAGAATAAAAGTAGTCAGTTTGAAGGATTATTCCTCGTTCTCACCACTGTGGTTTTACACACTTTTACATTTCATTTTCAAGAAAACTTCATGGCCTCTTTGTACCTTTAATGAATGGTTTAATTCAAGGCTAAGAGATATAACTCAAATATAATTACTTTTCATTAAGACGTAAAGTAGATATCATTCATGAAGAAAGATATGCTCGAGTCAGTAAGTTCGCATTTGAGAAGAAAAAAAAACATGTTTATCTAAAAGTATTAGGGCCACACAAAGTATATGAAAGGAGGTGAGGGAGAATTTTAAGTATTTAGCTTTTCAAGAAGAGTTAAAATCAAGTAAAACTTTTAGTTTTAGAACTAGATATGAGAAGAAAAAAAACATTTTTTTCCCCCTCGAGATAAAATTGAAATGTTAAGAACAAATCAAACTACTAACATAAACACAGAAACTAATATTTTGACTTTATTCCTGACATTTTTACTCAATTCTCAAAATGCAATATATATTCTTCCTCATTTCATCATATTCATGCCAGGAACCAAAGTTGAATAATAAAAAATAATCTCCACTTAAACTAAGTAAATAAAATCCAGTGGTGTAAAGACAAAAATCCCTGACGTCAAAGTTGTGTGCAAGTACAACACTTCAGTAAATACGCCGCGCTCCTTTACGGCTAAGGCAACATTACACTGACATCAACCTGACGTCAGCAGAGTACAGGCGACAAATGACAAAATATCGGCAGTGTCTGATGTACCAACAGGCAACATAAATAGTGACGATTCATCATTCGGAGATCCTTCAGTTCTGTGACATCAGCATCTGTTTAGGTCCAATACATGTTGACTGCTAGTCATGCTCACATGCACCGTTCATGATTCCTAACTTAGTCATAATCTCATGATGTCATGAGGTGATGAATAAATGACAAAATCTCATCTCCACTGAAACCCCACTGTTGAAGCTGGTTTAAAAATGACATCAGCACACCTGGAAGGAGATTTATTTAACACACCCCTGTAAAGATTTATGTGCCGATACCGTCACATGTTATTGTTATACCACAATGGAAGGATTGCTCAAAGGGCAAACTGAACAGGTAAGGGGGCCCCAGGTAGGTAAGTCACACAGAGACCACAAGTAGACATAATAGTACAAGAGAGACACAAAACCACAAGGTTTGTTTAGGTTCTCAGGCTACTTTGTTTGCGTTTCCACGAAACACTTTGATGCGTCTTTAAAAGGACTAGGACTCACAAAACAGTAATCTTACCTGCATAGACTCGTCCGTGTTCAGCATCCTCTGGGACACCCCCGACGATCAAGCCTCCCCTTTGTTCAGCCTGCTTGTAGAAATCTTTAAGGAGCTGGTGCCCCTCGCCGTAGATCCCCGTGGGCCTCAGAGAGCATGTGTATAAACACTTTCCACTCTTCACCTGGAGAGGAGGCAAAACCAAGATCCGGTGTTCGGAAATCAGACCCGGGGATGATCCAGCATTTTGTGGCAAAGAAGTTTCCTCATCGCGTTACCCAATCGTAACCCTTTTCCCTTACTTAAAACATCTTAAATCATACATAGTCACGCAGTTTCATAATGTTAACCTTCTCAGTACATTTTCATCATGTTACTGTTTTATTTATTTTTTAATTAAAAAAGAAAAAATAAATTATTTTGTAAAATGAATGCTTATGTCAGTGACACTGCAGTGCTCTCATACAGCAGCGATGCCCCTAGTGGACAACAGTGGGAAAGGCACGCATCTGCCCCATAGGGCAAACATTAGAAAATGGTTCATTGGAATCGCAAATAGTTAAAGTAACTTTGAAGCCAGTGTGCAAAAAATTTTGTCTTTAAGGATATCAATGATGGGAAAAATTAAGAAGCCAAAAATGTCCGCAGAGGGGCATAAGCGCTAAGCTATGATGAAATACATTATAAAATCTCATATTTAACGTTATAGTACTCGGTAATATACAGGAATAAACAATCTGGATAGCAATAAATATATTTTCTATTCTGCATCTGCATCATTATGGTTTTATGAAATTTATTTCAACACTGTGTGTCTTTAAAGTTTACTGGTAAAATGTGTTTTTAATAAAACTGGCTCAATAAAAACACCCCAAACCATAACACTGTTAAACATAATTACCTTGGTGCCATTAGCTTCAAGCACAAGTTTCTCTGCCTTCGCCTTGCTCTTAGGATAGGCCATCGAGTGCTTCACTTTGTACGGTGTGTCTTCATTGCCCCTGTAGAGAAAGAGTTAAACTGTCAGAGGCGACTCAGGAGAAGGTAAAAAGTGTTTTCTTGACCTTTCCAGAAGAATGAGAGGAATGTTTCAGACAAGGAGGAACAGAGTGAAGGACATCAAGAGGAGAAAGGTGACGGAGCTAGTGTTTCCAACAAGAAAAGAGCAAGGTTCATTCTTTCACAGTGATATAATTCATGTTATTAAGAAACCTACACCCCCCCCCCCACACACACACACACCCACACACACCCACACACAGAGGAATGTCATGACCAATGCTCAAAGCAGGTGGATGCTGGACGGTTGCCACCAAAAGTATTTATTAGTTTCCCTTCTTCCACATAGTTTACTCTTCATACTGTTGTACATTTTATTCCAATAACTAATAATCATGCATATTTGGATTTAACATACCGTTATCATCTTATAAAGGATTCTTTGGTGTTTTAACCTCTTTTTCTCACTCCCCTCCCTCTACTTTTAGTAAACAGCCACAGAGCTGCTGATAGAATGATGTAATCAGGCAGTTCTGACTCACACCATCAGGGCTGTTACAGAAAGCCGGTAGAGTGAAAACTCGGAGTTTGTTTATCCTCAGGTAAAGGCAAACTGGTCCAGCAAGAGAGGAAGTAGACTCTGACTCAGTTACTGTGGTTTTCTTCATCAAACCCAGTGGATATTAATTTGTTTGTTAATAAGGAGTATCTGAAGTTACCGCTTTGACGACAATCATTTATTATTTCAACGGCGGTTTTTGCCCCCACATTTAAATAACACACAGCATTAAGTCACCTGAGGCTCAGAATAAAACCTCTGTGTCCTTCTGTCACGCCGACTCTGCCCACGACAGAGCTGTCTGTTCAGAAGCTCCACTAAAAATGTTTATTTTACTTTATGTATACGAAGAATCTCTAATATTTCTGCATTAGCAGGATGGTTGGGCAACTTCAGTGACTGTTTGAAATTACTACATTTGATTAAGTAGCTGAAATAAAGCCACAGAATGCTGTTAAAGCCTGATCCAAAAATCTGTTTCAAGTTAAAATGAACTGCATCTTAACCATTAAATCACCAAAAAACATTACTACTCGATCAGAATTTGTCTTTGATCTACTTTTTATTTTTGTATTTATTTTTAAATGCAACTTCAAGTCAGATTCCACCCGTTTATCATGAATTGAAGAAATAGACTCCCTCTAAGACAAAGACCTTTTCTTCCACAATCGCATAAAAACTGCTCAAGTGTGAGGTGGCGACATCTTGCTAGTAGCGTTTAGTAACAAATGTCTGACATACCAGACGGCCTCATGTGAAACATTTCCGAGGAACATCGAGATAGCGATAGACACTGTGTGCTTTTGTCCCCACCCGATCATATCTATTCACGACAGGCCTTCGGGTTTTCCATGACGGTGCATTCATGCGAAGAAGAAAAGAGAGAGACTACAAGATAGGAACCACAGGAACCTAACTGCAAGAGCCACAGCATTTCTGAGTGTAACCATGTGCGCTCGGTGAGACAAGTAAAACCGGAATGACATTAGTTTGAGCTTCACCTGACGAAGGCGTCTCCGTCGACGTTGGGACCGATCACCTCCATGCTGCTGGTGTAGACCAGGCTCTGGATGTTGCACTCCACACAGGCGTTGATCACGTTCTCCGTTCCTGAGCAGAGGGAAAACATTTCAGTAAGAGATGGAGGAGGATACCGAGCTTGGACAGAGCACTAAATAACACAAACACAAACACACGGGACAGGCTTCGACGCAGTTGGGTGTTTTCACATCGCTTGCAGACATCAAACCATAAGATTCAAATCAGCCGAAACAGGATAAAAGTAGGAAATTATAACTGGACTGGGAGGGGATGGTCAACAGGAAATGAATGCAAACAAGAGATCCACATGTGTTCTGGTGAGCCGGTGTAAGAAGAAAACATGTTTTTCTCAAACCTGGACTCAATTATGGAAAAGTGGACCGGTGGTGGAAAGAAATACAGTCATTGCAAAGGGGAGGAAATACGTTTACGGTCTTTCCAGTTCTGATAAATACTTTTGAAACTTTGAGTGACCTGAAGTTCAACATGGGACATAATAATAACAACACCACCTTGATTTGAAAACCACATTTCATGCAATGAAAGCCTAAAGTGTTATTGTATTGTCAAAACTCTGAATTAACTGTAATTTAAGAAGTATATCATTTAGAATTAACTGTAATTTAAGAAGTATATCATACTTTAAATTTAAGGATGAAAAGAAGTTTGAGAGAGATGAGTAAAAAGAAAGAGCTGCAAATCTCGAAGTGGTTTGAATTAAAGCATGTGTCAGCATTCCAGCATCCTTCTGTTAAAGATGTTCTCATTTTGGATACGTTACACAGAATTAAGAAACATGATGCTTTTGCTAGTGTCATGAAAACGCTTCCTCGAGGAGGACATATTGTTATGCAGCACATTATGCTAAGTCCTGATACCTAGATATCACCGTAATATAATCTATATACAATATTCTACAGACGCAAATAGATAAAGTAGTACAATAATCACCTAAATGTGTATTCTGAGGTTTTCTGTCCACTGGTCAGAAACAGGAGACATAAACAAGAGAAAGAGTCAAGGCCGTGCCGGCAGCCCTTTCATCTCACCACTAACACAATGTACAAATAGACGTTCCACCACAAGCAATCACCTGCGAAGTAGAAGTGAATCCATGCATTCAAGGTACAGCAGACCATCTGTTTCAGGGTTTTCTGTCTTTCAAGACCAGAGGCCACATTCTGGTTCACAGCAGGGTTAAAATCTCCGGTATGTACTTGAGCTGCAGGCCAGAAATCACAGAGTCTTTAACGTCAACTGTAAAATAAACTGGAGAGTCCAGATACTGTTCAATGTTCTGAACCCTTGTACTGAGTCAAGTGTGCTGCACCTGCAAGTCCCACTAATTCTGGGAGGAAGCGTTAGTTTATGTTTGTGAGGCTGAAGGAGAGGAAGGTAATATGAAACCCACCCTGGGGAAAAATAATAAGAAATTCTTGTAATATTTCTAAGCCTAAGGAATCTAGAGCGTACCACCCTCCGAAAGAAGCCACTCCCTCGGCTTTACGCAGATGTACAACTCTTTAATTCTGTCGAGGTTTGATGATTGATGACATGAGTACAACACTAAATCTTAGAGGAAGTTCTGGCACTTCAAAACATTAACAACTTCCAGACAGACAGATGTGAGCAATGTACACAGCTGTGTATTTTGGAAGAGACTATTTAAAAATGCTCTCAGCTTACTTTCAACAAACACATGACAAAAGTGTGTTTTGTCTATCTGCTGAATCACTGCAGAATTTAAGGACAAACACCGGCTGGAGCCTCCACCCACGAACAAAATCCCCGACACTGAACACGTAAACTGTATATCTTCTGCTTCATTAACCTGACCAGCGTCCTCTTTCTGGATCGGTTGGAAAACCTCAGGAGTCAGAAAAGTGAATCAATGCGGCGGCGCATGCATTCTCTCTAATGGCCACTAGGGGGCGACGACTCAGGTTGCAAAAAGAAGGCTGATTGTATAGAAGTCTATGAGAAAATGACACAACTTCTCACTTGATTTATTACCTCAGTAAACATGGGTTCATGGTCTCAATCATAATTAATGATGGTCCCATAAGGAGTAAAATAGACCATGCTTTAGGGCGGGGCTACCTTGTGATTGACAGGTCTCTACCACTACCTTTTTTTTCATAGGATTTAGTGACAATAAGAAAAGTAGATATAGAGAATACATCAGCAGCCTTGTCCTTTAAATACATTAAGAGATAATGCAGTGATGCAGCTGTCAGTGACATAAATCGTGCTGCGTTCAGGTGCTCCTCGTCCATGCATACTTCAATGGCTGCGAACAAAGTGGCACAGAGCTACTTTGAGCTGCAATAACAAAAGCAAGCGGCTCATATCCTCTATTTGTTGAGTGGCTGTTTATTTTAAAACACTGTTCGCACAAGATTATTAAAAATGTCACGAGTTTGGATGTAACGACCTAAGGTGCTCGACCATGTGATTTACTCCTTAAAAACCGGTTATGAACAATTATGAGACAATTGCGGATGAACATTTAATATCCAGGAAAACAAACACTGAGTCACTTTGGCATATACTTTGTCTGGGCGGTGACTTGTTTATTCGTGTGGGAGCCGGACATTATTCAGGGCAAACCAGATACTCGTGACACACACACACTCACAAACAGCTTCTTTAAGATGTAACTCATAATGGAAGCACTATTATGACCATATTCCCAAAAAGAGGAGGCTAAAAGCTGCTCATGATATAGGATTTATGTTCTGTATTTATGAGAGTTGAATTCCTGTCAGGCTGAAAAAACTGACAGGACACTTAAGCTCCCATATAGCTCGCACTAATAGAGCAGTTAGGAGGCGGATTTTCAAATGCACATGAATTATATTCCAGAATATGTGATGAAAACAAGCCCTTTATCCATTTTGAAGTATCTGTCACTCCATCAAATTTTTCCTCAGTATTCACCAACTTATTCATGTCCGACATGTTTTTACACTCGGGGGAAGTCACGGCCTTGAAAATCATTCAACAGGAGAAGGCGTGCGTTTCCTCCATTGTCTGGTTTCCGTTTACAAAATGTAAAGAATTCACGAATGTGAACGAATCACTCGTTTCACATTTCCTCCCTTTGTCGTCACGAGGCCACCGCGCCCTTGAAGTCTCACCTGTGACATTGACGGAGACGATGAGGGTTTCTGGGACTTTGTGCCAAACGTCCACCAGGCTGGCCGTGTGGATGACGACATCGGCCCCCCGGGAGGCCTCCAACACGCTGCTGTAGTCCGTGATGTCGCCCTGGATGACCACGACCTTCGTCCGCTCTGAGGGAGGAACAGGAAGACATTACGTCAAAACCCGGTGGCAGTGCATCTGATCCTGGATCAGGGGACGTTTTCCCAAGAGCTCGGCAAAGTCTGGGAAGAATGACCTCACTTTGTTTGTTAGAAACGCACAAAACTCTCATTTGAACTTTGTCGTTGTGTCATATTTGCAGATTATCTGGATCGTCTTCGGTCGTTGTCAATGTCATTTTTAAACGCTCGCGATGGTGCACGAGTTGAAATTCCTCAGTATTTCAGGAGATACCTGGAATTTCCTCAAGTGTCTCAAAACACACAGATTAAAATCATCTTTTAATCTGTTCTTCATCATGTTAATAATCAATGTAACGTCATTCTATTTATACTGGTATGTTATCCCTTTTGTTTTTCCTCGATTGGCTTTGCTCTAACTGTTACATTTTGTGTTCTTACGATTCAAAATGCCTTTTAAAAGCACGATACAAATAAAACATATTTTTGATATCGTCAAATTGTACTGAATTGTTTGTTTATTATGAAAATAAATTGTACACAAGCAACTTATAAGCTATCTAGTCTAGAAACATAGATACAAGTTAAGAGCGCAGCCTCATTGTTGCTGATACCCGATCCAGCTCGCCGCGTCAGTGTCAGCCCCAAACTGGTAGATTCCTACCACTCATACTTCCTCCCCCGCTTCTTAAATAACAATCATCCAAAATATCATCATGTTAAACTTGGCCTCACTCTGCTGGGAACGGTTATTTTTGGGGGTAGTTTTTCCTGTTCTGATGCGAGCAAGACGTATTATTTGAGGGATTTCATAATGTTTTACATTTAGGCAGCGAAGTACTGTAAAAACTGTGATTTGTGTTAATTAAAATTGAAGAGAAATAAGAGTTTTAATCATGTTCCATTACAGGGTTAAAAGTGCACAAGAACAGAGGAGAAAAGTTCATCATGCTCTTAAAAGTTCATCATGAGTCTGCAAGTTTATACTTCTGCAAAGTTCATATGTGTGATAAGTTTATACGCCTGCAAAGCTTATACTTCTGCAATTTGCTGAACGCAGCGCTAAGGTGTTAAACACAGTTACTTGAAGGTAGACACATTTCAGGAACTTGAGACGTACAATGAGTTTTTCAGGCCAACATGTAATGAAGGATGAGTTCCTGTTTCTGCTTTCTTATGCTTAGAGAAAACCAGCACGTAGAGGGACCTCACACAGGCCGGAGATACCACCTTTGCTCTACAGAAACATATTACTTTGATATGAAACACTCCATGAGAAGGAGTGAGGATCTCATGAGCCAAATACATGTTTCCTTCTATTCACAGGCACACTTACTATCTTGTCGTGACACAGTCTCACAAACAGGAGGTAGGATTTCACAAAGTCTGCATTACCATTTTAGGAAATACTCATTTATGTAAATGATTAGCACGTATTGCCATTTTAGAACATACCCACTTATGTAAATGCTTATGGACTCTTCATCCAATAATATGTATTAGAAAAGAGAAGCATGCACAAAGAAGGAAGAAGGAAGGGTCATTGGAGTCAGATAAATACGCCCTGCTCTCAACGGTCGGGGCTCTCTCTTCCTGACGGGTGACTGTGATGTGACAGACAGACAGAGAGCTGAGTCCAAGGCCTTGTAGGTATGAATTTCATGTATACTTTTGCTTAATAAACAATCATTGACTGTACTATAACCTGTTCTGTCAATTCTTGAACACGAAAGAAATGTCCTGTCAAGGCCTATTTCTCTTCAATATCTACTAAATACATAATAGAAACCTTTATGTTTGGAATTACATCAACTTTAAATATATCTTATCATTAAAGTCAAAGATGCAGGAAAATGAGGAATTTTACTTTGTTTTTAATCAGCTTGTAGTCTCCTTATCATCCATGAAGGTCACTTGTGGTTTACCTTGACCCTTTGTCCTTGAAATGCCGACAGATAACGAGTAAAGGACGAGTCCTGCAGCTCTACAGAGACAACATGGACTTCTGAACTTTTTGAGATAGAAATAATGTTGTAACTGAGACAGTCAATCTGGAAAGCGAATCTGTAATTTTTACAGACGCTCTCACCGATATAAATCAGCTCAGATTTCAACCCAAAACACAATTCTACATATTGTTTCCTGAACCCTGCAATGTGTGTCACCGTTAGCTGGTCTGTCGAGGGTCCAAATGAACAACAGCCGGCCTCAGTCTTTTGTGACAATAAATAATGAAAGCGCTTCAAAGCATTTTCCACCGTGGCGCACGAGGCGTCACTGGTGGTTGAGCACATTCCCTTCACTGATGAGAGGAAAAAGCGTACGGTTGTTGAAAGCAGAGGAAAAAAGAACATTTTGATTAATTTAATTGGTGTTTTTTTTCTCCCCACATGATTAAACGCAGGAGAGGCAGCGCGCACATGAACCACCTCAGGTCACGGCACACAAAAAGGTGGCGACAGTGACAGTAAACAGAACAAGGTCATCAAGGAGCGACGTCACTGATAAGTTATACACTCATTACCCTGGAACAGGACGTGCTCGCAGTCCGAAGGTTAGCTCTGCAGTTTGACCCAGTGACCATGCACACTGCACGCCAGGGAAATGATGTTACTGCTGTTTCCATGAGGAGAAGCAGAATATGGCTGCCAACGCCCCGGTGGCTTCTCTCATGTTACTAAAAACTGATAGAAACCGAACGCTCGTGGACGGAGAAGGAGACAATGGGCCCCCGGACACTGGCATGTAAAGGGCCCCACCCATCCCACATTTTTCTGGTCATTCTGCTTCTTTTGGTCATTGTATTGTGTCTCTTTGAGACTTTTCAGCAAGAAATTTTCGCAAAAACTTCCAACGGAGGCTTAGGGGCCCCCTAACCCGATGTGGCCCTGTCGTCCCCCTTCAATAATCTGTCCATGACTTCCTATCAAGTGGAAGTTCATCAGTATCACAGTAAATCAGACTAAAATAGCCCTTGCACCGCTTTTGTTGTTTGTTAGTCACTTCATATACTTTGCATTTCTGCACTTTTATTGTTTAATTTCCTAAATGAATACGCTCTGTTAATTTGTTGTATATATTGAGTTTTGCTGTGTGTGTGTGTATATATATATATATATATATATATATATATATATATATATATATATATATATATATAGATAGATAGATAGATAGATAGATAGATAGATAGATAGATAGATAGATAGATAGATAGATAGATAGATAGAGAATTTTCCTTCTGTGTAACCTTGCCGACTACTGTCACAAACATGTTTTTTCTTTGGGATGAATAAAGTCTACATCTATCTATCTATCCATCTATCTATCTCATGCTGATGAACACGAAAGAAAACACATTTGAATCACTAACATCACAAACATGCAATTGAAGAGGAAACACATCGACTATACAGGAAGCGGTTTTTGTTGTTGTTGTTGTTGTTGTTGTTTTTTAAAAGATGACAGAATCGTCTATGAATTTGATAAAGTCTTGAGGCAGAAAGAGTCTCCGACCCGCTGTGCACCCGCAGCTGCAGAGCCTCCACATGAAAGACTTTACACTTTGAGACCATGAGCGCAAACGTTGAGAGGACGTCTTACCTGCTCCGAGTTCATTTAAAGTCAAGTCGACGTGCTTGTCAAACACGCGGACCTCCGCCATGTCGTCCTCCTTCTCCAGCAACACCCGCAGCAGATGCCGGCCGAGGAAGCCGCAACCTCCGGTGATCAGATACACGAGACCCGACATGACAGCTGCTGTCTGAGCTCTGAGCTGCGGCGGCGAGCAGCGGCGCTTTATACGCAGACGCGCTGCCTGCTCTTTTTTTTTTCTGTGTGTGTGTTTGTAAACCTTTATTGACAAATGGAATGCGTTCACTTTCAGGGCCTTAGTGACAAGAAACAAAGTCGTGGGAAGTAAATATACACAAAGTAGTGGGAAATGTACTTAATGTATATGTGTTTACATGTTCATTCTACTTTTCATCGAATTACATTACATTATACGACACTTTTCTTATATAATATTATAGACTATAGGTACATATATATATATAGGTATATAGTACATATATAGGTATATATATATATATATAGGTATATATATATATATATATATATATATATATATGTGTGTATATATATATATGTGTGTGTATATATACACACATATATATATATATATACATATATACATATATTTATATATATACATATATATATATATATATATATATATATATATATATATATATATATATATATATATATATATATATTAGTATTTTAAATTAGCCCCACCTTCACCAACTGCAACATTAAAGTGATGAACACATTCATAAATATAATACAGGAATATGATATATATTATTCGGAAATAAGTAATTCTGCACACTTTCACTATATTCTGTTGTTAATACTTTTGTTCTTAAATTTGAGTAATATTTTGTATGAAGTACTTTTTGCATGTAGGACTTTTACTTGTAACGGAGTATCAGAAATATACATATTTAATATATAAAATTTGAGTACTTCTTCCACATCTAGCAACTCTATAATTAGGGAGATTATAAATAATATAATAAGTTGGTTATAAAACACAATTATAGTAATAATGCATTGATAATTATTAAAGGCTATTAATGATTAATTTTCGGTTTTTAATAAATTAATTTAGATTGTCTGCAGAACCTTTTCCGAAGATGAAAGTGGTCACTAAACCGTTCTTACCTGTAACTAATAACTGATTATTAAATACATGCATTTAAACTTGTGTTCATGTTACATGGAGCAGCTGAAGAATGATGTATTAATACATCACTGAGCTATAATAGTGAGTGTGCGCATGAGGTTGGTATGCACTGGAAACTGTATTTTTAATGTTTCAGCTGACCAAACACACAAAGCTCTTAAAGACCCAGGAAATGTACCTTTAAAAAAAAACAGAGGAAATCTTTTATGAGCACAAGATGTAAACATGTGTAAAACAAATATATTGTGGGAAACAAATACTTATGTTATGAGAAAACACATTATTTGATAATGTTCAAATGCTCTTTGGTTTGGCAAATTCTGTATAATATGAAAATAAACTATATTATGTGAAAGATACAAGATGCAACAAGACAATCTGAGCTTTTCTTCAGCCCAGTTTCATTGTCTATAATAATATACTTACACAAATTTAAGGGTTAAGATGTTCCGACATGTGAAAACAACATATTTGTGTCTGTCAATGACTGATTTTTACTTTAATATTGACTAACATGACCTTCGGGTTTTGAACAAATATTTGTATCCACTAGTTTGATTAAATAAATTTACCGACAAACATCTCAATTCAACTTGATAAATGAGTTGTCTTTAGTCTGCCGAACTTTCAACGTTTACAGGTTACACAATAACTCAGGACATTTGAATTATTTTGTTTTTTGATGCAGAGTCTCATCATCTTATGAGAGTCATTGCCCCTGGAGCATCAGAAGGTTTTAAACAACTTCAACAACTACGATCATATCATAATGCATTATAATCTCCATTAAAAAAAAAATCACTACAATGTGACTATTAGTCAACACACAAGAGGTTGTGAAATACATTTTCACTTTACTTGGAAGCAAATATGTGAACACCTTTCTTTCTCTTCATGAACGACCTGCCTGAGATCAGACAGATTGGTAGCTAGAAATAAATAAATAAATATATATCGTCTCAAATCTGTGTATGTTAAATCGCCCCTTTTCTATTTTTGTCTATTTGTTCTAATTAATCAAAACTAAAGGAAGCACCAAAAAAAAAACAAAGTGGTACACATATTTCCAGGTGAGCTCAGTTCTGGTAAAACATAGGTGCACCTTGAAAATACCCGTCATGGCTCATTTACACAGAAGAAAGGCCGAATGTTTATCAGATAGATGACGCGAACTTATTTTGAACTCCGTCACGCTGCCAGCTGAGACCCATCATCCTTTCTTTGCTTCATCTGGAGAGTTGTTACACTTTCTCGGCCATATTTCAGCATTTCCTCTTCTTGTTTTCTCTAAACAGGAAATATCAAAGTTGCAGGTGCATTTCAGGAGCTGATTTCAACTCTTTCAAAAGAGGAAATGTCAGTTTCCTCCACGCAAGCAACTTCCTGCATTTTAAAATCAGCAAGTAACGTTCGTATCTTCTGTCTTGTGCGTGTAAAACACTTGAGACACAAAAATCCTCTGACCTCACAACAGTAGTAAGACACACAGTTACAGAAAAACATGAGGTTGTCATTTATTTAAAAAATATTTTAATGCACCATTAATAAAGGGTCCAACGCATTAATACAAGAGAAATATTGCAAATAATATTAAAATAATCATCAAATTAAAAGGAAAAACAATAAAAAATAAATGAATGGAAGGTATGTACATGTTTCCTCCTCATCGAGAGAGGAAAAGGAACGACATATTTACAGCTTGAAGTCGGTGTGTTTCTACGAGAAACAAACACCTCTACAATATTTACATGTACTTCTTTGATTTTTTTTCCTTTCATCTTTTTATCCTGTAGTAAAGAGGGTTGCTTTGTACTGAAAGGCTTTCATAGCAACAAGAATTATCTTACACAGGCTCCTGTTGGGGAGGGAACAAAAGAAGAAAATAAAAAAGTCTTCTGGTTATAAGTTCAAAATGAAAGTTAAACTTTGGACGGCCATAGCCATTTAAAAAAACAGAGACAACACAAGGGCCATCTACATGCTGCTGTCTGCAGCGCATCTATGAGCACCTCCCACCAGCGGCACCGCCAGCAGCTGGTGAGCAGGACTTTTGTTTGCATTCAGCAGATCCCTTTCTCAAGGTGAGGGATGTTTTGTTTGGGGAGGGGGGCGATCGACTCCACTGTCAAATAAAATAATGCATTCTGAAAAAGGCCCACAAAACAGAGAACAAAACTAAACCTTTGAAAAGAGCTGACCAACTCAAATAAATGTGCTTTTTAAAAACACGTGTCGCACACAGACTGACTAAGTTAAACACTGACCACACTTTTTTTTTTTTTTTTTACTAGGACCTGCGTGAGTTTGATGGTGAAAGCTTTTAAAAGCTGAAGGAAGATGAAGCCAACTGTTGAAAGAGGAAACGTCAACATGTGCTCCCGTGAAACAAAACACAAACAGGCGGAGAGATCCTAACCAACACCTAACGGGTTCTCAACACAAGACTTTCTGTTAACGCAGGTTTAACTCGGAGAAGGGACGAAAAAAAACACGCAGGCCAATTCTCTGTTGTGCTGATCCTGCAGACAAAAATTCAGCAACCGTGTAAAAATAAAACACACTTTTTAGCTACAACCTAACTGACTTATTTCACAGTGGGTTAAAAAGAAAAACAGTTCAAAAAGGACTTTGCTCTCATCCAGACGGGTCGAAGTAGATCAGGAGAGTAACGCACGGCGGAGAAATGATAGTTTTACGGAGCGGTGGATACACTGAAGCTCATTTCACTGTAAGATACTTACAGCTAATGCAACTAAATAACAATACCATTAACAACAGCAATAGTCATATTATATAACACTATGAAATGAAATAATAAAAAAAAAAAAAGCTCCAAAACTACCTTCACACTTCGAAATCTTGCATAACCGAAGACCAAATTGATTGAAGTTGTCATTTTAAAAGTGCGCCCCTTGACAAGCGCTTTTAAAAACCCTGAATTCGTCAAATATTCCTGTGCGTCTGTGTGCGGATCTGGATGGGTGGGTGGGTTAATGAGCGGGTGGATGGGTGAGCTGCAGGGTGGGATTTGACACTGGAAGAGTGAACGAGGCTGTAAGATTACGTGAGGTGACGTAGAAGTACAATACTGGTGTTCTGTTCTGGGGACTTCCTTCAAACGGGTGTTGGCATGGAAATATAAAGACCTTTCATGCCCGGAGCCTCCTGGTTGCAACAGATCCCCCTCAGATGGAGTCAATACTGCCACAGAAGAGCTAAAGCTGAAGCAGAGGCCCCCCTCAATAAACCTCTCACACACCGGCTTGTGAAAAGGCCAAGTGAATGAAAAGTGTGCATGAAAAGTGCAAGAGTGTGTGTGTGTGTCTCTGTTTCCTGGGTATTGTGAGGACGGGGATGTGGGGGAGGAATCAGAGGGAGGCTTTGTTTCGAGGTACGCTCTGAAGAGGGTGAAGCGGGCGGACGTCAGGGGGCCAGCTATCCGTTTGGCGAGTGAGGAAGAGAAGTGCGTCCGCTAGTTCAGTGTCCCACGGCAGTTCTCCGTTCCACACAGGCAAGGAATCTTGTTGTCCTCCAGAGGGAATTTGTAGTCGTAGGTGATCTCTTCGTTGACGGCGATGGCCTGCTTGGAGTAGATCACGATCTTTTTCTGGGACTCGATGGTGATCACCTTGGCGTAGCAGCTCGGCTGGAGGAACAAAGCACGAGAGGCCGATGAGCTCCAGAAAAAACATTATGTTAATGAGAATATGTGAGGCTGTAAGCTATGACCCACATTTAGCCGGGTATCAAGATGGCGGTGCTACCACCCGTCCAAAAAACATGCCACATTCTGGTGCTTGTCTGCTTTACACACAGTGTGTGTTTGTGTTTTCAAACTCGGAGAATATTTAGTAAAAAAAAAAAAATTTCACCTCATTGTTCTCCTTTAAGTTGCCAGAAGTGATGCAATGCAGCCCTGATGCGTTTTTTGTGGCGTGAGCGCGGCGCCAGACTATTTATAAAACAGACTTTTCAATGCTGCATTGTGTGTCAGCAACCACCTGACAAAGGTTATGTATTTTATGTCGAAACAAGCGCTTTGGGATGGATTTAATCCCTGTCGAAGAGGAAAAGTGGTTCATGTGGATTTAAAAAAAAATGACTGATAAATGTTTGGACAAGGAATGAACGGATATTAAAATAAACTTGAAAGTGTTTAACTTGACGACAGAATTTAGACGAGTCGTAGAATGTTGGTTTTTGCAATAAACTAAATTATATTTGATCCCTTTTTTCATTCACAATGACAGACTGTTTACATAATAAACCATTTTACTTATAGTGGAGAAATGAGCTGCAGTCGTTTATAGAAACACAGTCGGTCTAATTAGGCAATGAGCTTTTCATTCACCCAAAAGTATCAAAGCAAAGTGGACTTTGTAACGGCTACATGTCGGACTGAGGATGTTCAGACTCACAGTGCAGCAGTGGTTGATGAATCGTGCCAGGTTGCCACACTTGGTGGCATCTATAATTGTGTCGTGGTCCACTCGGAACAAGTAGCTGCTCCCGATGCCCTGCTGCGCGTACCGCTTCTCTCGATTGTCGGCCACCATCTGGACACGGACACAAACACACACACACGAACAGCAAGGAGTCTTATAAAAAAAAAAAAAGCAGCAATAGTGGACACAACTGTTAAACAATATACTGAGTTCATGGGATGTCTAGTAAATTGTGTGTGTGTGTGTGTCAGTGTGTGTCGTGTGTGTTGTGGCAGTACCTGTCTGATGTTTTGACCCACGTACTCTATGACCATCTCGTCAGCAGCAATGGGCTCCATGGCGAACAGGCCCCACTCGTGGATCCTGCTGCGGCCGAAGCGAAGCTTCTTCTTGCGGTACTGCAGAAGGACAAAACAGACTCGCTGTGACAAAGGTCTCGGTAACCACAATGATCATAAATCGGATACGAATGTTTGAGGATTTGCACATGCAATTTGTATTTAAATAGTTCGTGAGTCACTGTAGACAAAGTTAGGAAGCAGTTCACTCCAGTTTTCAGTATTTTCTTCTGCATTCCATAAAGGGCAACATGCTGAAAGCTGGTGATCTTTTCTGATACAACTTTGCATCATTGTGATAATATCATTGGACAGACGCAATAATACTGTCGGGAATACATTGACTATGGATAAGTACCTCATATAACTGCACTTCAATACACACACAAACACACACACACACACACAACAAAGTGTATTTGTAACACGAGTGAGGGGGCACATGAGACAGTCTTCACCTTAAGCTGGTTGAGTTTGAGCAGGTCGGAGTCCATAACGGCCGTGGTGCCAATGGCGGTGAGGAGGCGGCGCTGCTCTGAACGTCTTTCTGATAGGACCCGGTTGGCTCCCTGCCAGGAAACAGACAGAATAAAGTGTTACACAGGGGTCACTGACACGGTCTCGCTTTGTGGCGTGGCCAAGAACAGAAAGAGACTGAACCAGAGAAACACTTTGACCTTAATTCACAGCAGTGTGGGTGAGGTTCATTTGAAGGCAGATAAGTCTGTGAGGAAATGTTTAGTGGAAGTCTCTCTTTTTATTAAATTTAGACGCAACCACTTCATCACTGCCTAGTCTAGTGTGACACGTTAAACAACCGATAAATACAGGATGTGACGTTTAAGTTTTTATCTTATATTTTTCCTTACCAATTCCAGAAATAGGGCAAAAACAATGAGATGATCCCTCTAACGAGCACTAACCATGTTATAGAGCGTGCTTTAATATGAGTAATTAAACATTTTCCTGATGTACTTATTATCTCAATGTTACAGACTCACATTTATGTGCAGCTGTGGCACTTTGTTATTGTTGCTTTTGTGTGTATTGGAATATTCGAGGCAGCTTTACAGATGAATGCCAAGTGTATGAACAAGAACCTGACTCAAAAGGAGGAGGAGGATGGCATTGAAAGTTCAAAACAGTCACCCTGAACAGCTGTATAATTGAAAAGACAGACCACCAACATATCATATGGACCCTATCGAAGAAAACTAGAGTTTTCTTTGATGACATTTCACTTCTCCAGGAAGAACAAACCGCATCACAGAGTACGAGACAGCTGCTGTGCCGCTTTGATCAGGACATCACACAAGTTGCCTCTGTTGTCCAATTACTTTGCTTTTCTTACTTTGAGTCAGTTTTACTGTGTCTCTAAAAACAGAGGTTACATCAATACACCACAGATAACTCAAAATCGCCGTTGTGAAACCTCTTCGAGCCACAACTTGAGGCCAGAGTGGAAAACGCATTAGTGGAGAATCACATTGTTGCGTAGTAACGTAACACAACTACATGAGGGGTTTCCCTCAAAGACGCCCAACTATCAGCAGCTGCTTGCAAATGACCGTAAACTTCAAACTGTACTACTTTCCATCCTAACAACCTGGTGTCATATGGAGGGTGTAACCCAATACACTATAACTCCCAACATTATACAAGAGGAGCAGATATTTTCCTGGAGAAAACAAAAGAACTAAATGCTGAAAATAGCTAAAAGAAGTTTGAAAGGATAAAGCCATGTGTGTGAGAATGAAGTACCTAAAAGAGGAACCTGGCATACATGTGCCGACATGGTAGTGGGTTTGAGGTTTTAAAAACCACCATGGCGTGACTGGACGACATTCTTTACGTTCAAAGTGTCGATTGAGGTTTTTTGAACGTCTGCTTTTTCTATATTATAACCTCATTAACCCCCAACATTGCATTTTCGTTTCGTTATTGTAGTGCTGTTGGATTACTGCTGTACTGCCCCGTGGAGACAGATTCTGGGCTCTCTTTGATACGACGAAGACTACTTGACTACATTGTGCTTTGTGGTGATATTTGGAAAAGACGTATCACTGTTCCACAAATCTATAAACATCCTTCTCCTTTGGAAACAAACTTATTATTCCCAAACTTCCAGGTAATCTGAGCCAAACCACTGTGGGCAGATTGCAGTTAGTTGAATTCCTGACGAGTATCAAGCGTCATACAAACCATCAGCATAATAATCATATTAAGCAACTTCTAGACCTCCTGAGGTACGAAGCTAGCACCGAGAGAGACAACATCATTCTTTCCACAGCGTGGTCATCTGGACCCACGTTTGGATTTTTTCCCCCCAATCACAATCAAACTCCTCTTTCTTTCACAGCTACTGTGAAAAAATCGTATCGTATGTCCACCTATCCAGGTCAGGGATACTGTGCTAAAATAGCTGCAACATGCAGTCATTACATTACTGATGCTCTGTGTCTTTGCAACATCTTTAGTTTCTCCTCGGCACAGTGACGTGACAATGATGTACTCGGTATGAGGAAGAGCGACAGGGCGCTGAAGTGAAGACCGACGTCGCTCAAACACGGCTTCCTTCTCCTCGCTTGTGTTACGTTTTTCAACTGCGAGAATGGCAAATGAGTGCAGAGGTTGTGATGGACCAGAATGTTTATTTGGATGGAGCCTTTGATTAAAATGTCGATGCCAAAAGACACTGAATCATTCAGCTTTGGCAGTTTTTGTTGGATGTTGTTGCCAACAACAACAACAACCCAGAGAGAGAGAGAGAGGGAGACACGTGTTACTCTGCATAAAAGGGTTTCCTGCTCACTGGTACAGGACTGTGCTGGAGAAGGTGTTCGTTTGTTTTGGTCAAGGTGTAATTTCCTTCTTTGACGTTTTGAGACTTCAGTGGAGCAAAAATGTCGCTTGAGCGCAATGCACCCTGGTACATGTAGGCACAGCAAGCATTGACTTTCAAACGAGGGAACCGGAAAAAAGATTTGCTTTTTGGGTTTTGGGACTCATTCTGCAGCACTACAAACTCATGATAGATCCAGACCACGTGAACGAGAGGAAGCTTACCGAGCTGTCGACGTTCTCCACCTCCCGTATGACCTGCTCGGGCAGGTCCAGGTCCAGGTAGACGTCCTTCTCCTTGCGGCTGATGGCGTAGTAGCCCTCACTTCTGGCGCAGCCGGTCACATGCTCACGAAGCTGTCCGCCTGCGTTCTTCTTCTTTCGACGAGGGTTTGGCAAATTGGTAAGTGCAGCTCAAAGGTCAAGGGCAAAAGCAGGTAACCACACAGTGAAGAACACACACACACAAAAACATATGTTCTAGCTACTTATTGATTAAAACAAATAGAGGTTGTTTGGACGTTGGGAACTGGCTGGTTTCATTTCCAAAAGGTCATTTCACACGTTTAAAGCAGGTCAGTCCCAGAAAAAGGATATCAGTGTGGGTGACCCAGTGAGTATCGTTGAGCCAGTCGGAGCTGTGGTTGTCCGTTAGCAGCTTCTCGTACGTCTTCCTCAGCAAAGTCAAGTCTTCGCTGTCCAGACCGGAGTTCCAGATGTCGTACAGGATGGTCATCTGCTCAAACTCACTGCGGTTGTCGTACTTCTTGGCTGGCAGCTCGGGTGCGGCCGGGACGGGTTTCGGCCAGCGCTGGGATGAAGTCACCCCCGCCTCCTGCAGAAAGAGGCGCTCACTCTTCCTCAAGTCATCAGCCAGCTCGTCCTCTGTGTCGGAGCTGGTCAGCTCCCCCGACTCTAGCTCCTCCACGTCCACCTCTTCCTCAGAGTCCTGCACAGAGGAAGAGGACTGTTACTACCGAGGAACTGTGATTGAACACATTTAAGGACGAGCCCTGAGGCTGTGTGTTGACACATGCAGTTACTTTTTAAATAATTTCTCTTAGTGCCTCTTAGTTTCTAGCTTGTTTCACGTCCCGTGCACATTAAAGCCAGGGTTACGGTGCCTATTCAGGTATCTGTGAAATGATTGGACGGGCTACCAGCCTGTCTGCGCACATTGCTCGTCACCATAGTCTCCACAAGCTGCGAGTACTAATGTTTAGGTTCATAATGATCAGTTTAGGGGGGCGTGGCTTTAGAGGGAGACTTGCAGGATGAGAGGAGACAACTTGACCGCTTTCTTGCGAGATTCAGCAACTACTTTCATTGGAAAAGAGGTGGCAACACTAAGCGGGTGTTATTGGACTATAAGTCATCCAAAAGACTACATATTGTCAACTGAGCTATTCACATTTTGACAGATTTACTTAAATGCATGTATATATGCAGGGACAATACTTTTGTTTTCCTGTTATTACCAAACATTCAAATAAGTGCAATAGCGTTTCATCATCTTTTTACACAACAGATCGCAAGAAGAGTTGCTTCAGGATCGACTGACTTTCTTCAGCAAATAAAACTTATTGATCAGTCCTGAACATTTGTTTTGCGAAATGTAATTGAAAAACAACTTGCAAAACAGGAAACCTTCTACATCTTTTTTTCCCAGTGAGAAGCAAACAGCTCAATTTAGTCACGATCAACCTGGCACGCAAGAGGAAGAAGTCACTCGACAAGTATACATGCATGGACGGGTGCTGCTGACATTACACCGACTGACACATTTACTTAAAACTGACTCATCGACAGCAGGTCTGTAAAGACTCAGAGTTATTGTTGTCGAGAAGAGAACAGCTCTACCTGCTCCATTTAAAAACATCCTGTGGCAACAATACACATTGAATACAATAACCTGCTTTATATTGACCTCTAATTATATTGTAGTTCTGCAGCATGTAGATTTTATCATTGACTAAAAGCCCAACAATATAATTACATGTAGCTGGGAGATGTTGTGCATGTATGAGACACAAAAAGTAATTTCTTTACTGGTGGAAAACCTGACATCACCAAAAGATAACGTGCCATTATAACACGAAGCTGAAACTGGACCGACACAAGAGTCACGTCTCTGACGTGTCACACACATTGTGACAGATTGTTTACGGTTAAAACTCCGCAAACATTTACAGGAACTAAGCAGAAGTCTCACGCACCTCTAGTTTCCGCTTCCTTTGTTTCTTGCCCGGCTGCTCCTTCGGCTTTTGCGTGAGATGAACATCGAGGTTCTCTTTGTCTTTTCTTCTCCTCTTTTTGCTGTTGTCCTTTTCAAGTTCGAAACCTTTGCCAACCACCGTCTTCTTCTTTGACGATGGAGGGAGAGATGCAGCCTCGGAGTCACAAAGCACCCCCATTGAAGATAAGTATTCTCCTGTATCTCCTCTGGAAGGTAGCGCCTCACCGATGACCTCCTCTGGCGCTTCAAGAACTCCAGAAATAGTGTTGAGGTCGGCCGGGAGTAAGACGGAGGAGTCCTGTTTGGAGGAAGTCCTTTTGGTACCAGATGGTACTGGGAGAACAGGGTGTTTGCAGTAGTTGTGCTCCATGCGGACAATGACACCCTCTGGGCTCATAACCAGGGCCAGTGACTCTGGAGAGAAGAGAGCATCCTCCAGCTTCTGCTCCTCGGCCTCATCAGACGTCTCCGTCTCCTCAGAGTCCCCGGCGTCAGGGTCCATTTTCAGGGCTATGTCCGCCAACACGGACAGGTCGCCGGTTGAAGCGGAGGCCAGCTGCAGGAGGCTCGTCACCCCCAGCTGCTCTCTGAGTCTCAACCTCTGCTCTCTTTCTTCCTCATCCTCGTCCTCCTCTCTGAGGGAGTGACAGGACGACGCAGACAAGCTGGTCGTCCGAGGCCTGCCTCTGGACCGCTTGTTGACGGGCGGTGGAGGGGGGGCCTCCTCGAAGGCCATCCTGCACATAGAAGCGTGGTCCAGCGGCAGGTTCTGCACCGTGCGGCACACCATAACAGGAGGGACGGGAGATTTGGGCGAGTCTTTGCCCGCAGCCCGCTTTCCAGGGGACTTGACCGGGGATATCTGAGAAGAAACAAGAAGTCCCCTTTTGTGCTCATCCAAATCTTGGATTCGTCCCGATGGGGGCACGATGAGGGCATTGCCTTCTCCCGGTTTGGAGGCAAAGGGGAGCAGTCGGATGCCCTGAGTGGGACGAGCCGAGGGGGATGGGGAAGAAGTAACGGAGGAGTCTGTAGGCCTGCATGGGGAGAGCAGGGGCGAGTCACCCGCCAGTTGAAAGGGAGATGGAGATAACGGTGCCGTCGGCAGCTGCGTTCTGCTGTCGATCTCGCCTGTGGAGAATGAGACGGTCTTCCTGCGTTTCTTGAGGGGGGGAACCAGAACCACTGGGGACGAAGGACGCGGGTACGGGGGCGATGGAGGACGCTTGCTAGGTGCTGCCGTTGTATCGGCCTTGTTGTCCTTGGATTCATCTGAGAGAAAATAAGATTTTTAAAAGGACTGATGCAGCTAGTTTAGATCAATATCGTCCTTTAATGTTTAGTCTTTGTGGTATATTTTTGCATTTAATAATGATGTTGATGAGGACTAACCTGTTTTGACCTCTGCCTTTGAAACAGCAGCTGCACTATTTTCCCTGAGAAAAACAGAAGAAAACATTGACGTTAGCAATAATGACACAAAGAAAAGTTGACTTGGTTCCTAACTTATGAGCAAAGACATTAGCAAACACCCCAAAACGTCATACCTGGCATCTTTCTCAGTTGTGCTGTCCACGGTCGACTCATCCATGGTGTCTGGCCCGTCACTCCCAGCCCTGTCACCTTCCTCGTCATCTTCATCTTCAGAGGAAGATGAAGATGAGGATGCTGAGGAGGAAGAGCCCTCAGAGGACGAAGAGAGGCTCTCATCATCACTATCGACACTAAGGGCATCATCTAAAAAAAGGGAAAAAGATATTTGGTATTATTACTGCCTTAACTCAGAGTAAAGCTAATAAATACAGACATAGTAATAAAATTATGGGTTGAGATTTACCATCAGACTCCTTTTCACTTTCATCCTCCTATAAATAAAAAAAAAGGTCGTAGTTAAAACAATAAATGATCACAGTGAAATGCTGCCATCTAGCAATCAATATGAGTGAGGCCACAAATCTGAGCAAACACAAAACAAATGAAATATCCAACTATTTTTATAACCTTCATATATATAAATGTTACGATTTTAATAAATACATTGGATATGAATTGGTTTTGCCAAAAGGACTCATTTAGTTCTTAACTTTAGGTTGCATCTTGTTGTTTGCTCTATAATAAAAAGGCCATAAAACAAGAACAAAAACGCACCTTTTCAGTCGAGGAGCCCTCAGACGTTTCCTCTCCCTCACTGCCGAGCTCCCAAGGTTTACGATTTCTTGGCTTCTTTTTCCTCCTCTTGTTGTCCCTTTCAGCTCCGTGCCTGTTGGCCTCTGGCATTCTGCCCTCAGCAGCTGGAAACGAGACATCAAGTTTAAGAGTTGTACACAGCAGGCCTATAAATGCAACCATTGTGGGTAAAATCATCAACAAACCATCGTCATCTTCGTCTGGTGGGGTTGAGGGTCGCGGCCGTTTCATGTCGCCCTCTTCAAGCTCCTGAGGTTCTTTTCTCTTCACCTGGACAAGCGGACGCCAACGGAACGTTTTAGACATAAATGACAAACAGCCAAGGATGGACTTTAACTCTGGTTGTGGTATTTTGTGACAGTACTTTGGTACAATGAGCTTATTCTAGAAGCTTTTCCATATTTCTGTACGTCACAAAAATCAGCATGTCTATGTTTATAATAGAGGCGACATTGGCCCATTCAGATTTTTTCCAAGTCTGACCAGTGGATTTCTATTTGGATGATTCTGATTGCCTTTTTAACTGTAATGTTTTAATGAATGTTCTTAATCATTTTTAAATCTTTTTTTCTTTTGCATTACATTTTGATGCTTTTAGTGGTTTTATGTGAAGCACTTTGAATTGCCTTGTGGTTGAAATGTGCGATACAAATCATCTTGCCTAACCTTCTAAGAACTATAATTGACAGCATACACAACCGTTTCTTTCAAAGAAAACTGAAATTGTATTGTATTTATATGTTTATAATAAAACCCTGACAATTAAATAACGTATGTACATTTTCTCTCAAAGACTTTATCTCACTGAGACAAATATGTTTTGACCGTGGTTGATCGATCAGTGATGCAGTTTACTGTTCGTATGTAGTCCGAGGTGTAGACAGATCTTGTATTTTATCCAATCACAGTGTCCTGCGGCAGTCTGGTGCTTTTACCTTGAAGGAAGGCAGTCGTAGCGCTCCTCGAAGAGACAATCCCTCCATGCCACCGCTCTTTGCCCAATCCACAAGAGCCGTGAGAGGCTCCCGAGGACGGCTGACCTTTTCTTCTTTTTTCTCATCGTCCCGTAAGGCAGACACCCCTCTGACCATTGTCTGGAACGGCTGGGAGGAGGAAAACATTTGTATTCATTCCTCTTTTCGGTATAACACCGTTTCCTGATCAATGTCGTAAGCAGCATTGTCTTGCTACTGAGACCAAGGAAGACAAATTCAAACCGTTATCAAAGGGTAAAGGTAATGTCAGCTTTGGAAAGCAACACATCCCTTTGCTTGTTAAAAGGCAGTGAGGAAGGATTATCTTGTTGTTTGTGGCAACAATGCCTTTAAGGTAAAGTGAAAATATTGATGGAATGTTTTTAATCTGAACATAGAATCAGCTTTAGGCAAAGGCCTTTAGTCAGAGTTTAATGAAACAACCTCTCAACTTTAATTAGCGCCTTGACCCTGCCTTGGAGGGACAACCACAATACATTGTGTTGCTGGCATGGAGCCAACATGTTTTTTAAAAAATAAGTAAAGGATGCAGTATTTCTTACCGTCACACAGAAAACAAAAAGCTGTTGCGATTGGTTTTTCCCTTACCTTGGCCTTGGTCTCTTTCCTCTCCCACCACTCGTCGAAAGTCGCAAAGGCAACGTTCTCCACCATTTTGCGGTTCAGGTCCCTCTGCATGATGTTCTTCATTTCCTGGATCAGAGTGCCCAGAACCATCTGCACTGTGGCTTCATGCGGATTCTCAGCCAACATGGGCATCTCCTCCCCTGGAGCCCTGTACTCGTCTCCCTCCCCAGGCAGCATGGTGTCATAGCCAGGGGGGGGCATGTAAGCGGGGTAGTGTGGCTGTATGACATGTGGCGGCCAGCCAGTGTGAGGAGGCGGGATGCCGTGGTGTTGTAGGGGTGGTATCTGAGTACTGTGTGGGTCAGGGTAGGCGTAGGACATGTGGTGGGGCATGTAGCAGTGGTCCTGGTCGTAGGGCGCCCCCGCCCCACTCCCCTCTTGGTCCATGTAGGGGTGGTGTGTGTGTGGTGGGGGCATTGAGTGGAGATGGTAGGAGGTGTAGTCTGCGGTGGCTGCCTCGCCCGGACCGGGGCTTTCGTTGGCCGACGACAAGCGCAGCTGGTGGAGGCGACTTAGCATGTGGGTCTGCATTTGGAAAGACATGGGAGCTCCACCGCTGTACTGGTTCATCAGCTCCATGGACGTGGCATAGTCATACATGTGGTGGGGCATGGGAGGATACTCGGGGTGCAGCTCCATGTGGGGCAGGGGAGGGATCCCGGGAGGAGGCGGGGGCTGGAGGGAGTAACCAGGGGGAGGCGGAGGAGGCAAATGAGGAGGGTAGGAAGGTATGGGAGGGTGCATGGAGGTGCCAAAGTGCTGTGCAGAGTCAGAGATGGGTGGGGACGAAGATGAGGGGTCCGTTGTTTGCGAAGGCATGGCCGCCTGGGATGAAGAGGGTGAAGAACCTGAGGTGAGCGAGGGCTGGTGGGTGGTCACCGTTGTTATGGTTGTCTCCTCATCATCCTCGTCTGAGATCTCCATGTCTTCCCCTGAGGAGTGGGGGGAGGACTAAAAGAAAACAGAGTTTATCGCGATAAGTGGGCAAAGTTTTTCACCACCATTAACAGTGATGAGAGAGGCTGCATAGACAACTCAAAGGCACAGACTCAGGAAGTGTACTGTGGATAGATGAAGCCGGTAACCACAGAAACCAACAACACAGTCTAATGTGTGCTCAGGAGATTAACCATTCTTATTTCTGTGTACTGAAGTTATTTCTTCTATCCTTCAGGAAATGCAAAAGAGCAAAATGGCTTTCTCTAGAGTCAGTGTTATGTTGGTCTGTTCTGAGCTACTGTAGAAACATGACATGGCGTCTAAAGAGTATAAAGGGCTCAATCGAAGCTATCAAAAACACAATGAGTCTTAGTTTCAGGTGAAAACAGTTCTAATTAATAAATTATAGTTCTGCTAATAGATCCCCAAAAATGCTGCACCCATGACATTTAAAATACACAAAACATTTTACCACAACAAGCTGCTCACCATATCTAATGTTACAAAATAAGACGCCTTAATGCTGCTTCAACATGAGCATTGTTCAGCACCGCTTTATAACGAATTGAGAACTAAGAGCGTACATTTTTCAGAACAAAATGCAACAGTCCGTCCTGCTGATCTTACCTGACTCTGTCCGTTGTACGGTGGTGTGTGTGCTCCTGTCCTGCTCTGTGCATCAGCAGATCCAGCTTGTGAAGATTCCTCTAGCAAAGCTCCGGTACCATCAACAACCTGGGGCTGGGGTTCCTTTGGGGAAGAGTAGGAGGAAGAGGATGGTACGGTCCCTGTATGAACAGTGGGACTCTTCCTTCCATCTCCCCCCTTTCCCCGTTTCCTTCCTCTGTCCCCTTTCCTTCTGTAGTCCTTCTCCCCATTGTCTCCCACCTGACTACCAGTTGTGTGCTCCCCTGTTGCGTCACTTGACACTCCTCTTCGCTCACCTCCATCCCCACGTACACCCTTCTGCTTCTCCTCCTTCCCATCTTCCTCGTCTTCCTCATCAGAAGCAAGGAAAGAGAACTTGGCCTTTTGTTCCTTTAGGAGCATCTCAATACGAGAGTCGAGGCTGCTGCTGTGGTAGACGAACGGTAAACTCTCATTGGTAGAGTCTGGCTCCGGGGAAGACGAGTCTCGTTGAGGGGGCGGTGGGGAGCTGGACGAGGAGGGAAGATGGTGGGGGAGGGAGGTAGAGGAAGGGGAGGTAGAGGAGGAAGCAATGGAAGGGAGCGGCGGGGAGGAAGGCGGCGGCGGCGTCTTCGGCGGCACGGGCGGGGTGCTGGGTCGACGCTTGGGCTTCGTCCACTGCTCTTCGCGGGCCGGACTATCCTGGTTGAAGTCCAGTGTTCCGAGAGTCTCAGCTACAGCCGCAGCGATGACTGAAGCTGGCGGTAGGGGCGGAGGCGGTGGGGGAGGTGGAGGCAGGGCACTGTGGTGACCGGCGTGGTAGTCTTTGTCAGCACCTACCGGAGGCAGAGGACCCCTCTCTGCGAGACTTGTGGCCCCTAGACGAGCGGAAGCATCTAATCCCTGAGGGGGGGCTGGGGCCGGCTCTTTGGAGGAGGAAAATGCGGGGTAAGAGGAGGGCGGAGGAGACATGCTGTTCGAGGAAGAGCGGTAGGAGTTAGAATTGTATCTGGGGTCAGAGCTGTTGGAGTAGTCACTGTCCCTGTCTCTATCTCGGTCTCTGTCTCGATCTCTGTCCGGGTCGTGGCTGCTCCTCCTGCGGCTGCTGCCATGGTGGTTGTGAGAATGGTGGTGGTTGCGGTGTCTCTGTTGGCCGTGGTCCCCCGATCGGGCGCCCAGGCTGTCTCGCCGGTACCCCCTCTCCTCCCTGCGATCTGAGTGGTGATGGGAGTGGTGGGAATGGTACTTTGTGGAAGAGTTTGTGTCTTGCTGGTGGTGGTACGATGATCTTCTGGAGCCGATCCCTGCCGCCCCGTAGCGCCCCCCTGAGTCTCTGTCGCGGTTGCGGTCCCTTTCTGACATTGGGGGCGGGTCATATTGGGCGGCAAGAGGTGGCGGAGGCATCGCGGAGTGGTGCGCCATGTGTGGCCCGGGCCCGCCAACATTAGGGTATGGGGGGTAGCAGGGCGGCTCATTGGGACGGAAAGATGCATTCGGGGGGTACATGGGGCGACCTCGGTGATACACTGAAGGTTCCTGTGCATCCTCCGAGTAGCGAGACACTTTGTATCCTCCGACAGTAGAAGAGACTGCAGAGGACGAAGAGGAGGAAGGTAGCATGTCCTGGGGAGGGTAGCCGCTGCCCAAAGTGCCAGTGTTGTAGCCAGTATTCCTGAAAAACACAAATGAAGCATTTTAAAACTTGTGTACCGAATCATGACTGATATTCACAAACTCTGTGCCACTCTTCTATTGATTCCAGTTGTGCTGACTGATCAAAAGCACAAATTTACTCACCTAATGTTCCTTTAGCAAGTTATGTTCACCCAAAAGTGATTCTGTATGTCATACTAGTACAGTAAAAATATTCTTTATGAAATGGTTGCAAACGTTAATGTAAGGTAAAAATTGTATGTAAAACTCCAACCGACCTGCTGCCAGTGAATCCCGGTTCTTGTGAAAAAGTAGTCCCAGATCTGGAGCTATAAGGTGTTCCACCGCCTCCCTGAGAGGAAGCAGAGGAGCCTGGTGTAAAGGGGCCTGCAATGGAGGAGGGGGGTGTGTCCAGACGCTGATCACTGAATCCAGTATCCCCGGAGCAAGGGGTGGTTCCTCCAGATGTGAGGGCTTGGACCCCTGCAGCTAAAACCGCAATATCACTGGAGAGCCTCCGCCTGGTTTCTGTTGACTGTGCAGAAAAAGGAAATATATGTATGATCAAGATATCAACCTTAGATTGTCCTTGAGTAAGTAAATTGGCAATTTTGCTGGATCAATACCGTGTCAGGCTGTGGTTGTGGCTGCGGCTGTGTTGGGGCCGGAGGCTGGGGCCTTTCTGTCAAAGCCTTGCCTCCCAGGGGCACAGTCTGAGGAGTGTAGGACCCGTTTACTATCAGGTCATAATACTTCTGCCTCTGCTGGCCTGGAGAGATAAACAAAAGCCACAGAAAAAACAAACACATATCTGTTAAATGAACTCCCCACAGACATAAATGGCATCTACTTCTGATGAAGTCTTCATGAAAAACTTCAATAGGTTTAACCGGCTCCACCAAGAGCCAGTTAATGTATCTAATGTATCTGCTTGACAGATTTTTGTTCATGTTTTTGGAAACTTTTGCATAGGCAGAAGTGATTCAATGTGCAAGAGACAAATTGTTGTTCTTTTTTCCCCCACTGGCTGATTTTACAAATGTAACACGTGTTTGTGTCTTTATGGACACAAACACAGCAATAAACTAAAATCTAAAAAAAAATATTTGTCACAATTATTTGTTATTAATTGTCTGAATCATGACAGTAATAAATAACAACCAGCTCATACTTTAAAGACACCTCAGATGAAGGCTTTTAGCGTACCTTTTATATCCAGCTGAGCTTGAATGATGTTTCCCATGACCGAAGTGTTGTGCAGTTGTTTGACTGTGTCCTTGGCGCCTCTGGTGCTGGTAAACAACACCCTGGCCAGGCCCAAGTGCTTCCTGGTCTTTGGGTGAAACAGGATCTCCATCTCCTCCACCTCACCAAACTTGGCACACATTTCTGCCAAGAAGGGCTCCTTGATATTGTCATTGAGTCTGGCAAAGGTCACCTCCTTGAGTGGTATGGGACCCACATAGAACTCATCAAGCTGTGAAGAAAATAACACAAAAATCAGGGAAAGAACCTACAGAAGCGGCAAGGATGTGTGAAATTAATATTAACCAGCTGTTCTCACCTTCAACTTCGGCACTGGCAGGGACAGTTCTGCATACCTGGACCACAGTCTCCGGGGTCTAGGGTCCCGCAATTCACCCACGGGAGGAAATCCAGAGTCCTGGGAAAATTAAGATTAGATTCATCCCTGCGGCAATCAAACTTTACAACGACCCTAACTTGCACCGAAAGACACAAAGCAGAGACACAAGGTTTGGGTTGCACCATCAACCTGTTAATAATTTCAGAACCCTCATCATTAACTTTGTGGCACGTTTACATATTAAATTGCACCTTACTGTTATATTTGCAACACTTACTGAATATAGACAGTTTTCATTTCTGACATTACATGCTTTTGGTTTTGTACCTTGTTGATGCTTTCTGTCGTTTATATTTTGTTTATTTGCACTCACCACTTTGTATTTACTTTGCTGCACAACAATTTCCCTCTCTCAGAGTTGTATTACATCTTGAATCACACAGGTAGCAGTACAAATATATAATTGTAGGCACACACGCACACATTACAGAGAATAAAAATATGGCAATGAACTCACTGGCACACTGAAATGCACTCCATCGTATCTGTAGATCTTCTGTGCGACCCTCCTTGTGGCTGGGTCCTGGACGAGTTTGTAGCTCTCCCACTGCAGACTGACAGCTTTTTGTGAATCTGCCCCACCGTCTGGATCCATCCTACAGCTGAGTGTCAGAGGACATCCATGAGTTCACACAATGCAGCAGCTACTGTTTTTTTTTTTTTTTTTGTGGGGAGGGAGATGGGGTCAACCCAAGACCATCACCACCACTATGACGAGCGAGACGTGCTGATGAGAAATGCTGCAGTAATTACAGCTAAAGTATGTTAGTCCGTTGGCAGCGGGTTCACTGTCACAGAGGAGCTGCGTCACATCAGTTAGCAGAACACCAACTTTTCCTGAGCACTGTCTGCTTAATAGCTATATTCTAGCAGGAGCACAAAAGAAACACAGCAGGCGGGTTAATAATCAAGACTAAGATGCTGCGTGCTGTCAAAACAATGACCCGCGTTACGTCACTGACCAGTTAGTTCAGTTAGCAACACGCTAGCTACACAGACAAAATGCAAAGAAACTATGTTTTCCGACGTCGGAGCGCAGATCGCATTGAACGCGCAAAAAATCGGGTGACTAACTTTTCCGTACGAGCAACATAATCGGCAGCTCCCGCGTTAGATCACGTTGCCCAATGTTAAACTACTTGTGCCTTCTCGCTTTAGCAAGTTATCGCAGCCGTTGGCTAATGCTAACTAGCAACCAAGTTAGGAGGCAAACTCTGCTCGTGTTGCCCCTCCTCCGCCCTCAACGGTAAGATTTAATATGTGGAAATCTAGTCATGCACCGGTTTTAGAGGCTCTACTGACTTGTTTTGAACTCCGGTCCGCCTAAATTCAGACCCCACCTCTTCGGTAGCTACTGCCCGCTCATCCGAAAGTAGCAGCCCGCCGCTACAGAGTAGGCAGCTACATCCAGGCCCGGGAGACGAACAAGAAAAACACTGAGACCCGAACAGAAAAGGGACGTCTCCGATCTGGCGCGAAAGCAAAACCGACGAGCTAAAACGATGCCGCTATCCTTCCGGTACTTAGTCCAAACAACAAAACGCATTTCCGACCGGAGAAGCCATTGTTTTCGCTCTAAAATCCCTATATTGTGGAGTGAGCGGCCATCGCGTAACCAACCTGAAAGCCTCGCCTGTTCTCCATCAGTGTATGCGAATGCAGCCTTCGATTCTTGACCAGCACTTTCGGCAACCGCGGTTAGTCGATACATAAAATAAAAACAAAGTCACAAAATGGACTTAAAGTATAAAAATGATTAACATCATGAATATTTTGTATTAATAAACTTCTTCATGTTAGGAATTAACTTTTTTTTTACAGTTAGAAAAATATATCTGAATCTGCGGATAGCAACCCAAGTCCACGGAAGTCGCCCCCTATCGGTTGACTAATGGCATTAGTGACAACTCAGCAAACTAATTTGACTTTAAGTATCAAAATTAAAAGTACTCATTAAGCAGCTCAATTTTGTAAACAAACACACACACACACACACATATATATATATATATATATATATATATATATATATATATATATATATATATATATATATATATATATACATATATATATATACATATATATATACATATATATATATACATATATATATACATATATATATATATATACATATATATGCATATATATATACATATATATATATATATATACATACATATATATACACACACATATATATATATACATACATATATATATATATAAATACACACACATATATATATATATATATATATATATATATATATATATATATATATATATATATATACACACACACACATTTCCTAAATTATTACTCGGATAATTTGTTGTATATAATGAGTTTTGTTGTATCCATTGAGTACTTTCATTCCGAGATTTGTTTTATGTAACCTTGCTTGCTACGAACAAATTTCGCTTTGGGGATGAATAAAGTATACACTATCTATCGAATTATTAGTGATGCATTGATCAAGGACAGAATTTACAAACTATAGCAAGCCATTTAAACCTTATCCCATTCAGCACCCTGCACATTGTTTTAAGAGTGTTCTGTTCATTCAATTCTTTGGTCATTTTTGACACTAAACGCATGTTTTATATGATTGCATTGCATTTTGCAATAGTAAAGACAAAAAAAAAAACTTCAAAAGATTCTTGTGGTTTCATATTACCCCAAGATCATGTTATAGAACCCAGCCTTACATCTGGCTAAATGCAGTAATTGTATCCATTTTAGTTCATCAACCACACTGATGTAACCAAATCTAGTGGGGAGACTGCTTACGCAATCTTAAAGTTAAATTTAGCACAAAGCCTCACCCATTCTGGTCCCTGCTACAGACCCTCACTCTATTAAGAGAAGGTCTGTAAATCAGTTTCTATGTAATGAGTTTCATCAATGGCCTTGTAAATCAAATCCAACACAGAAAAACAGAGACAGCTTTCCAACAGACTCCAGTGCATTTTATTATGTTTGCTCAGATAACCATTAGAAACAGCCTGCAAGAAACCAGCCTCAGATATAAATTAAAATTTGATACTATCTTTTAAGATTATATTAATGCTCATAAATTTCCAATGAAACCACAGTGATGCATTTTAAAAACGTGGCTTAAAACCACCAAATAGTGTGTTCTTTCTCAGCAGATGAAGCTTAAATAGCTCACCGAAATACATAGCTTTCAAACAGAGTGCCAAATAATTTGGAGAAAACAGATGGACAGAAAAACAATAAAAAAATGTTGTGATATGGTGGAAAAAGGTCCCTCCCACTTGACATTGACAGTTCAATCTCTTCTCATTTGGGTTTGGCCACACCAAATGGAGCAGGTGGGGACAGAAACAGCAGAGATTGACACACCGGGGCACAGGATGTCTGTTGCGAGCGACTGTGAGCCAGAGCTGCGGACTGCGGCGAGCTGAGCATCTCCTTGTGTGCTTGTATTTTCTGTGGTGGTCTCTCACATGGCTTTCACTTTAATCTGCTTCATCTTCATCTGCTTCTTCTCAATCTTCTTCTGATCACGTCTCTGGGCCGCTTCCTGAAAAAAAAAAAAAAAAAAAGAATTTAAATAAGTAAATATATATATAAATATATATATATAAAAAAGTGCAAGAATCATAAAAGTACGTTAACTTCAGCAAATAAACTGCTTCAAACACTGCATATAGAAACACAGAAGACATCAATAATCATCTTGTTTAAAAACTCTCAGCAAGAAAGAGAATAAGCAGATTTTGTGCGTGCATTTCTGACCTCCAGACGACGTTGTCTCTCAGGGTCCTCTTCACTCATGATCCTCTCTTTCTCGGCTCTCTTCTTCTCCTCCCGGCGCGTCTGTGCTGCCTCCTGCCGCTGAGCGTGAGTCTGCTTCAGGAAGTTCTCCTCCACACGGGCCCGGTTCCTGTCAGCTTTCATTTTGCCCTGCGTATGGTGGGAGGATAAAAAGGTACATCAAATAAGAGCGTGGTCATTTGGCTGCAATATGAGAAACCCAAAGCGCTAGAATCCTGCTGACCTCTCGGTTGAGACGGAGCTTCTTGACTTTATCGATGCTGTAGATCACCATGTTCATGAGGGGGAGCAGAGAGTCCATGTCTTTGGGAGAAGTGTTGCCCATGCCAGGCACTACCCACACACAAAAAAGGAGAAAAAAGTACATTAAACCTTAACATTAAATGATAAGACTATGAGCGACAGTGAAGATAGAAGAGACTAAATGCTCACCATTAAACGTAAACAACAGCGTTTTCTTGGTCTCAGGCAGCTTTAAAGGCTGACCATCCCTGAAAATAACCACATGGGAACTTTAAGTATGACAAAGAAAATATCTAAAAAAGATAAATAACTTAAATGTCAGAGACTCAAAAGACAAAAATTACATAAATACTTACTCTTGCATAACTTTTGGACCAGAAAATTGGTCCGAGAAATGGATGGACTCGATCTTTTCAGCATGATTGGTGATATAATGCACCATCTAAAAAGCCCCAAAACAGATGCAGACACCCTGTTATAATAACCCTGTTGAATTCTGAAACCTAATACTGTGTGTGAGAAAGGCTCTGAGAGACATTACCTTGTTGTCCATCACCCCATCTGTGACTTCGCCCATCTCACTTAGAATAGACAGAGAGTCAGGGAGCCCAAACTTGGCTCCGGACTTAGGCTTGTCACCGCAGAACTCACTCTGTGGAAAAAGACCATTGTTTTTATGGGGTAACACTGAACACAGATTACAAATAAACCAGTTGTCTGTCGTAACAATAGTACTGTATAATAAGCACAGCTTTATAACGCATTGTTTGATGTGCACAAGTTGTGGAGTATATTTACCAAGTCCTGCATCTCCTTCTGGAGCTTGGCCATCGCCTTCTTGGTGCCAACAGCAAACACAAAAGTGTCCATGTCGTCTTCATTTAGAGTCACTTTGATTTGCTACAAACAGAGAGACACTCTTTGTGAGACAATGACTACTTATAGAAGCAGTCCAGTGCATCTAGATTTTGTGTTTTACTTCACAGGCTTGTATTGAGTTGCTATCTGACGGACACATACCACTTGATCACAGACAGGCCTCATCATCCTGGCCAGAACGTTGAGCAGGTCTTGCCTTTTCAGAAACTGGATTAGACCACAAGGAAAGAGCATTACATGACGGTATATTCAACACAAATCAGTCCTATAGATAAAATCGACTCCTCCTACCTTGAGTTGGATCAGCATGCCTTCACAGCACACACGTCCGGAGCACCACAGATTGTAGATGTGCTCATTTTCCTGATTCAGCTTCCCAGTGCTCACTGCGTCTTTACTGGTGCCGTCATCACCTGCACATAGCAATTAACACAAGCTCTGCTTCATACCGACTGTCAACATGTCATCCGTTGCTTACTTACACACACAGACACGTGTTGTATACTGAAGACAACTCACCAACTAGTGAAAAGTTGCTCTCTAGAAGCTCCCTGTGTGAGTTGAACCAGGTCTGAGCAAGGCGACTGTTCTTGTTCTTGCCAATGAGGTAGTTCATGATGTAGGCCAAGAGGCCGGTGACCATCAAGATTTCCATGTAGTAACTCTCCCAGCTGTTCTGCAGATGTGCAGGAACCTGCAGAGAAAAATGTGTTGATTGGTATTGAAGCTCGACCAAAGCTGTATTTTATTCCTAGGCCAATATCTTATTGTTTTGAACGTTATCAGAACTGCACTAAAGCCCCAGGAAGTGGTGAAGTCAGCTGTAAAGCTTACAGTGGGAGCCGTGAGCCACCTTCAACCTGGGCCTTTCCAAGACGACCTACTGCCGCAGTGCCTCACTAAAATTTCAGTGCTGCCGTTGTTACGTTTATTGACAAGGGTTTATGTAAATTGCACAATAATGACAACAACGTATGTTTGCAGGCAGCAGGAACCATGTGCACTTTTTTTAGAGCCTCAGCAGATCATAATAAGATAAAGACAGAGTGTGAAACTGGTCTCTGAGAAGATTTTAGCAATAAGCCCAGCTTACTGTGTGGATTATGAGAGGGTCCTTCATGGAGTGGCCCGCCTTCTCCATGTCTCCAATCCCCTCAAACTCCTCCTGGTCATATTTACTGTACATGTCTTGATCCTAAAGAAAACAGAGTTCATAAGCTACAGCGTAAATTAATAAAATACATTATTATTCATTATGAAAAATATGCTCAAACTGTTTATTGTAATCAGTAATACAAGGCAATGTACCTGAGTCTCGGAGTCCTCAAAGCCATCCAGGCCATCCTCCAGCTCCACGGTGGCTTCATCTTCATCTTCATCCTCTTCCAGCTGCGAGGCCGGTGATGCGCGAGGCGGAGGGGCAGTTTCCGCCTCAGCTGCTGGATCTTCGTTCATGTCCTCGAACTCAGCGAAGTCATTGTCATCAAAGTCTGCAAGGTCCTCGCCATCATCAAAGTCATCGTTGTAGCGTCCCCTGGAGACGGGAAGGGCTAGGAGGAGCAACAGTGCTGGAATCAAGAAGAGATGCGGACAACGCATGGTGGGACCTGCACAAAAGTGGAAGAGCAGAGCGAAAGAGTTGATGCAACAGGCAGGAAAACATGACAATAAGGGTGTTGGAAAAATAGATAGGGAAGGACAAATGGAATGGTTTTACATGCCTGATACAAATACTAAACAACAGGCAAGAAAATCTGTCACTGACTCCATTCTGCAAGCTGCTTGTGTATCAGTGTGTAAATGAGGCTACTTGGAAGAATTACATGCCATAAATAAAAAGGAGCCGATAGTGTCAACCTGCCAGGCCAGAGCTATTTAACACAATAGCCCAAACTGAGGCCTCTGGCAATAAGTTACCACTGTGACAAGAGTCCAGGGTTTAACTTGAGAGACCAAACCACAACGAGCATTTATGTGACAAACCCAAAAGAGCCCCCTCCGGACTGAGATTGATGAGAAAACGACTGAGAAAAAGGTTCAAGTGTTAATTTAGCTTTAGTCCCTGATTAACGTTAAGTCACTTAGCCTTTGCGAGAGAAAAAGGATATAAAGCTATAGTACATTGGTATGTCAAGATTAGACATTATTCATGACACACTGAGGCACAACGTCAAGGCTCAACCAGGTTAGACGTGAGGAGTTGGTCGAGTTGGGGGTTGAATCCGTCGCCAGCCAGCGAACTTTAGCCAGAAACACATCGTCAGCTTTGCTAACAGGCTAAAGTAAAGTGATGTGTGTGACTTTTTTTGGTGGCGTTCAAGTCAATGTGAACGATGTGACCTAATCCAGCGTTGGTGACACATAGGATGAAGACACAAACCGTTAATGAAACCCGCCCCATCCCCCAAGCTCTCACTCATTAGCGGTTAGCAAATCTGGCATTAGCATGCTAACGGGGGCTAACTAGCATGACAGCTTGTTGCTAGCGACCAACTGAACATAGAGCAGTCTTGTTCTCTTCAACGCGACTCGAGAAATTTGTCTCGCTTGAACAAAACCAGTGAACAAAACCACCGAAAAAGCGTACCTGGAGAATTACTGAGACAATAAACGCAGCGCTGGCTCGAGTAGCTTGAACTGTCCTTGTAGTTGTTTCCCGTCACGCCTGAAGCTGGAGAGTACTCGACATAGGACCAACCTTTCAAAGCAAAAGTATCGCGGTAGGATATATCAATTACCCCCTTCAACACCATGGAACCCACGTGACAGCCTCGCATGTGTAGTATTCTGGTTTTATTTTGAAATATTACTACCGGAAGTTGTCATAAGCTGTTGAACGCTCGCGTTTTTATTACTTCAGCGCTCTACACAACTGCGTCTGTTTCAGAAGTTTTACCCATTTGTATTACAGTCTATAGTACTACTATCATATTACATATATAGTGAAATAGCCTACAAAACATGTTCTTACGCTCTGGATTCTCATTTTGTGTGAATTCATGTCCGAGTAATACACATCACTCACTTTTACATGGACCGTGTTTTTATCTGGATCTGGTCCTGCCCAACATCTACTGCTATTATTATTATTTATTTATTATTATTTTCATTGCAATTAGTATTGCCATTACCATTACTGCTTGTATCCTCATTTGTATTATACTATCTACACTGTTGCTGTTATATATAACTTTTTAGCCATGCCTATTACTATGGAAGATATATATATATATATATATATATATATATATATATATATATATATATATATATATATATATATATATATATATATATATAATTTGAACAGTATACAGTTTATAAATAAATAAAAACCGTTTGAGTTGATCATTAAATTAATGTATTGAGTTCAACTAACTTTATTTAACCATTATTACACATTTACTAAACTTTTTGTTGCGTTATTAAGTTCATTAAAACTTGAATACGTATTTATTAGTGATTAACTACGCACTTATTTAAAGTTTATGCTTTTTTTGTGCAGATGCAGGATGCGGACAACTTTTGCTCGGAACGCAACAAACTCAAGACATTTCTGCCACACGGAACTCTTAGTGTGTGACACCCGACGGTGGAAGCATGTGGAACGTGTTACGTAGGCTTCGTCGTTAAAACCTCGCTCGGTAAAACTGTAGCTAGTTGTCCACATTTAACGGCCACAATGAACGTAATTTTTGTAGAAAACTAAAAGAAAGTAAAGTAACAATCAACATTGTGATTGTTGACTAGCTTTACCTGCTCTACAGTTCGCTAAATAATGGGGAAATCGAAGGTAAGTGACGGCCTGTGCGAGCAAGTTAGCCTTAAGTGAAGAGTTAGCCTGATGTGAGCTTAACAGGTTTATTCAAGACGCTATTAAAGTAACGTTAAGTCGTTGTTTTTGTGACCATGTAACTTATATTTCATTATAAACTCAGCTGCAGTTTTCAGGTGTTGCACGTGTGATAATGTCAGGGCGGGTTTATTCTGCACGTTAGCTTGTATTTTAGCGAGCTGTTAAATCAACTTTGAAAATCAGCTTTTATCATAAAGTCAAAACCAAAGGAAAAAGTCGCATTTCAGTTATCTTTTCTTTTTATGAGGACCAATATATGGATATTGTGCTTTTAGACCAAGAACCAGAAGAAGTCCCGAGCAACCGCTAACCATGTGGCCGAGGAGACCTTCGCCTCTGTTCCCCACTCCTTCGTGTTTAATCGGGGTCAGATCGGAAAGAACGTGGGTCAGCTCATTGTGGACGTGAGGAGAGTCATGGAGCCGTTCACTGCCGAGTCTTTGAAGGTTTGTCCAACTTTTAACACCTCAGCACAGATGTGGCTGTTCAAACTGCAGCATAAGGCCATGTGCTTTAGTCGCTCATTCCGTCCCTGTCAATGACATCACAAAAGTAGATGTGTGGTTATTATGGGATTTCATTTGAGTAAACATGTTTAGGTTTTCCTGAGATATTAAAAAAACTTAAGCTTAATTGTCACATCTACTGTTTTGACCCATTTTTTTCTTGTTTGGTACCAGGTTAGGAAGAAGAACGTGCTGAAGGACTTTGTCTCTATAGCAGGACCACTAGGAGTGACACACTTTATAATGTTCAGCAAGACTCCCGGCTCTATCAACATGGTAAGAGCACTCTGTAAAAGCTAACAGCTCTTGGGTACTAAAAGTCTGTATGTAAAGTCTGTAATCAATACCACATTTCTTGTGCTTTCAGAGAGTTGCCAGACTTCCCAAAGGTCCCACGCTTCATTTCCGATTGCTCAAGGTAAATATGTGAACTCATGGTTAAAGCACAAGTATATAGATGGGGCTCAAAGGATGACATTTTAATACTTGACTGTTGGTGATGTTTTCAAAGTAAACGCACTGATGTGCCCAAACTGTTATTTTTCAACTCTTCATTTCTTTTTGTCACTATTTTAAAGACTCTTTTGAACTTTCTATTTTCAGTATACTCTTGTGAAAGATGTGGTTTCATCTCTAAAGAAGCACCGGATGCACAATCAACAGTTCACACACCATCCACTACTCATCCTCAATAACTTTGGATCTGATGGCATGCATGTCAAACTCATGGCCACCATGTTTCAGAACATGTTTCCTTCCATTAATGTGCACAAGGTATGTTCTTCTTGGAAACCTATTGCATCGTCGTCACGTTGGTTGACTTGAGATTTAAAGCCTTGTTGACATGATGAGAGTATAGTCTTCTGAGATTCCCTTTGAAGATTCATTAAAAGTAAACGCTATCTGATTTCTGAGTCTTTAAGTCCTTCAGCATTGTAAACTTTTAGCTGTGACTTCTAGCAAAAAAACTAAGGATGCTGTTGTTTTCCAGATAAGCCTCAATAATATCAAGAGGTGTGTGCTGCTGAATTACAACCCAGAGACCCAGGAAATTGAATTCCGTCATTAGTAAGTATTATCGTCATATATATATTTAGGGAGTCATTGTTTTCTCAGTGCTGTAGAAAGCAAAAAGATTGACTTTGACAAAGAACGAAGTAGATTGGCTCGGATGATGACAGATTTCGACTTGACTGTTCAGTGATGTATGTTCAAAAGTAAACGCACTGATGGGCCGCTACACAATTACCACATGTCTTGTGTTTCATTGATCAAACGTCCCACTGACACTTATGGTTGTGTTGCCAACCTGCAGCAGCATGAAGGTCGTCCCTGTGGGCATGAGCCGTGGCGTCAAGAAGCTGATGCAGGAGAGGTTTCCGAACATGAGCAAGTTTGAGGACATCAGTGAGCTGATGATAAAGTAAGGTTCTCGTGGCGTTACAATTGTTTTAGTCCTGAGGTCAAAATGTGCTTAGTTTGATGACAATCTGCAACTATTTTGTGCTCTCTTTCGTCTCTCAGGGGGGCCAATCTCTCAGAAAGTGAAGCGGAGCAAGACGGGGAGCACAACATAACGGAACTACCACAGGTCTACTCCGGCCGAGGCAACATGGCGTCCCAGCAGAGTGCCGTCCGTTTGACAGAGGTGAGAGTGCTGTGGGAGTAAAGCCATTAAACAATATGAAACTGCTTGGATGGCATTTTTAATTTTTACCGTGTTGCCCTTAGATTGGTCCTCGCATGACTCTTCAACTGTCGAAGATTGAGGAAGGCATGGGAGAGGGGAATATCCTTTATCACACCACAGGTAAGTTCACTCCTGTCCTTTCTTTTATCTTGTTTAGTACCTTCTGATGTACATGATGAAAAAATCATTATGAATTTTATGATTTTTCTCTAAAAGTAAACGCTTACTGATGCATCGAAAGACGAATTTAATCTAGACCTGTTAAAAATGTTTTGTCTAATTGGAAGTTGTTTTGCACTTTGTTTGCAAGTCACCAAGACGGAGGAGGAAATCCAGGAGATCCTGAACAGGAAGGAGGCCCAGCTGAAAGAGAAGGCCGGTCGCCGGAAAAACCAGGAAGTGAATGTTGCTCTGAAGAAGGAAAAACGAGATGCAAACAAGTAATATGCCCGTGTAGATAATGTGACCTTTCTGCTGTATCCATTTTGTTTCAGTGTAACACTTAATGTTTTCCCTCCTAACAGGAAAAAGAGCCTGGCTGGCATAAAGAAGAAACAGGCGGAGGCTGAAGAGGACAGTGAAGTGGAGGATCCTGGCCTGCCGGACAATCAGGTTGCAGCTGTTGAATCTGATGATGAGGTGGAGTACTACAGAGAGGCTGTAGGACAGGAGCCAGATGAAGGTACATATAACATGCTATGTAGATCATTATTTCTTCAGAGTGGTTTTGAATGTATTTCTTGACCAAGACTCTTGTTTTCTGTGCAGACATGTTCCCCGCTAAGAAGAGAAAGCATGGCTCCGAGAGGACTCAGGGACCCGCCAAGAAGAGGAAGATGTCACCGGGTAAACCATTTAGAAAAGACGGAGACAAAAGAGACACGAGGTCACCCAAGAGAAGCGGTCCAGGAGGATACGGAGACAAAAGATCACCCAGGGGAAGTGGTCCAGGAGGACACAGAGACACAAGATCACCCAAGAGAAGCGGTCCAGGAGGATACGGAGACAAAACCAGGAAGGGGTGGAAAAACTCTGGGGACGGGGACAAACCGTTTGGAAGGAAAATGAAGCCGGGCGGAAAGGCGTTCGGCGCAAAAAGGCCTGGTGACAGGGATAACAAATTTGGTGGGAAGAAGAATTTTGAAGGGAACAAAACATTCGGTGGGAATAAAAATAAGGACAAATCCTTCAAATCTAAAGGCACGAAAGGCAAGCCGGCCTTCAAAAAGCATGGCTCTAAACAGAGGAAGGGAAAAGGCTGAACTTTTGCTTCTCTCTGGACTTGAATGACTTTGAATGGGTTTATATGCTCGGCCTCCAGGTGGCACCAAACACCTAGTGAGGGATGTTTGTGAGACTGTTTCTTGCTGAAAATCTGCAGAAAGACCGAAGAGAACAAAAGTTATATATTTGCCACACTGTAAAATAAATTGTACTTGTTCAATAAATGATGTTATCAACTTATAGTGGATGAATTTCATTCGTATTGTTCAGTACACTGGAGGCTGTTGATCATAACTGGTCTTGCATACTCACTGGTTCAAGAGTTGAGTAATTGCACAGAGGGTAAGAGGAAGTGATATTCTGACTTCTACAATCCCTCCACCTCCCGTTTACATGTCTCAGCTTGGTTGAGACGCTCTTCGTGCTTTAACAGTTATCACACAGGAAATCAACTCTGCTGTATATCACAGCGCGGTGCTCTGCAAAGCTGCCCCGTGGTAAGTAGCGGCTGGCGTTTACATTTCTGAATTTTACTTTTTACAAGGGTCAAATTGAGTCCTTGGATTTAAAATGTATCTTTTTTTTAATAACCTTTTAGTGCAATAAAGTATTTGTTGCCTACAAAAAAAAAGAAAGCGTCCTCTTTGTAGAAGTGTCTTAACTTCCTGGACTGTTTACTGAACGACCAGACTGGACACGAGGCTTCTGGACACGAAGTTGTGCAACAAACCACGAAATTTGCAGAGATTTAGGTGGTGGTACAACCCCCAAAAGAAGATCATTCAACCACAAAGAGACGTAGAATATCTACAAAGGGACAGATTACGACTAAAAAGACGCAAATCTACGAAACAGATGTATCTTTCAATCGGTGGGGTCTTTACAGAGCTCTGCCCTTTCAAAATCCATCTTGGCCTAACTTCGCTTTAGACTTTTATTCAAATCTATTAATCAACATGCTTCAATTTACAGATTTTCAACTGTAAACCTGGGAGCAACACATGTCTGAAATCAAGATGCAGCATAAATTCTCGTGTGAGCGGTTCCAGGAGGACCTGCTGCCCTCCGTGTACGGCGTGGAGTTCCTCGTGGCCCTGGCCGGGAACCTGTTCGCCCTGTGGCTGCTGGTGGTCCGGGAGAGACGCAACTGGCACACCGGGGTGGTCCTGGCCTGCAACCTGGCCGTCAGTGACCTGCTGTACGTCCTCACGCTGCCTCTGCTCATCGTCTATTACGCGCGGGACAAGCACTGGGTGTTTGGCGACGCCGTGTGCAGAATCGAGAGGTTCCTCTTCACCTGCAACCTGTATGTGAGCATCTTCTTCATCATGGCGATCAGTGTGAACCGCTGCGTGGCCCTCTGGTTCCCCTTCTTCACCCGATCCCACGTCGAGCCCCGCCACGCCAAGGCCGCCAGTGTCCTCATCTGGATCCTCGTGGGAGTCATCTCCTGCCCCGTGCTGCACTTCGCCTCAGTTTGCCCCAATACGCACAAGAACACGACTCTGTGTGTGTCCTTCTGTCACCAGAAGCTCGGCGACGAAAGCCCTCACTTCGCTTACAGGACGTTCCTGGCTGTGTTTGGCTGTCTGGTTCCCTTCCTGGTTACTTTCTCGTCTTACTGTGTGGTGATTTCGGTGGTGTGGAAGAACGCCAACGTCACCACACTGGAGAAACGTAAGGTCGCCCTGCTGGTCTCATCGGTGCTTGTGCTTTATGCCATTTCCTTTGTTCCGTACCACGTCTTCCAGCTCTATCACATGCACATGAAGATGCGTAATCCCGACAACCCTGTCTGTTGGGTGTATGACTTGTACCAGGTGTCCAAGGGACTGGCCACTCTGAACATGTGCATCCATCCCATCCTTTACATGGCTCTGTTCGACAGTATGCGAGTGGCTTGCTGTGGGAAGAGCCCAGAGGACGACCACCACATGGGGGTGAGGAGGAAGTAGGAAGCTGCTGCTTCACAGCTTTTCTGAGAAGTTCATGGTTTTATGCTGTAAAAAAAAGTATTTTTAAAAGTCTTTGTTCAACTATCTTTGCAAAATAATCATCTGTACTAAATATGTATTTATTGCTGTGATGTGCTTAGTTTTTTATTCTGCTTCAGTTTGTCTAAGCACAAAGTTCTGATTATAATGCTGCAGTTGGTTGTGTAATCAGAGGCATTTTGCTTCACTATAGTCCTGTTGTCTTTGAGAAAGTGTTTTAATGAAGCAATGTGTGACCTTCTCATCCCAGTTTGTGTTTAAAGGTTTGCTTTCCAGTTTTCTTTGAAAGTTGAAGAATGAACATTCAGTTATTTTCAACAAAACAAAATGGCAAAAAACCAAATGACAAAAACTTTTGTGTGCAGCTGTCACACTCTGGCTCGAAAATAGTGACAACAACCTGAATGGTACACTTACCACATAAAGTGATTTATCAAACAAAAAGTTAGTCAATATGATTACAATTTATTAATGGCACTATTGTGAGTGCACCTATGTCAATTGGAGTGTTTTGATGTAAAAACAAAGAAAAGAAACCAAAATCTCTAAAAAAAATCTGCCATGAAATGACTTCTGCAACTCCTAGCTGTTGTGCATGCGGTCCAGGTGTGAACCAAACAGGGGGGCTGTCATAGCTGCAGAAATAGCTTTTCTTTATCTCTCTTGAACATTATTCCTTGCCTGAAACCCGCACACATTTTACTTCTTTTTTTAAAAATTTTAAACACACAAAAACTGTTTGTGGTCTTATGTACGGACATGACCACCACCTCTGCCACTTCCCCCTTCTGTCATTCTATATCAAGCATTGACAATTTCAACACTTGTATATCTTATATCATAATATAATATAAAGCGAGAGTCATACAAGACTAAATATGTGTTAACCAACAGTAGAAGTTAGTTTGAAAACCAACGGTTAGTAGAAGTTAGTTTGAAACCAACGGTTAAGAAACGAGGCTCTTATTGTGAAGCTAGAACGTGGTGCTTTTATTGCGAAGTTGAAATCCCGGAAGTGCGTGTTGGCGTCGCCACTCGGCTCGGTGTTTCGCTCTTTACGGCCCGGAAGCTAAGCTAGCTGAAAAAATGCCGTCGATGGAATACGACGAGTGAGTGGTTTTAAATACATTTTATAACATTCTTCATATATTGTGGATTTCTTATCGCTCTAATATATACATTTAATATTTCCCCTCCAGCTCCAAGCCTAGTTGGGCCGACCAAGTCGAAGAGGAAGTAGATGAAGGTAAAGTAGTAAAGTCCGCTAGCGAAAGCTACATCTCTGGTGTCCGCTCGAGGAGGCCGGAGAGGCGGCTTTCTCCTGCACGTGGTGGTCGGGCGTATTACTCGAGATAACATACATGTGTGCCAACGATGTGTTGGTTGTGTAATGTTTAAATTGTTTGGTTAATACGTTTGATAGAATTACGTAACTGCCAAATTTATGGAAGAAACGTGTAGCTAGCTAACCGATATATGTGGCGTAGGCGGCGTCATTCATCGGGAACGTTATGTTGCTAAATGTTAGCAAGCTATCTATGTTACTGGCTTTAGAAATATATATATATATATATATATATATATATATATATATATATATATATATATATATATATATATATGTATGTGTTTTAGAAATGTGTGTGTGTAGCTACGTGTTACTGGCAATATAAACATATAGATTATGTATACACACAGACACGTATATAGCTATATATGTGTGTATATGTATGTCCTGGGTTAATTAATATCATGAGGTATGCTCAAGAAATAACACCTGATGGGACAGTGGCGACGTCTGTTTATTTTCTATGTGACAAACACAACCTAAAGCCTTTAACAAGAGAGCAAGTAAAACTGTTAGTTTTTAATTTCTATGAATCTTAAGTTGACTTATTTATTTTGTCAGGCACACTACCACCCATCAAGGAAATTATCAAAGGAAATATAAAAACTATCACGGAATATAAAATAGATGAGGATGGGAAGAAGACCAAGGTAAGCCAAGTTTGACTAAGATGTGTTAAATGTTTTGCATGTGTGCAGCTTTGAACAGGTTTAGAAGAGATCTTGTTTTAGTGGACAAAGTTTGGTGAGGAGGTGCTTCTTTGTTCTGTCAAACTGGGGAAGTAAATCTCACTCAACGTATAGTTTTTTCCTTATTTGATGGAACAAACACTAACCCTTTTTACATTTGGCTTGTAACACAAAAAACAATAGAGGTTGTCATACGTTGGTCTGCACATAATAGGTTCTCTGTAATTCTCTGTAAATTTCAAATATTTCGTTTATGAAATGAAAATGAAATGCATATTTTTTGCCTGTTTGTCCTCTAGATCATACGGACTTTCAAGATTGAGACAAGGAAAGCCTCAAAAGCTGTTGCCAGGAGAAAGGTTTGCTTTGATACTGAATTCAGTTTTATTCTCTTTAAAATGAAGACTTAGGGTAAAGTTGGGCATCATGGATTATATTTTTCTCATTTCAGAACTGGAAGAAATTTGGCAACTCTGAGTTTGATGCAGCTGGTCCTAATGTTGCCACCACCACAGTCAGTGACGACGTCTTCATGACTTTCATCTCCAGCAAGGAGGTGAGGATCCATTTCGGCCGTTTAAATGGTTATTTCTGCATAATACATGCAGAAACAGTCTGTACAGTCTGGACTGTGTTTAGCTTATGACTAAGAACCTCATCCAACCTCTTGCAGGACTTGAACGCCACAGACCAGGATGAAGATCCCATGAACAAACTGAAAGGACAGAAGATTGTGTCTTGCCGTATTTGCAAAGGCGACCACTGGACCACCCGTTGTCCGTACAAGGACACCCTGGGCCCGATGCAGAAGGAGCTGGCTGAACAGCTTGGTCTTACGACCGGAGACACTGTCAAGCCCGCTGGCTCAGGTATCATCAGAGAAAAATGCTCCCGTAGCTGCGCCTACTACAGAGTATAGATTTAGATTGGTTAGGCTCGATGGGCTTAAGTTTTGACAAATGTACCCTGTTCTGCTTCTTTCTCCAGCAGAGCCTGAGCCCGCACAGCCTGCAGCGAGCAAGACTGGGAAGTATGTTCCCCCGAGCCTGAGGGATGGAAGCACGCGGCGAGGGGAGTCCATGCAGCCCAACCGCAGAGGTGGCTGTAAGTTGATCCTCCTCTTCATCCTAAACACTCATTCGTCAATTGATTAATTATCCAGTAGCAAGAGCACTGCTCAGAATAACCCAACATGTGTGCCTATTTGACAGCGGATGACAACGCCACCATTCGTGTGACCAATCTGTCGGAGGACACCCGCGAGACCGACTTGCAGGAGCTCTTCAGACCATTTGGCTCCATATCCAGGATCTATCTGGCCAAGGACAAGAATACTGGACAATCAAAGGTCAGTGTTCATCTGAATAATGTATTGTTTTTAAGGCATAAATACAACTCAATGGAGGGGGAAGTGAAAGTATTAAAGCAGGCGCTCTTTCAGAAGTTTATAGACTGTACAAATTGTTGGTAATTCGTACACAAGTGCAACACGGTGAAGATGGTATGTTGACTGGTGTATTGGTATTTATTAAACAAAAGTATCATGTAGATTTGTGTTAAATACGAGCCAGCCCTGCCAACAATTGATAGAGCAGAAACGTAGCCTGGAACAGTTGTTAAACTACTTTGTGTCCTGCAGGGTTTCGCCTTTATCAGTTTCCACCGTCGGGAGGATGCATCCAGAGCCATCGCAGGAGTTTCAGGATTCGGATATGATCATCTTATTCTCAATGTTGAATGGGCCAAGTAAGTTATTGTCAATTATTTGTTGAAGTCTCTTCTTGTTCTTGCTGCCAATCATATAATATTTTCTTTCTCTTCAGGCCATCAAACAACTGAAGAATCCATCAGAATCCAATCGATGATGATGCCAGATTTTATTGTGGTAAAATGTGGCTGTGACATAAATAAAAATGACATGGTCTCAATCTCCTTATCCTTTTCATTCTGATTTTTGTAGCTTTAAAATGAAACTATCTTTTATTCTGATTTAACCGTCACTTCTTAGAACTGTATTGAAGCTTCACTCATTTGCTAGAATCTAGAAACCTGGTAAAATCAGAGTGAAAATTCCCTTCAGAGTGCTTTATACTGATACATATTATTATCTCTACTTGTTTTCATAGACAGAGTGATTATGAATGAAGTTAACCAGATAATAAATGTATTGGTACATTTTTATGGATAGGAATTTAGAAACTGGATTAACATATTTGACTAACAGATACAAGAATACTGAAGTAGAGACTGTAACATTGCCAGTCATTTAAAAAGGTCCATTTGAGATTCATTTGGCTGCTAATCACATCTTCCAGGGGGAAAGGAGTGGAGAAAGCTGTTTCAGTAGCAAGCTAGGTTACATAGAACAATTATCAAAATGAAAATACTCTATACAAATTAGCAGTGTATTTATAGGAAATTAAATTAGTCTAAGTATGCAAAGTATATGCAGTGTATATATGTACTGTGGCTAACAAGCAGAGCAAGGTGCTGTTGATTCAATTGACGGGATCTGGCCCAAGGTGATTTATCCAAGTCTAATAGCAGTGGGCAGGTATGGTTTCCTGTATCGGCCCTTGTGACAGTGGACCTGGATGAGTCGCTGGAGAAAGTGCTCTGCTGTCCCTGCAGTAGGCAATGAGGGTGGGCCAGGCCGTCATATGGACAATGCAGCATGAAACCAACACTTTAAGATGGCTGTGGTAACATGGTTTAGCCGGTCAGACAGAGGTTCAAGAGTGAAACAATTTCAACATCTTGCAATCCAATTTAAAAATATAAACGTCAGCACTTTTCTACCAACTGTCCTTTTAGAATCTTTAATGTGTGTGTGCACGTGTATACACACACACAGCAATTTTACCCAAGTGGCTTTAGGTAATCTGGATTAGAATCTAGATGTGAACATATCTGAAAATAAATATTTCACCTTTAATACCGGCTTTATTAACATCACTTCCTTAACCGTGTCGAGTAAATGTTAATACAAAGTCCAAATGAATTTCATAAGAGCTTTATTTGAAATATTACACATATAAAAACTACATACAATTTATTCCACATGATGAGTAAAAGCAGTTAAAACAAAAAACATTGAATGGCACGGCACAGAATTCAGTCCATGGTGGTCTCTCTGACCCCATTAAAAACCAGCTTGTTAAAAGAAACGTTGGCATCAACAATTGCGGAACCGATTCTTGCTGGAAGGGAACCGGGAACTAGTCGGAGAGCTCCATCTTCTCTTGTTTGACTGCCTCTGTAAAAAGAAATGTTTTAGAAAATCTGCATATTCATGTTAAAAGTCAATCGGAAACGTTAGTGCCGAGTCAGATGAGTCACCTGATGCTTGTTCCTCCTTAATTCTCTCCATGATGCACTTCTTCAGCTCCAGGCCGATGGCTCTGGAGAGTGGGGGGGGCACCGCGTTTCCAACCTGCAGAAACGGGAAGAACCAATTACACAATCTGACAGTTTCAAAAGCTCAGGATCAGAACTATGTCTGAATGTTTGCTGAAAACTACAAAGAGAAACAGGCAAAGTACTGCAAGAGTAAAAAATATTACTGCAAGAGTAAAAAATATTACAATATATGAAAGAAATTATACAAAATATGAATATCTATTAAATGTTCGAATGGTATTCAACTTTTTTATAATGGAATAGCCAAGTGAAGAGTCTAACATTTAGTTATCCTTTAAACAGAGATCCTCTCAAAACACAGCAATAATATTGCACGGTGGTATTTCGGACCAACAGGGAAAAGAAAAGCTTTCCGACCAATTTCTTTTCCGAGAAGTTTGAAGTGAAGTTGGGATCTTACCTGTCTGTGTTTGTCCAGGATGTTTCCAAAGAAGCGGTACGTGTCGGGGAATCCCTGAGAGCGTGCACACTCCCTCACGCTGACCACTCTGTGCTGCTCAGGATGCAGAACACGACCCTGAAATAGAAACACTCAGATGTAGACTCAAAAAGGCCACGCAAAAAAAAAAAAAAAAATCGGTTACTTGCATAAATTAATTCAGTCATATTAGCACGTTTTCCTTAAAAAAAAAAAAAAAGGATGAGCAATGCTGCCGTCAGACAACTCTGAACCAACATTTCAAAGTATTATAGTACTCAGCTGGTCAGATCAGAGCTGAGGGCAAATCCATCCTCCTCAACTTCATGAAAAGTAGTTGTCCGACGCACATTAAATAAATGTTTAACAGTCAACTAACGCACATTTTCCTGCATTTAATTATACAATAATTAATTTCTGAAACCTTCTCACAAAAAGGTATCAGGAAAATGTTATAAAGTGCATCTGGATATGAGACATTAGAAATGTTTAACCAGGAAAATTCCCACGTCCGAGTCATCCAAGAACATATCTGCGAATTCTGCAATATTTTCTGCTGAAATGAGTTTTTCTGTACCTGCTTGCCCATGGGCTCAGGGTTGGTAACGGTTGTGCTGAAGAAGCCGTCCCACTCCAGCCTGCCGTAGAGTCCGGCCCAGTGGTTGTGGCGGTTCCCAGTGTGCGGCAGACACCAGGGGATCAGGGTATTGAACTGTCGGTCTGCAGGGTCGCACGGCCCCCCTAAAATGGCAGCAACATAGTCAGAGATGCCGCAGACTTAAAAAGTGAGCTCTGGCATTGTTCCAAGTAGAAAACTAGACCTACGTACCTGCTGAACAAGCGCAAATCCCTCGGAGAGCACCGGTGCTGCTGCGGCCATTCTTCTTATCGGCGTGCGAGAAGCGCACCTTCTTGGTCATGGTGCCGTCTTTCAGCCGAACCTCCAGGTTGGGCAGATCCCTCCAGTCGGAGCCTGGAGCCAAGGGGATGTGACGCATGCGACCTTCAACCAGAGCGCTCATGTCCTAAGAACACGCAAGGTCTCGGGTTAGAAACTTAAAGTGATCACAATCCAACATTACCAGAACACATTTATCTCATGTTAATACCATAAACTTATTTGCCACACAGTTTATTTTCTGCAATAATAATAATAATAAGAAAAATAAAATATTTTGTTGAAGGAACTAAAACGATGTCCACTTCTGGGCTGGCCCAAAATAAACCCCACCATATCTCCACGTGCGAGACGGCTCACCTTGCAGATGTGATCCCTGAGGATTGGCTGGTACTGGGTTCCTCGGATCTGCCTCTGGAACCAAGACTGAGGTTCTCCGTTGTAGGAGATCTCCATCCCAGAGGCTCCATTACGGATCTCCGGCAGGTCAGACATGGTGTCTCTGACAGTGATGGTTCTGTAGATTCCTCCGTTACCTCTGTTGATGACAAACAATTCAATTTAGTGTACGGTCACGTCAAATACTTTGGTATGATCCTATCGAGGAGCTGCACAAGCCTCTGATCTACGTTTGTAAGCCATTAAGATATAGAACAGGACGTTCACATTACCGTGTGACATTGCTGACATATTTTTTGTCGTCCACCACCACGTTCAGAGAACAAGCTCTGGGAGCGAACACGTGCAGCGGCTCAGGATAACGAGGCAGCTTCTCTCCCGGAGCAGCAGCCAGGATGATGGCCCTGCGGCGCGTCTGGGCAACGCCGTACTGACCGGCCTGAAGAGGGCGGCATCGAGCATGTTAGTGGACGGGTGAAGCAGACGCCAGTCAGATAAATATTATATCTGACTATTATTGTTTTATAAGATCAAAAATACAACATCTTGTTATTTAAGTCGACAGGACTCGACTTCATGTGAAAATTGCAGCATTGCACCCTCTCGTGGAATGTCAGCTCAATGTCATGAGATTTAATGGGAATCCCTGCAGTCTTGTTTTTGTGATAGTTTCATAGCCAAATACATAAAGACATGGATAAATAAAATTGCCAGTTTTCAAATATGTTTTTCTTAAAGGATGTTTTTATTTACTTGATATATTCAACTGCTTATTTTTGTTTTAGGTCACGATAAAAACCCAGAGTCTGACCCACCTGAAGGACGCCAAACGTACACTGGTAGCCCATTCGTACGAGACAGCGTAGCGTCAGCTTCAGGACCATCGAGCTTTTAAATGAGACAAAGTTCCTCACGTTCTCCAGCAGGAAGAACTTGGGTCTGTAGTAGTCACAATAACTGCAAGAAAGAAAAACATGTAAAAAATGTGCACTCGTGAGGATGCAGGTTCTGTGCAGTAGAGACCACACGTTCACAATAAACAGACACCGACCTGAGATAAGAGACCACGAGGGAGTTCTTGAATTTGGAGTAGGTGCGAGAGTTGAAGCGGTTCATCCCGCTGAACCCTTGGCAGGGAGGTCCTCCACACAGCATCTCCACGTCACCCTTCTGAGGCAGCTTCTGGCCGAGAGAGTTGGTCTTCTCTCCGGACATGACCAGCTTGAGCAGGACGTTGCAGTCCTCCGTGAACACTGTGGTGCCGGGGTTGTTGAGCCTGAAGGCCTGTGCTGCAGGCTCCCACATCTCGATGGCCCACAGAGTCTCAGTCACACCTAAAGCCAACAAGCAGTCATGATTTTGAGCATCGTATTGAAAAATTTAAAAAAAAAACGGAGTTTCCAAAAATCGATGCAGGTGCAACATTTTTCACGAGTGGCACTGAACAAGCATTTACCAGCCTGGTGGAAGCCTTCAGAGAGTCCACCGCAGCCAGAAAACACATCCAGGGTGCGATATTTGGGCACTTTGAGGGTCTGTGGTTCATTCTGAGAGTCCTGTGGTTCCTGTGCAGCAGCAGCCTTTCCTTTGCCTTTACCTGGTAGAGAAGAAGATCATTGGATTAGGATTTCAGTGAGCGTGAAACCAATTTCAAATTAAGAAAATGTGTGTCTGTGTGTGTTTTCACCTTTTCCTTTGCCCTTTCCTTTGCGAACAACAGAGCGAGCATGATTTGGAGGATCTTCAAAGCTCTTTGATTTTGCATTATAGGCCTGCGATAGAGGAATATGTACAAGAACACACCGCATTGAAATAGATGTACAAAGATGAGCATTAGCGTTCCGTATTTTCAACAATCTTTCCAATTTAGCGCGTATAATTTCTTATACCGTTTTTATATATTCGACATTCAGCAAAGACTTGCATGCATATTTTGTTTTCTCTTCAGACATTGTCGGTCAAAAACTGTACCTCCAGGAAATAGAAGCGGTCAGGTCCACCACTGGAATAGTCCAGGACTGATTCATTCAGGTCTTCTGCATATTCTACTTGGCAGCGGCCGAGCAACTCGATCATGCTGACGGTCACCTCTTCATCGCTCCAGTACAGCTGATTGATGTCCGTGTGGTAACTGGCTTTGACGCCTTTGTGAGTGTTCTCGGGCCTGGGAGAGGAGACAAAAAGCAGGTTAATTCTGAACAATAATTAGTTACAGACCAAACTCCCAGTTGTGATGTAGTTTACCTGTAGAACTTATAGAGTCGCAGTTTAACCTCTGAGCCGTCGGCTTTCCCGTTGCTGCGCTTTTGACAGAAGATCTCCTTGATGCGCCCGATGCGGAAGGGCTCTGGAGCGTCCTGGTTTGACCCCTTGATGTAGTCTGAGGACTTCCTGTAATATTCTGGATACAAGTCCTCATCCACATCCTCTTTTCTATGCGAGCGCTTCACTGGACTCGCCGGCTTCACACTGATGGCCAGAAAAAAGCAGACCGTGAGTCTCGTTTACATTTTCCTTATTGTATACGTTAGGAGTTAAACATTTTAAATCACTTCACTCACGTGAAATTAAAAGCGTCAGGAGGCAGATAGACACTGTCTCCCACTTTAAACTGCTGCCCCATGAAGCAGGCCATAGCATACAGATCCTTGGTGTCTTGGTCTTTGTCCGTTATGGGTTCAAATGCACGAGGCCTTTCCCGTTCCTCTTTCTCTTTTGTCCTAACGCAGCTGCAACAGAATCTGAGAGCAAAAGGGAATATAAACCACAATAAGGTAAAGGGAGAAAACCCAAGCTACACTCACACGTCCTGTGCAGATGCATGTCTGGAGGGTGCTTACGTGAACTTGCAGTCTTCTGATGAAGTGGTCTTGGGAGGCGTCTCAAAGCGGGCGTAGTCCGTGTCGTACCAGAACTGATAGAAGAAACTCTTCCCGTCATCCTCTATCACCTTGATCTCTGAATCCAAACCACCCTGAAATACAAACGTAACCATGAGATCAAGAAAACAGTTTCTCAACTTGCAAATAAGCCCGCGGTCAAGTTAACTTACCGCCATGAACCAGTCGTCAGCCGGGGCCTTGTACATGACGTTCACTTTGCCCTGGACATAATTGAGCAGCATGTCTTCACACTCGTCCACCATGACGAGCTCCAGCGGGTCAGAAGAGTCTCCAAGCACCGTTTGAGTCCCACGATGGAACCAGTGGGCATGAAACATCTTCCCATTGTTGTCCTCCCACAGAGATGAGATTCTGAGAATAACCATGTCGTTTAGATTTATACAAGACAGGGACAATTTGATTTCTTGGTGTTAAAAAAAAAAGAAAAGAGTCCTACCTTGCCAAGTACAAAGGCAATGTTGGATCCTCTGATGAAACGGAGACACAGTCACCCAACTCCAACACCTCGTCATTCACACAGACCTTCTTGTAGTACTGCTTCTTATCTTCAGTCTGAAGGAGACAAATGCATTTATACACTGCTGGATCCTCAAACATGACTGAAAAAAAACCCTCTAACAACCAAGTGTGTGTGTGTGTGTGTTTGTCTGAGCGCGACGGGGGGCAACAAACACCTGAACAGGCTCTCCGATCCAAGACAGTTTGCACTGGTTCTGCTTCTTCCTCTTAGCATGAGAAACTTTCTTCGCCTTCTCCACCGGAACATCTTCTACAACGATCTCGTCATCTTCAGCCTCCTTTACTGCGAGGTTTGGGCATCTAAACAAATAAATGCATGTCGGCAAAACAGTAATTAAGGACTAAAGGTGAACAGGTCTTAGTCAAAGTACAGGAAAGCATCCTTCCTTCACATTTTCTCTCTTACATAAACATAATACAAATTAAGCTGTTAACTACATCAAGCAACAACAGAAATAAAGTAGTTAAGGAAAGTTTGTAGACATAGAGAAGGCTGCAGCTTTATGTCATTTCTAGGAGAAACTGATCAGAAGACACGCTTACCTTCTCTGCTTACAAGCCTGCTTGCTTTTGCCACCTCCCCCAAATTTGATCATGTCCTTGCAAGCAGAACACTTTCCACAATCAGCAGCTTGACAAACCTGAAGGCAAAACAAAAAAAGGTTTGCATTTTAACTGTTCTGCATCATAAAAAGGACACAACTGTTCTGATATCAATATTGTAAAAGAATCTGATAGTCTGAAAAGCTTGATCTGGTATCAGCGAGTACAAGAGTCTAAGAGCTGATCCGACTCTTGTGTCATTCAACAGCTGATTCACAATAAATAGTGGTTTGAAGTTTTCACAGCAATATAATATCAATATTAGAGGAAGCATGACCTGTTTAACGTTTTTAAACCCATTGTATCGGCAGATACGCAAGTTTAGACATTGGAAAAGAACACTGGTATTGGACCATTTCTAGACTAATTAAATGCATATCAGAAACTGCACTTGGGGTTTTAACAACAAGGCGTCACTTTCATAACCACTCACCTCACAGACGCCACAGCGCTGTCTTTTAGCCCCAGCACTGTCTTTATCATTCTGCTCTATCTGATCAGAGAAGAAGGTGTCAAAGATCTGGTACACCAGCGTGGTTGTAGTCGCTTTAGTCGGCCCCTTGTCCTTCTCGATCTTTGTCGGGTGACGAATGGACTGTCTTCTGGCAGCTCTCCTGTCAACGGAAGAAAACTTGTGTTCAGAGGAAACTGGTCCATTTGGCTCGACAAACACCTGATGATATGTGGAGGGATGGCATCATGAAGCCCCATGTTGTCTAATCACCACAGCATCAGGCCATGCAACGCAAGAAACAAGCAAACAAAAACGGGCACAGTAAAGATGTTCGATGCAGAGTTCCCGTTAGACTCAACTGGTCAATTAAGTTTTGATTAACGACTAATGCCGATGTGTTCCCGACTGATGGTTCAGAGCGTTTTATCTCATCTGGCAAACTAACACTTGATAAATCCTCAAACGGTAAAGATGGAACTTTTCTCACTAAATGACTGAGGTGAACTATAGTTTACTGAAAGCCCAAGCACAAGTTAACTTTGTTTTATATTAATAAAATGAAAGACTGAAACTCAAAGTAAATGGGCATTTCATATGTACATGTCACATGTACAGACAGAGTTGGCTTGACTGCAATTTTTGCGTATTTGAGCAAAACAGAATTTGGGCAAGTCAGTTTTTTTTTATTAGTTACAGTTTCATAGAAAACAAAATAACCTTAAAACTAAAATATTAGCAAGTTAAGTCTTCCAGACACGGTGTATATGTATGTGTGTATATGTATGTATATATATTAAACTTTAACAATCAGTTGTGATTTACTGGTACTTCGGTAATGGCCAAAATAAAAATATGCCAGATAAGTTTAAATAAACCACAAGGTAAAACCAACAGATCAATTCTAGCGTGAACTCTGGTGTAACGCTCTTTTGGTCCATTTAGCTTCTTTCACACCAACATACAAGCTGAGGATGCATTCAGAAGGCCGACCTACCAGTACAGCAGCATGCTGCGTTAGGAAATGTCAAAGGAATGTTAGACATTAGGGAGAACAAGGAGCAGAAATGCAGAACTATAAGCAACAAAAAAAGTGGATAAATTCCTGAAGCATTTGTGTTCAAACGGCGCTTCTGCCAGAAAAACTTCCATGAAACTGCATTTTCAGCGTCAAAGTTAAATGTTGTTTTCACTTTGACCAAAAGTGAAACAAACTAGAATCATCTTTCAGCCGTACCTCTTTCCGAGGGTGACTCCAGCCAGCTTGATGAGGTCTCTCATGCAGGGAGTAACAATGATGGGCTGCTCATCAGAGTCGCCGGCCTCATCATAGCTCTCCACCTGCTCCACCACAAACTGAGCGTGGCGCAGCAGCGTGTCCTCCGTGAAGCAGTTGAAGTTCAGCCCTGCAGGAGGGACGGTTGTCTGAGGGCCGGAGAAACAGAAGCCGATTAAACAGGTTTATACAGCACTGCGACAGCCACACGATTAACCGGGTACATAAACTTGGCAGAACGTCAGTTAACCACAAATCTTCACCTCAATCTTGTTGAGAAGGTCCTCATAAGAAGCGTCGGGATTCTTCTGGAGGAATTCCACCACGATCTTGCTCATGTAAATCTTCTCTTGCATCACAGCAAAAATGGGAGCATACTCCTCACTGGAGTGCATCAGGATGTAATCAGCAAAAGCTGGATAATGAAGATAGATAACCGTTAGAACATTGTACAGAGAAAACCATGACAATCTAGAGCAGGAAACTTTGTTACCTGTAGTGAAACCAATTAAAGCCTTTTCTCCACCATCAAAACCAGTGATCCACCAAGCATTGATAGGTCCAAGCTTCTTGGCAGGAACACCACCTGGGAAAAAACAAAAGCCTACATCTTAGTGTCGGCTTCAATTGTAAAAAAATAAATCTAAAATTTTTTTTTTGAGAAAACATTTCCATTCTTGAAATTTGGAAGTTCTTACCATCCAAGCATGGGTTGTCATCATAGATGGGTTTGACAACACAGCTGAAGTAGAGCTCCACGTTCTTCTCAATCAGTCCAGCGTCAAATGGACAAAGATGGCCACGCTTGTCATACACACTGCAAGACACAAGAGGTAACACAACCGAGTGAGGCGTTTTAACAGAACACGCTTGTAGTCGGAGGAAATCAGTAGGACTAGATCAACAAGCCGAGTGTCACTTAAAATGCTAATGTCTGAGAATAATAACTTACCTGAAGTTTGTAATCTTGTGCTGTGGCAGATCGTCGTAGCTCTCAAATCCATCCTCATTGGAGTCAAACAGGGAGAGACGCTCGTCTGTTAACATCTCTGGTTCATCAAGCTGAAGAGAGCAGAGATGTTTTATTTTCAAAGTCTTCTGCTCAATTTACATTATTCATTTGTGCATCAATATAGATTGTTTTGGTGAGAGTTGCCTAGTTTTCAAAATGTCTGCCAACTCTTGAATACAATTGAATTATATAGCACTTGAGTTGTGCTCAAAAGACAAAAAAATTAATTAAAAACTCAACTTTCTGCCATAGATATAATGCAGAGTAGACATCTCTAAGGCTGATATCCCAAACTAATCAACTGATAAATAGGACTACATGCAAGAGGAAAATAGGCCATTTTCATTTTGTCGTGTAATGTACTGCATGGAAAATGCAGTACATTTAAAATATATTGAGGTTTTACAAAGACAGACAAGTGAGCGATGACTTTAATAATGAAATGATTACCGCATTATCAGGATCTCCTTGAAAGAACTTGAGATCAGAGTCATCTAAGTATTGTCTGCAGTCTGTGCATTTTGGGGGTGGCGTCTGGAAAAAAAATAAAAAAAGATTACACAGGTTGCATCAGTAAGACTCATAAAAGGTCTAACAAAACAAAAGGTTATGCTGTCATTAATTGTATTGTTGATTACGGTCTAAGGGTAAATAAGCAAGTATTAATTGAACAGGATTGTAAGACAAACATTTTATAACAAGTATAAGATAGTTAGTTTAGTGGTAGACAAGTTCTTGTGCATCAGAGTAAACTGATACACCGATTCATTGAAGTTTTAATTTCAATGAATCTATTTGTGTCAAATTTACGACAATGTAACGACGAGTATTCATTAAATGTAATTTAAGAAATGTCAAAGCCTCTGAACACCCACACAGGTGTTTTTCAATAATATGGTTGGTTAGACAGTTTTCCATCAAAGATCCGGCCCACCTTCAACCTACACAGATAAGCCAGATTAAGTGAAAACACCTTTGTAGGTGTTTAGAGGCTTTAAGGCCTCGGAGACTCATTTACAGCTTTGACACTGAGATCAATAACACAAGTCATTACCTTCGCAGCAGAAACCAGTTTAGTGATCTCACTCTCTGATTTTTCTGGCACAGCCCTGCATAAAGAAAAGGATTAGTAGGTTCACTGGTGAGCTCCAGCACCATTACTAATGTTGAGGGAGCAAATGACTTACTTTTCATCCGATTCCACTTTAAGACGCTTCTCCTGCTGAAACTACAACAGATTAATAAAACAATATATAAGTGTTGGCAGTGTTATATTCCAGATATTTACAAAGCATAGTTCTTAATGTTTAAATATCACTGGTACATAAAAATGCTGCACCTCCTCCTCATCAGCTTCCTCTTCTTCTTCCTTCACTTCATTTTCACCATTAGCAGCATCTCCATTCAAGTCTTCAGATTTTCGCTTTTGACTGCAAGACAGATTTTCTTTCAGAAAACAATAAAAACTTCTACATGTAAAACTTGTGCATTATTTTTTTTTGGAGTATAGAAGTATGAATTACAAGATAAAAAATAATTTACGCACACTTTAGAGAACATGGACATGATGGATGGCTGTTTTCCAGCATTTCTTGTAACCCTAGTACTGGCTGGAGACTCTGCAATGAAGAAAGATTACGTTAATCCTAAACCCGTTTAAAATCCCTTCATTTGAGCATCATTTTCATCTGGAAATGCAGTTTCATGACAAACTCAAACTTACTTTTAGTGTCAGAATTTGTTTTGCTCTTGCGTCCACCTTTCCCTTTCGAAGTCGTTGGCGACTTGACAGTCTCCTCTTCCTCCTGTACGTCCATGGTTGCATCTTCACTTACTTTATTATCTTTGTGAGAACCATTTGTGAGAACATTTGTCTTTCCATTCTGCTCCATGCCGTCCTCATGAGTGCCATTTTCGAGACAAAGCTCTTTCCCCAGCAAGGTCTTTACTTTAGAGATGTAGACCTCCTGAAGAAAGCACATGACATGAGTCACAGCAGAACCAACCAGAGGTGACATTTCAGGATTAGTTATGATTCAAATCTCTTTGAGTCACCAACCATTGAGATCTCTGAACTTTTCATTTTTCCCTCCAGGCTGGTCAGCTGGTCCAGAGCATCTACATGCAGATAGCTCTGCACCAACTTCAGCTTCTCTTTCACATGATCCTGGAAAGAGATTTTAGGGAAAAAGATAGTAAAAAAAACTATCCATTTTAAGACAGTTTCAAAAGGCAGTGAAGTTAAAATACTACCAGATATACACATGTCTTGATTTGAGTGTTGACCAATACTATAGTTATAAAATGCATCGCCTAACATAACCATAGCACTGCATATTTTGATTTACATTTCAAAAGCTTTGATATCTGACAGCATATGCTTTACAAAAATACTCAACTTCAGGATGACACCACCAACAGCTGAACTGAATGGACACTAGAGTGCTGAGCTTGAGATACTAAATCTATAATATTGTAATGACATGCAGGGCATCCATGGTGCAGCCCATTAATATGCATCTTAGGAACAGTTCATTTATTATAAGCACATCCAGACAATCAATTCAATTAATACATTATTTATAATTGAACAAGCCAAGATTGCATTTTTGTGAAAATAAAATCAGAGGCAGTGCTTGTTGACGAGACACTGGACCTACAATCACGTACAATCGGCTTTAGAAACCCCAACTGAACTGTCAATATTAAGAACAGTTAGTGAGCAGCAGAATAACGTGAACCCTTTATTACGTTCAAGAGGAACAAACGGACACAAAACCCACCTCGTCTGAAGAGCCATCCTCATCCAGCACTTGCAGCCTGTGAACGTCAAAACAAGCGTCACGTTAAATTTCAACGCGCACGTTTACCGACAAGCGTGTAGCGATAAATCTAGTGTTGACAGCGAGGCAGCAGAACAAAACAAAAAGGTAACAAAACTTCCTGAGTGGCGCCAAATCTCCCACGCTGCTTCATCCATTGACAGGCTAAAATGCTAAGCGGCTAACGATAACGGGGCTCGAGCGGTACCCTAATGCAGCATCAAACCCGACTGTCAAGTGACAACAAGCTAACGCTAGCTGTGGCTGCTAATAAAAGGTAAACGGGTAAAAAAGGAGGACAGCGATGCTCATGACAGCCAGGATAGGACCAGAGTAGCTTGTGACACGGGGTTTAATTTACGTTGTTGTGTCTTTGTGATCAAGACGTCAAAGAACACGACAACAGGGCATTATTAGCATTCAGGTTAGAGACGTTAACGTACCTTTTCCTGACATCCTCTGGCAGAGACGGGGAAGTCTTGGACGGCATAGCGAACAGTGAGCTCAACGAGTGAGATTAAAACGATAAAATTGCGTTAAAATCAGCTAAAACTGGCCGTTGGTTTCCAGAGTGTTTGCCCGTCGTCTCTTGCAACGATACTATAAGCAATTCGGGCGCGCGGGCCGTCTTTTCGCGCGGAAACCCGGGTGTTGTGGACTGTACCACTTCAGTGGTGTAGGGGTAAACGACTTTCAATTTGCTGCATAATATTTCCCTCCTGATTACATCGTCCGAATGTGAAGTTCATTTTCGTATTACAAGTATCTTATCAAACACAAGTATGATTGCCATATGATTGTATTTGTAAAAAATATAATTTTCTTTAAATTGACAACTAACTCAACTGACCCCTACTGTTTTCTAGATGCTTTAGACGACTGACCAGGCGGAAGCAATCTGAATGCGGTTTATTAATGAGCTATAATGTCAATAAATGTCTGCATTTGAGTATGCATATGTAGCTTATCTGTACTTTTGAATGAGCCCATGTAATAGATGCCATTGTGCTTGCAGTGAACAATATAGTGGTTGTGTTAGTGCAGGGTAACAGCTCCAAATGACTCACTTTGCTGCTGTAATTTAACGTTATGTTTATGGTTCCGATCTAGAATGGGACTCTATTTGTCTCTCTCTTTTCCAAGTACATACAGATGTACATTTTGGTGATTTCTATGTTTTTATTTGGTGGACCTATAGTTATATACCTTTTTGGAGAAACATGTAATTCAAATATGACCATACGCCCATTTAACCACAAGGTGGCAGTATATCATTGATAATCTGCAAATATATATATATATATTTTCAGACTGTCAAATCATGATTGAGAATCTTCCCCGTCATATTGTATACATGCAAATCTAACCTGACATCAATCACCGCCAGTTTCAGTCATATACATTCAATCTCTAGACCTATATACTATTAATCGAGCAATAATCAATTTCAGTTTCCAGGTAATGTGTGTATTATATTTACATAATCTAATAGAGATGATAAATAAGTGTGTTGTGTTTGCTCCATGTCTATTTTTGTGTTCTTTTTTCGCAGGGACAAACCCGCATTAGTGCTGACTTGAAATGTTTTTGTATATACAACTTCACCTACAGGTTTCTGAGTCTGATGTCATATCCTGCAGGGCGCTGGAAAGACTTGGCAGACATCCCAGCAGCGCAGCCTCCTGGGGCTGATTCAGCCAATGTTCCCACCCAGGAATCCTGGATGTCTGACAGGAAACAAGCCCAACTCTCCCAAGGCCACTATAAGTCAGTCTCTCCCCTCTCCCCTCACCCCAAAAACCTCTCCCGGGGCCTTTCTTTATGCTTCTCTCAGACAAACTATCTTACAAATAGACATTCTTCTTCACCACACCCCATTTCAGCCTCCCTGCTTTCTGCCCAGCTTCCCACCATAGCGCTGCTTGGCTTTAGCCTTTAAGCAATTTAATATTTTGATCAGGTAAGAGAGCCGTGATTAATGGCCAAGCAGCATTTACATGTACACTTCTAAGCTTTCATGTTGAAGCTAGTGTTTTTCTGACCATGTCAGAGCATGTTTGGATTAAATGCTCCATTTTGAATACTTCTCAGATGCAGGCACAATAGAGAGGCGTCTCAGGACCTGCAGACAAGTCACAGCCACAATTAAGTTGCTTGCCTATCAGAGTTAAACTCAAAAGCACAAAGATTTCTTTCAGTATTTCATTTATTTTATAAAAAAGGGAATGCAATTAACAAAACGTTTATGTACCTACATTAGTGTTTCAGATTGTACCGATTTAACACAGGCAGCGTGCTATTGGACACAAAAGGCTATTGCACACAAGACATTTCATACAACACAAATCATACATACTGTACAAAAATACATACATACTTACATACATACACACATACATACATAGTTATTCATGTATTTATTATAAAACATCACAGAGTCAAGCAACACAATGAAGGGACAGGTACGTAGTTTAAAATACCTCTCCATTGGAAACAAAAAAACTGGGGGAAAGCAAACATCACTGAAGCTGCCAAAGTGCTTTTCACCATTTCTACTTGGTCATGTAAATGTAAATGTCAATATCAAAACCACTGAGGGAGAGAAGAGTTTTAAATGTGTGTCCACCGGAAAACGGTTAGTGTAACTCTGAACAACAGGATCCGGACAATGAAAAACAGGACTTCCTTTGGCTGGAGGAAGTGACATGTTGTAGGATGTCAGAGAGGAGGATGAAGGTGACCTCCCAGGTGGGCAGATCCCCACCCGCCCCCCTCCCTCTGTGCATTTCGAACCGGATCTTCTCGTATTTTGTCGGGGAGGAGAGGGGTGTTTGGAAAGATGAGATGTGTTTACATCTTCAGCTGCTCAAGGCATATGGCCAGCAAATTCAACCAGGATGTTCACAACATAGTTTTTTTGTTCACGGTGCTATTCAAGACTTCACTGTGAGAGTGAGCAACCCTGTTCGTCCCACTCTCTGCTCGTCAATGACTTGGTAATTCAAAAAGGATGATTAATAATACTGTCAACAATGGAGCGCCTGCCCCAAACACTTCATACATACATTCAGCCTAATTTCCCCAAGAGGAAGGCACAAACAGAGACAGCACATTGTTGCTACAACACTGTTGGGACCTCGGCCCCATTAGTCAAAGCTGCTGGACAGCTGACATTGAATGAAACGCATCAGTGCCAACTCACTTCAGGAAATGTGCTTTCTGATTAGGCCTTCCTCGACGGAAACTGTTAAGATACAAAAGGACAACAGTAAAAGCAAGAGGGACAGATTTACGAGACCAGATAAGGGAAGGGTAGTTAGTGATTGAAGCTGGAGCTGGAATATATCATACGTACATTAGCACTTACAAATAAGTTAAATTCATGCATTAAATGTAAGCAGATTATGTTATTTCCTTGTAGTTAATCAAATGGTTTAAGCAAGGTTATATGGGGAATATATAGCCCTGGTTTTAGTTGAGGGAGCACTCGTGGTAACTTGACTTGAGTGGAGTTCGGCGGTGCAGCTAATCACCGTCTCCAGCTCCACCGTCTGGATCTGTGGGCCTGATGTTTACACATATCAGTACAGGAGAGTAATGTGGTTCAACCTTACAAAGGACAACAATATTTGAAGTAATCTACAGGTGTAAATTTGCAAGCTTTGCATAGCTGCGGTTCCTGAAAGGACCAAAACAACTCACCATAACCACGATATTATGCATGTTACGTTTCTAATTGTGGCTCTTAATAGGGGTTTACATGTTTAGAAAGAAAACAAGACGACAGATTATATATATATATATATATATATATATATATATATATATATATATATATATATATATATATATATATATATATATATATATATATATATATATATATATATATACCCACAGACACACAACGATGGTTAACTCTGTATTAATGAATGAGAGTACCCATGGAAAAAGCTATTTTCACATTTCTGACTGTTCCCTCCTGCTGAATTGGTTCCCTCTTGAAACATTGCAATCGATTGAACGCTGATTGTGAATCCACACAATTTTGATTGTAAGAAGAAAAAGGAGGCTGCGTTGTCGCCCTGCCAGGCATCTCAGTCCAGAGTGTCTTCTTTAACATCTCTCCTTTACAGCACGGCCTCTCTTCTTTATCTCTCAGTCTCACACACACACGCACACACACACACACACACACACAATAACACTCACACATACACTCTGGTGTGTTTGCACCGTATCAGACACAGGTGGTACAGTCCTGCATGATTGGTGTGGTCTGGTGTTCATGTTTGTTGTTGGTGCAGTGTTCCAGAGAGCTGGAGCTCTTTAGAGGGACCAGACAACGGTCGGACGGCCGCCCGCTGTGCAGCACCCCCCAGCAGCACAACACGCGCAGAAACTCCTTCCTCATGTCCTTGCTGCGCAGCGTGTAGATCACGGGGTTAAGCGCCGAGTTCAGAGTGGCAAAGCCAAAAAAGATGTCTGCGTTGGAGAGGATCGGGCAGAACTGTATCCTGCACGATGAATCCAGGAGGAGGATGGTGAAAGCGGGCAGCCAGCACATGATGAAGACGCCCAGCACTATTGTGACCGTTTTCAAAAGGGCGTAGGCCGGCGAGTTGGTCGCCTCCTGGTGGCTGGAGCGTACAATCAAATAGATCCTCACATAGAGGATGACAATAGAGAGTAGTATGAGGCTGAAAATGGAGACGACGAAAAGGATGTATTTCTTAGAGTAGAGCGGCAATACGGCCGAGCATTCAGGGAGGTCGTTGATGCAGTTCCAGCCGATGATGGGCAGTCCTCCCAGCAGGATGGAGGTGACCCAACAGGCTCCGATCAGGAGGAACATGCGGCACGTTTTGGTGGAGCCGTACACCTTGACCTTGGTGATGGCTATATAGCGCTCCGTAGCTATCGCCAGCAAGCTGAAGACGGAAGCGGCCAGAGCGATGAACGCCGTGCCCTCCCGGATGAACCACTGCACGGGCAAGAGGTCGAAGGTCCTCGACCCCGACAGGAAAATGTTGGCTATGTAAGCCGAGCCTGCCAGCAGGTCAGAGAACGCCAGGTTGCCGATGAAGAAAAACATGGCGGAGTGGAACTTCTTGTTGCGGCAGACGGCGATGAGGACCAGCAGGTTCTCCAGGATGATGATGGTGCAGAGGATCACGATGACGATGTTGAGCCCGGTGAGCTGTTTCTTGTTCTCGATGCGTTTGGCCAGCTCCTGGGTGGTCATGTTCTTAGCGAAGGCGTAGTAGGAGTGGATCAGGCTATAGTTGTAGTATTGGGAGTACTTGCTCTTCATGGTGACAGGGTGGCAGAGCACAGCGGCTTTACGGCAAAGATTCATTCACACAGTGGAGTCGTGCAGAGCGTCAGGAAGGAAGACGGCCCGGCCCGGGGAGGGAGACAGTCACGTCGGAGGAGCTCTATGTGGGTCACCTGCAGACACACGGAAAGGAAGAGAAGGCCCGGGTTACCGACAGGGGAAATTCACTTGCGCTCATGAAATAAACTGTGACAAAGCAAGCTTATATTTTTAGCAGAGCAATGCGCTCGCCAAAGTCCAAACCACGTAACCAGGCAACAACCTGTTCCTCGGTCTGCACAGTGGAAACTAAACACTTCAAGTCAAAGAGCGGAGAACCAGCCGGAGACAAGAGCTACCAAAATGAACGCCGTGTTAAATCAAACGTCCCCGAGGTGCTCGAACAGGTAAACCGATTCGAAATGAAGAGCCGGCGTTCACAAACCAAAGTAAAAGACGGAGAACACAGTGGATCCTAAACTGAACTCCCACACAGGAAACAGATGCAGCTTGTTGCGGTCTAAAAGGAATGGAAAGTAATAACCCGGTGGTGAAGTGAGTTGTTTGTTGAAAAAAAAAAAAAAAAGACTTTGTGGGGAAACTTAAGATTCACTCTGAGGAAATCAATCATGAAAAGATCTTCTCTTTGTTTTAGGTGGTGAACGGTGCAGGACAGAGATCAACTTCAGGTGGAAGAATAAATACTCTGTGAGTGCTGGGGCTCAGACAAAGAGACATTCCACTAACCCTGTCCGAGCACTCGCCTGTCAACACATGGCATTGTTGTGGGGAGCGAACCTTTCCACTCCGCTGAGCTACCTCTTGAAATTTCAGCGTAGAGCTTTTGGACCCGCCAGACCTCCTCCTCTCACCCCGACCCCTCCAACCAGTTCACACAACAGCAAATCAGACAGCAGCCAGAGAGGAAAAGGTGGAATCTCTGACTCGTTAGAGTCATATTTCATCCAGAATTGGCAGAAAATGCAGTTTTCAGCCTCTCAGATGGAAGGTTTTATATCATATTAAACCAAAAATATTTGGTGTTTGGACTGAAAAAACATTTAAAGATAACACTTTAGACTGAGAAACTGGGATGGACATTTATGAATGTTTTTTTGTAGGGCTGCACTATTTATCATATTTTATCATCAACAAGACGTCAACTTGTGTGATAAATACATCATGAAAGACTCAGGGATGTAGAAAGTTAGTTGAAAGATCTATTTGTACAAAATTGCACTTTATTATTCCTTTAAAAAATGAGTTTTCTTCTATTGTTATTCATTTATTTTATTCATAAAGCAAATAGCTGTATTTTAGCAGAAGCCTGAAAGCAGCAGGAAGGCTGACATTGGTTTTCCATGTTTTCCTTACATTGTGATTTCTGACATTTGATGAATTGATTAAGCTAGAAAATAATCTGCAGATAAATCGATAATATCGGAAATAATCGTAGCAGCCTTGATTTTAAATATCCAATATTTTACTGTGGGTTGTACTTATTTTTGTGCATTTGTTATTACAATGCAGTCTTACTACATAAACAAGCTAACTAGTGTGAAATCAATGCAGAAAACTGTCCTGATAAAGTGTTTCTAATGATTCAGCCAAACAAATTGACAAAAACTTTGTGAACCACTTGTATGGCTTCAAATGACTCAGTGAGCTCTCTCTCGAGGAGAAACCCACAAAACAAGGCAAAACAAAAGAAAGTCGGAGGCTCTGGAAATCTAATTAGAGGTGGAGCCGGTGTCTTCAACCTGTCAAGAGCAACAGGATCCCTCTGCAGGCCAGACGTGCAGAGGAAATCCAACACTGTTCATCCTCTGCAGCTCGCTCCCAACTGGAAACCTTTACTGGAAACTGGGGCTTGAACCTCGTCTCTGTTCTGCTGGGCCTCGACTCCAAAAACCAGAGGGACTGAAAGATGGCGAGGGAAACCAGACAAAGCCGCACGGAGAGCATGCATGTGGAACGGCATCTGGACACAAAAGGCTGGAATCTGAGACACAACCGTGACGTCCACAAAGTCATCCATGTGACGAGTTGTGCCGCGCCGGACTTCACTCTGCTCGTGCACACACATACAGACACACACACACACACACACACACATAAGTGTGACAGACATGAAGTAGTGCAGCACAGCATTCCCCCAGGTTCGACACACAGCCAGCAATAACCAGCACACTGTTTCCTCAAGCAGGAACAAAGAACAATAGTCCCCTTCAGTGTGTGGCGAGTGTTGCCCTTCAGCCTTCATAATGGGACAGCGCACTTCCATTCGGCTGCTGCAGTAATGTATTTAGAGTCGAGCGCTCCCTTATCAGAACTGCTGTATCAGGGCAGCCTCCCACCTCCTCCCACCTCCCCATCCTTTTCAGCTCCATTAATAGACACAAATAGGCGGCTTGAGGCGGAGCACGTGTGCCAGCTGCAGCGGCGTAATTACATCAGGTTACATTATTGCAGCCCATGATGATTTTATTTCGTGGAAAAGTCTGCCAGCTCCATATCTCCACAGTCTCCAGTCTGCCCGGAAGAAAAAGGCCCCGGCGCTTTCGCTCCATCGTTCTCTCGGCGCTCGCGTGGGCCGAGCAGACAGCTCGAGGTCGTCCCGTCAACTCCCGCCTTTGGCTGTCTGTCATCACAGGGATTTCGCTGTGTGTGTGTGTGTGTGTGTGTGTGTGTGTGTGTGTGTGTGTGTGTAACCTGCCGGGCTGGTTTGCCGCAGGCTCCGCCCTACCCCTCCACCTGCTTCCTGTGTGCCATTCAGGTGTTTCCATGAGGATTGGTCGACCGAAGTTGCAGATTTCCTGCAACTCCTCCCCCCCCCGACCCGCCCGTCAACAACGTTGTGCCCTGTGTTCGACCCAGACGTCCCCGTCGCACTTCCACAGTAGACACAACAGTGTCAAAAACTTGTCACGCCATGTGGCTCCTTTCTTCGCTCACAACAATGTGACGCTGCGACGCCCCCAAAAAAACTACAAACGAAAAACTACAACCAAAGTATGTTAACGGAATAGTACAAAATGAAACAATAATTCTCCCAGTAAGGTGTTTGGGTTTGCAGTGTAGTATTCTATAAGCTCATATTGTAGTAAAATTTATAAAGTATATTGAAATCTTAATTAAAGTTTGTACAATTCTGTTACTGCTCTAAAGTTTAAATACTTCCATTGTGCATCAGGTGTAGTGAAGTATTACCTGCATACACTTCCAATTAAAGCAGTTAAAGCACGTATTCATGAAAGATATATTCAACCTAAATATTATTTGTTTATATTTAGGTTTGCATTCATTGTTTTAAAAAGTAGACTTGAGTAAACTATTACTGCTACTACTATTTAAAATGTACTTAAGTGTAACTTGAATTGTTCCAAATACATCATAACTATAAAAAGATTGAAGTAGTGTGTAGATGTTGTGCGTTTGACTTTAAAATTGTTTTTCTCTTGAGAACAGAGATGATGGAACGTTGTGGTTTTGTGAACAACTGTGAGGTGAAGGTGTCGAGAGACTGCAGAGAGAAAACGACAGACAAAATGAGAAAAAGAAACAACCGTGGACACAGGAGCCTGAGAGACAAAGAACGTTGAACAACAGACAGACATCTGAGACAGGATATCCTATCAGAAAGCTGTGTGAACCTCATCATCCCCAACGCTGCTGCTCGTTCCCACTGGTTCTGGTTATTACAGAAATGATGTCGAGGTGTGTGTCTCACAGCAATGCTTCATTTTCACGACCACACACCGTTGCAGACGTGCTTTAAAAAAAAAGAAGAAGAAAAATCGACCAAGGAACCGACGCCTGCAAACAGCTGCAGAGATCTTCCACAAGACGGTTCAGAATAGAGCTGCTGAAAGCCGACTCTTGTTTTCCTCCTAATCCTCCAGAAGAGACAGACCCCCCCCCTCCATCATGGGACTGACGGCTAAACAAAAGCTTCAGGTGGTTTCCCCCCCAGAAACACCTGATAAGCCCCAATTAGCACAGCGCCCGCTCAATAAAAAGCAAGGTGAACGCCGCCCCATTACATCACCTGCTACCTGTCACACTCTTGCTCTACTTTCTCTGTTTGAAAGACCGTTACACAAAAACAGAGCTCCGAACCCTCGACACGGCCATGCTTGTCCACGTTTGTGTGTGCAAGTACAAACACACATACAAACCTCCCACGCACATTTTGGTGGAGATAAGATCGGATGACTAAACTCGTGTTGGACAGCTAACATCTGCGGCTTATCTTCGTTTGCATTGTAATGTGTTAAATGATTGTTTTCCAACAAGAATCACAGAGCAGTTCGTTGCCTGTTACATCCGGTAATTTCATCTTCCTCCATCTGTCCTTCACACTCTCTGCTCACGAGCCGCTGTAGTGGCAACAGAGCACCAATCCAGACAGTTTTTTTTTATTCTTCCTCACAGCACTGAATATGCTCTGAAAAAAAGAAGCCAGCAGCATGAGACTATAACAGGATCGTCTTTGTTTCGACTTAAATATGACAAAGTTAAGCATGTACATTTTCCATTTTAAGGAGGTTTAATGACTTCCTGCGCCCTCTTCGAGACACCGGGCTTTTCTCCTGGAGTAGAATTAATCTCAGCCACGAGGTAATCCGTCACGGATACACTGAAAGCGTCTGCTGCCGATTTGTTCTTTCCTGCTCAGTTTCACAGCCGTTATTGGAGGTATCGGTGTATAATGTATCTCTGAGTTGGGCCTTTTATATAACTGGACACTTTTCCTCCCTCGTCTGGTGCTCGTGTCCAGCATCTTCTAAATAATGCCAGAAGTCACCAGATGGTTGTGGAGAATGAAATGAAAAACATATTTTAGACGAGAGGATGCTTTTTACATGACGTCGCCTGTACTAGTGATATCATTTGCCCCAGAATAGATTATATGGAGAGAGAGAGGGAGAAAAAGGTCAGTGAACGCTTTAAAACTCTGCAAAGCCTGTAGCCCAATGGACAACAACTTGGTGCTCGCTGTTTAAAATAAACTAAACTAGGAGCTAGCGAACAACAATCTGGTTATTCTGGAGGGGGGGTCGCATCTAGAAAAAGTTGAGAGCCTCCGTTCAAACAGACATACAGACCAAAGGGACACCCAGCACTCAGACTTTGAAATATACATATTTCAGTGTGGCACAGGAGTGATGGAGGTTGTGAGCTCAACTGCAAAAATCCTGTTTTAAGGTAAAAACCCCCGAGTCTTTAAACTCAAACAGGACATAGGTGACTTCCTGAGTATTTTGACTGACAGCAAAAAGATGTGAATGTGACGTGTAGAGTCGAGGTACAGCAGGAGAGCTGTGGCCTCATGCAGGAAAATAATGTCACGCAAAAGCACAACAATGCGGTCACAAGCAGACGTTTCCTTATTGAGAGTTGACATGCCACACGGGAGAAAACACACGTATGATCCGCCACAAAATGTCACCACTTCTCAGGAAATGACTAAACTGAACGATGCACACCCACAGTCCTCTCGACACTTTTCCGTTTTCATAAACTTGTTCAGCAATGACTTGTTCATAGCACCAGATTTACATTTTGAAATGCTCTCTGATGAATTAAAAATACATTGTAAAAAAAAAAAAAAGAATGTCCGGTGTATATTTCACTTTCTCGTTTACTCACGAGATGTTCTGTTTGTTACATCCTGATATTAGACTAAATCAAATCTGACATTTACGTCATCATGGCCGGCAGAGAAAAATCTGCTGGCAGGCGGCTGAAGCATCTCTCTGCTGCTCTGTCCATCGCTGAGCCCCTTCAGCGCAGCAAAACCATTGATTTTCAGTCAATTTCCAGGAGAAAAAAAAAGAAGCGTTACTGTTGCCAGTATCATGGTCATCTGGCACGAGGAGCATTCATGTTGCAGCTGTGACATGATTGGTCCTTCAGTTGACAGCGGTCGCAGCTCACACACACACACACACACACACACACACACAGGTCAAAATAATCCCAGAACTGTCCTCACATCCACGATGTCCTGATCTTATCTGAAGCGGTCACAGTTATCCCCGTTTCACGCCACGTTGCCGACAAGCTCACTGATAACGCAGATGCCCAAAACAGTCGAGTGAGGACGCACAACTGGCACCAAGAGAACATTCAGCAACAAACCTCTCATCAGCTGCCGTCACAACAGTAAGTCACCTAAAGTAGAAACGTATTCACTTCAAGGCCTCAGCAGAAAGTGGTTTTCTTTTGCAATCCACAGCCGATAGAGTCTTAGAGTGCCGAGCATGCGCTCACTCACATGTAGTCTTTCTTAGGTGTCAGTATAGATATTGTCTCGGATATTTTCTAAACGTCAGAAATCAGGGCGGTAAAAAGAGACACAGCGCTCGACACATTCTGGCAGTGATTTCACACACCGTGGGCGAGGATGGAGGAGTGAAATACTAGCGAGTCAGTCGTCATGATCGGACCAGCGGCTTATGAAATCAGCAGAAAAACAGGGTTTTAAGGGGAAGTGACAAAGAAAGAAAACAAGAAAGAAGAGCGCCTGTTTTAGTGTCGCGCTGTAACTTGCACGGTCCAGAGGATGAACAGAGGCGGAGAGATATGAGATCGGGGCCTGCAGTATCTCAGGGAGAGGAACAACACATTTTACAAAGTCCGTGACAGGGCAGAAAATACATCCTTATCTAGGTCTAAAAATAAAAAAAATAGAGAAGTATTACAAGTTGCATCAGAGAACATCTGCATCATGACATTCGATAAGGCAATTAACAAAACAGTTCCTTTTTTAGTGACATGAAAAAGGTTCCCTCTTGTTTTTTGCCCCTGTGTGTTTGATTTCATCTCTTTCAGCAAACCAGCCTCTCTCTTTGTCCGTTATTGTGCCGACACCATTCATTAAAACTGCGTATAAGCTGCTAGATATTAAGGGAGTGGGTGTCCTCAATACGTAGGGGTTTCATCGTTTAATTAGGGATTACCCTTTCGCTCGTCAAACAGTTTGACAGTTTGGGTACAGCCTCCTCTGGAGGGGTCCACTCTCTCAGCACAGTTCAGTGTCGGTTGTTTTTTTTTCCGCCGCGTCTTTTCAAAGTGACTCGTTTTCTGTTCCTTCCCTCGCTCAGTTCATCTCTTGAAACGTTGCTTTATTTATGGCAGCTGTTCATGTGGCTCTCAGAGTGCCAGTGAGAGGAGCCAGGGACAAAGAGCTGTGTTAAAAAAAAAAAAGGGCATCATACAGCCTGAGGAGCCATAACCCGCATGACCGGCAGAAACCCCCCACCCACTCCCAGTCTGCTCCAATGGGGGGGTTGGGGATCTCCAAGGGTGGCGCCTGAGAGGCAATTACTGTAATACCTTCACCCTAGGACCATTCCTGTCAACTTAAGTCACTGTCTCGCAAATTATTCACGTTTTCATATCGCTCTATTTTGCATATCCCCCCCCGCTCCTCCGATCTGCAGAGCGGCATCGTCCTCATGACACTCCGCTCGTATATTTTAAACTTCACCACAGAGATCAAAAGACACGGCCACAAAGAGGTGATTAAATGCACATCAAGAAGGATTTATTTAGCACACATCTGGGGTAGACATGTTCTTATGGTTCCCTATTAAAGACTTCATTACTGCACAAACGGTGCAATCAGCACTCGGTTCAGAAAACTCTGCAGAGTTTTTTTAGAACAGTGTCTAAAATCCTTGTTGTCAGTGCAAAAAAATGTGTCTGATGTTCCACGAAGCTTTACTGATAATACTACTTCATGAAAACAGCATCCTTATCACTAAACCTTAATAACAAATGCATGTTTTTTTCTGCAGCATTCATGTGCAAACTTATGAAAGTAACAGACTTTTCTCAGAATTCAAGCTTCAAATGTAATAGCGGTGTTCATGAAAAATGCTGTCAGGTTTGCACTTGCATATAGGTTAGTGTTAACCACATGGCTTCCTTAAAATAGACACGTGTGCTGTTGTAAGCTGGCATAAAGTCTGAAACCTCAGGTCTGAATGCTGAGGCGAGCTTGATTCAAGTTCCAGCCGCCTCGGCCCCTCTCACACCTCCCCGTGTCCTTGGCTTCACAATGAGCTCTCTCTCTCTTTGAAAAGGCTTTGAACCCTCCTTTGGGTCTCTTTTGTCCGGGCTGCTATTCTCCTCCGTATTGCTACACCTTGAACTCCACCCCATCTCAAGTTCTGCTGCTTCGTTGGGAAAACTGCACGGTTGCCGTGAGAGAGTTCGTGGTCACTTGTCGCATTGCGTGCCAACAAACGGGCGACATGACAATGCATGTTCTTGCGATTGTTTGTGTTGGTGGCGTGGAGGGTTTGCTGTGAACGTGATCCCCCCCCCGCCCCCCTCCACCCGCCCCGTGTTTGTTCCACTGACGTTTTCAGGGAACATCATCACAGACGCTCATGGTCGAAAATCAGCGGAGGAGGGAGGGGGAAGGCGCTGGAGGCAAAGCAAAGCACAATGGAAAATGATGCCATCTACGCGAGCTGACAACCGGAGGGTGGAGGGGGGAGGGGGGGGGGCACACAGCCGCCCCGATTGCTCGATAAGATGATAAATTGATGGAGGCCCTCCATCTCGCCTCGTGGTCCCAGCAAAGGAAAACAACTCACAACTCCAGACTCTCCTCTGGCAAACACACGTCCATTAAACACACTGGTTGCCTGGAGAGGGAACATTGTTGTGTCCACACAGTCCACAGTTCATATTTTATACAATTTAGCGAATGTCTTGCTTCGAAGAGAAAAAGTCTTTCTTGAAGAATTAACATGAATCTGCATCTCTGGCAGGAGGACCGGTGCATCTTAAACTGTAAAAGTACTTCTGCATGGCCAAAACTACCTGCTTTTAAAGAGCAGGGAAAGTGCAAGGAAAGAGACCCGAGGGTATTCAACCTTCCCGAGTTTTGGAGGAGATACTGTGTCTGTTTTATTTCTTGGCAACAGCACCCGAGTAAAACATTTTTGAGAGAAAAGGCCCCGCAGTAAATTACGTGGCTTGGTTTGTGCCGAGGGCCATTTTTCAAAAATGAACAAACGGGTCAGAAAGTGTTTCTGTGGCCTACGAGACAACAGCTACTTGGCTTTGACCCCGACAACACTCATCTGAAATGGACATGTTTGAGCGGTTGTCACTGATGATTTTGAGTGAACAGATTCCACTTCCACTCCATCTGTCTCTCGCAATGGAGCAGTCTGACCTTTGTCGTGACCCGGCTTGTGTTTGGCTGGAGCTTAATTCCATCGTGTCTTTCAGACTGGAAAGGCCGAAGCCGAGGCCTTCGCGGGATAAACATCCTTAATAGCTCTTTCTAACTAAACAGTTGGCTATTTCGCCTTATTTTTAAAGTCTGCCAGTGATTAGAGGAATCTGACAGAGCTCATTGGGAAGCAATCAAGTTCCAGACTAAAAGGAACTGGCTGCATGGGCCGATTCAAAATCCAAGGGAACGGTCCCAAGCTTACTTCTGGATCTGGGGCGGTGGGGTGCCGAAGTAATCCTGCTGAGTTCTCCAGCTGCACAAACAAAGCTGATAATAAAAGGCTTCCAAGAGAGAAGAAGAAGAAAGAGGAGGATTCAAAAACCACAGCATCTTCATGTGTACCTGCTCTCAGATGGCTCTAAAGCGAGCGCTTACCAGAAATCCGGAAACCACAATACGACCACACTGATTAAGCCTGCCGTGATGGAGCAGCAGCACGAGGTCGTTCCCGTCCACTTCATAAATCACGCTGCACAACTTAAGGAGGAACTGCAAAGTGCTGCCGACCCACGTCCAAAAAGCCGCAGCACAAACCAGAAACCTCGTCTTAAACCTACTTGACTCTGAGAAATGCCTAATGTCGGAGCGTTAATGTCGTGCAGTTAAAAAAAACTGCCTGTCAACGCAAAAAAATAAACCATTTGCAGCATCGTTACCAACTGGCAGCCGATTGGAACGAGGGGCCGGTCCGAGCTTGAATTGTGACAGAAGAAGAACAGCCCAGAAAGCGTCAGCAAATCCTGGCATGCTGCTACAGGCATCGGCGCCTGGTCATGGGGGGTCTCGTAGTTTGTCCTTCAAGTGGAAAAGGAATGTAACAGGAGACTTTAAAGCTGATGGATTCTGTCGTTTGGGTAAAACGCCTAATAGTCACCAGCAAATATCAGCTTATGTAAATGTTTATAAGACAATCAGAGCGGCACTGACAGCAGCTGAGAGGCGTTGTTTTGAAAAGGAGTGAAAGATAGTGCGTGTGATTTCTCTACCCGCAGGCAAACAGTCTTCGGTGACCTTTAGTGACACAACTAATTTTCGCATTTGTGTTTACAGCGCGGGCAAAAAGCAGAAGACGCCATATTTACTCCTCTGATCGGAGACACTCCCAGCTCTTGGCCGTGAAAGCTGCTACATGCTGTCAGCTGTGTGTTGTGACTTGCGCTTCGGCAGCTTGCGAACAGAAGGCGTATATTTTGCTCCAGCTGCCACACCCAAGGAAAGTGTTTTTCAGCTCAAGAGTGGGGGGAGTACCAGCAAGAACTCTGCAGAACCCAGATGGCTCCCTGCAGAACGCTGCTACTATTATTAGAGAAAAGCCCAAATGTATGGACACATGCATTGTCTCCTGTGATCCGCCACGGCTCCTGTTCTTCTTGAAAAAAGTTTGTGCGTTGACCTGACAGGTTCCATTTAACCAGGTGAAAGCCAGGGCGCCTCTGGCGGGGCCGCTCCTCTGATCTCACAGCGCCGTCGCCCCTCCCACCTGGCTGAATAAAGTGCCGAGTGGAGACAACAAAAGAGAAGTGGGTCTCCCAAAGGAAAACCCTTCGCGACGCTTCCTCTGCGCAGACCGCTCTCAAGCCTGAGCTGAAACCCGAGCATCCACCAAGGGGTCGACACCACGCACCCACCATCCGCCCCTGCCTTCAACCCCCCCCACCCCCCCCTCCGCCTGAGTGACCTGTTTCGTTTTTTAAGTCCCGCAAATCCAGTTCCCACAGCTGAATTAACATTCATTTATTTATCCGACCGTGCACTTTTACCTCTATTTATTTATGCGACCCATCTATTTGTGCTCATTTCTCATGCAGACCCTGGAAGTCTCCGCTGAGAGGGGGTCTCGATTTCAGCGTCTGTCTCGTAGAGGCCACTGAGCGCAGTGAGCTGGCTCAGCAGGCGCACACACACCCTCGACTCATGACGTCACGGGCGGCTGGACGGCGCAAGTCTGCCTGCGCTAAAGATTTTAAAGTCCCTCTATAAAGACTGGCAGCATGTCTGTGAAAAGGGCGGCGTGTGCCCGGGAGCTGTGTGGCCCCCATGGGGTTCCTGCTGCTCGGGCCAAGGATAGCGAAGAGGAAGCCTGGCAGCGATCGGGTCCGGCGGGGTGGCGGGTTTTCTTCTGGTGCAATGAGCCATGTGGTCAGACGGGCCCAACGGCTGGCTGCACCATGGCCCGTCTTCAGCCCCTTTCGGCGCATGCTGGGGGGAAGCATCTGAGTCCAAAGGTGGCCGTGCACCCCACCGACACAAACCAAGCCGCTCTCTCACAACACCCCGCATCAATGAGGCTGCCGACAGGGCCTTCACCACTTGACGGTCCTCGCCCCATGCTGCAGAGCGCGCTTCCTCTTCGCCCCTTTACACCTGATGTTATCATCGTGAGATTTGTTTGCTAGTCTTGACACAACAGGCTTTGCAGTATCTGTGTGCGTTTGAGACTTTGGTTTCTCACCCCCCCCCTTGCCTCGGCTGGAGCTTGACAGAAAGCCACCGCGGGTTTCAGACCCGGCTGCCTGAGAGCACAGCAGCGCGCAGACTGAACCAGAGCATCCACAGGATAGAGGATGATGGATGGGGGCTTTTATCTGGGCAATAAACATGAGTTCATCCTCCTTATCACCTTATCTTGTTGTGATTTGAGGATTCCACCACAACAGGATGCCTCATGGGCTGACTGCTGACACCTATGTATCCCTCACTTCCAGACACGAGGAGCAACCTGCTGTTCGGTCAGTCCGGCCTTACAATGGTGATAAGGGAATGTCACACCGGGCTGACAAAAAGACTGAAATATTCCAATAGAAACTTGTCTATAATGCACAATATTGTTCCCACGGCGTATTTTTGATTGCTCGACTGATATTTGCTCTTTCTAAACCTTTGACAACGAGGTGTTTCAGTGTGTTTTGTGCTGCCTGCCTTCTTCAGCCCCAAGAGATTAACTCCGGTACATGGGGATAATGGGGGCTTTTGTCTTATTAATACATCCTTTCAATACAATGCCTTCTTTAGAGTGACGGATGAACAAGCCCCAACAACATCGGAGAGGTCATGGGGGGGTGGGGGGTGGGGAGGAGGAGGGAGGGAGGAGGACAGCGGGCTGTGCAACGGCTCCAAGGAAATGTTTGTGTGGAGGCCCCTGCGAGGACGCGCCCGGGCTGCATGCAGCTCATCCAACAACAGCTCCACAGACATGTGATGCAGCAAACTGTATCGAGCCCACAACCCCCCCGGATGACCAACAGATGGAAACCTGCGTGTTAATATTTAACACCACACACTGTTATTCATTAAAACACACACACACACTCCTGTAGGTCTGCAGCAGGGTTTCATTTCTGAGCACAAGTTGCTTAATGTTGGCCATTCTGCTGTCATCGGCGTCTCTGACTCAACGACACATTTCGAGACCTTGAGCGTCCACAGAGAGTTTCAGTTCGTCATTAACGCAGACGAGTGTTCAGGGGGTGTTATGAGAGAACCCCACCACCACCACCCCGCCCCACGCGCGCGCTGCTGGATGATTGAAATCGACTCATTTCACGTAAAAGCGTATTAGGACACATCCGATCCTTTTGTTAGGCTGCTGCAGCACATGCAGACTGTCAGAGCAACTCTGTTTCACTCACCCCATGAGAGATGCAGGAGAGAGCAGCGAAGAGACGCTCCGACAACAATATTTGTCTCCAAACGTCCTCACATGTGGTCTCCACTTTCCGCAAATGCTGCGTCAAAGTTGGGCGCCTTCCCTGTGCTCCGGGGTCGAGAGGCGGCGGTGACAGTCAAAACTTTGGTGGAGGACTAGACGGCGTGTCTCGTCTAGTCTCTGGTAAATCCATACCGCTCTGTGCGCCACCGCGGAAACCGATTCAGGATCAGCCGAAAGAGCGATGATTGAACAAAAAAAACTGAAGAAAACCGATGAGCGCCAAAGAAGACTCTTTTTTTTAAAAAATTTGGCGACAGCACTTTCTCTTTTGTTGCTCTAATCCAGCAGTCCGTCTGATTGTCCTCCTGGCTGCTCTCTGGGAACAACAGCTCCACGGGGCTGTGAGCCGAGCGTCAGGGAGGCGCGCGCACAATATGCGCGCACACACACACTCACAGACACACTCACAGACACACACCCCCACGCGAGAGACTGGGCATATGGAAACGTCACATGCCCATAAAGAGTCGCGAGTCTCAGTGTAAGAATATATAACGATGAATCTGGTTTGTGTGGACAGCAATTAATATGGAAAGTACAACAACAACAAAAAAAAAACTATTTCTGGACCTTTTCTCCAGCACACAAATGAAGTCCAGATGTTCCACCTCTTCACTTCCTCTCTCCTAGCAGATCCCAGCGTGAACCAGAGCCCTTACTTTACAACTCATCCTGGCCCTGTTTCCCCTGAGAGCAGTGGCCATGCATATCTAAAGCCCTGCAGCATGACAATACGTTCTCCAATGTTATGATGAATAAATAAGCATTTGCCCTGCTTCTGTGACTTGTGGTGTATTTGTTGTTGGTGAGTCAGCACATGTGTTCCTCTGGTCTGAGTTTAGGTGTAACGAGGAGGGTGAGGTGGAGGTAAGTCCAGGCTTGTTGTGAGTCATCAGGGCTGCGCCTAGACGTCCCAGTGAAAGAGCCTCCAACAGGAGGTAACACTGTCTCCACAGTCATTACGCTGAAAGCCAAAGTCGGCCATGATGTCATGTGTCTAGAGTGATATGAAGAGGGAGCTGCATGCTTGTCATGGTTTGATGAGGAGCTCCTGTGCTCCAGACATTTGCTTCAGCACCATTAAATCTGGTTTACACCAACATGGCTTCATTTGATAAGATTAGCACTAGTCTGAGTTTAGTCAAAGTAGTTTTTAATGAGTAAATCCAGATTTCTTTTTCGCACAATTAAAAACAAATCTCATTAAAACATTTTAAGGAAGCCGGTTTGTTCTGTAAATTCAATCAGACACTCGACATTCAATACTGAGTAAAGCAGGTTTTCACACCACACACACACACATAATGCCTTCAAATGCCTCACAGCTTGTTCTAAAGTCCTTCCTCAAGATGTCTGTTAAGTAAATGCAAGTTTGATCAATATGGAGCGGCTTGCTTATGAAAGACATACATTTTGCATGCCGTTAAGGCCTAAGTAGAGAATGAGATACAATATCTCTTAGTATAACGTTACTCATGATGGTGCAGCAGGAACGGTCTAATTTCTCTTCCTTTGAAAAAAGCTGGTAAAATAATCCAAGCTAAAACAACAAACAGTAGAAAACTCTTCCACAGAAGGAAAAAACAATTGGTTCAATCTTTCTACTCAGCTGTGCGGCCGTTTCCTGGCTGAAGTTGTATCTTTAAAGAATTTCAGCGGCAGCATCATAAACTGAACTTTGACTCGGCTCCTTGACTTTCTTCAGGGAACTTTATTAATTTGCCGGAACCATCGACAGAAACCGTCCATTTTGAAAGTTAAACCTCCTTAGTTATAAGTTTGAAGTTAAAGCTGCGAAATTCAATATTGTTTCGAAAGATGTCGTGAAGTAATGTCTCGCTGAGAGTAAAGTCCCCCTCGCTGTGTTTGTGTTGTTATCCGAGCTTCTCCGTTGTTTGTTGACTGAGCTGTGCCGGCCGCGCGTGCTTTTAGTTCATGTTTGTGCACGTGAGCACGGCAACACAGGTCTGCAGGCGGAAGTGTAGACCACCCTTTGGCTCCCACTCAGGTAAACACTGTTAGCACTGTTAGCACTGTTAGCACTGCTAGAACTGTTGCCCTTGTTAGCACTGTTAGCTTTAACCTGTCATCTCAGCTGCAATAGAAATGCTCCCAATCTCAAATAAAGCCCTTTTAATTCATATAATATACTGGAGTTAAAGGTTTTGGTGCCATACATTTAGATTTAATCGATGTTTAGAGTTAAACTAATCTTCTAAAGAGGGTTGAATCTAATCACTCTTAATTTAAAGGGGGTTTTACAGTTTGAATGGAAATGAAATGAAAAGTACTTTATTAATCTCCAAGGAGAATTTTTTTTGTCATAGTAGCAGCTATGGTGCAACATGATTTAAAGTTAAACCAGGATTTGATCAGGTTTAAATCCTTGTTCGTGAAACTCACCCTGAGGGTTTTTCAGAAATCCCCTGCTTGAAGGAAAAGATGAAAATAAAAAATAAAGACTTTGGTTGAGATAGAAGCGTCTTTGGGTATTTAGAAAAGCGCTCTATATAAGATTGAAGTATTATTATTATTATTATTAGAAATCCCGGATGAGTCAGAGCTTAACTTTAAGATATGTTTCCTCAGTTCAAAGACCAGGAAGCAGGTGGTACTTCTTCAGACTCACGCAAAGGCCGCCCTACCTGGCTGAATGACATCAGGGAAAGCACCTCACAGCTCACCACAAACAGTCGACAGACGGGGCTGAAAGCAACATGCCCACGAGAGAAAAAACGTCAGCAAATGAGTCTTGGTCTCAACCAGTTTGACTCATGTCGGGTCTGCTGATGGTTTACTGAAGGCAAAAGCATCAAGATTGTGCAATCCACTCTCGCCGCACTCATCCCTGCCGCCCCCGCAGCAGCTGGTATGTGGAAAGTAGTCACTGTAAAGAGAGGAGAAGAGGAACTTTGCAACAATTCAGTTGGCGATGAAGGCAATTTAACGGTTTACGCGTTGCTGCTCGCCGTCTGAATTCTCAGCTGAAGCGAGGCAGGTTGAATGAGCATGTGTGTGTGTGTGTGTGTGTGTGCTGTGGAAAAGCTTTATGGACTCTGACTGTCGGCAGGTTTATGATGGGACACTTTTAAAAGCTGCCCCACTGCTGTGTCTCTCAGTAAGCTTTTAGGGGAGGGGTCAAGAGCCCTGACCTCACTTCCTGTTGGGGCTCCTCACAAGCATTCCATTGTCTGTGAGAATGTGCACGGGCTCGGGGGACTCTGCACATCTGGCAGCTGTTATTAGCAACCTCCTGTACTCCTCCTCCTCCTCCTCCTCCTCCTCCCCCCCACACACACCCTCCTCTCACAGCCCCTGAGGAAGATTACTTCATGTGCTTGTGGATGTGCTCCCCAAAATGCACCTCAAAATAAACTCTTTGGGAGAATGTTGTTTCACGAGTCACTGCTGTGTTTATCACATCAGGCAGAAAGTTGGGCTTAATTACACATTTAGTGATTTATCCCCCCCACCCCCATCCTGCCAGTCCTTAAATTACATTTTATAAGTGTGTCTCGACAATAACAAGTGCAATGTTCGCAATCATTTTGGAGAGTTATTATACCACATAATGTATTTGTTCTGCACAAATATCTGCTAACACCAAGCTATTAACACTTTGACAGTTACATGGTATTACTGATTTCTTGTTAACTCTTTATTGTCACACAATTACTCCACTATTAGCATGTTCTCACTAAGCCCTAATGTCAAATGCAACCTAAACAAGATATATGATATGTTAATTAGCAAGTTTTAGCGGTTTTGGTTGGATGCGGACAGGCTGTTTTAGTCTTTGTGCTACGCTAAGCTAATCGACGGCTCAATTTATACAAAGAGCGGTATATCTTCTCATCTGAAAGGTCGAACCTTTCCTTGTTGTTATCATCACCTTTACAAAAGACAGACTGTAAAAGCGTCCTCATTGACAAGAAGCATTCAGAGACGGTGCGGTCACGTAACCCAGGTTTGAACTTACCAGAAGTTGAACAGGTTTTAAGTCAGAGACGGAGATGTTGGCTGCCACAGAAAGTAGATCAAACCAACAAAGAGAAGACTTTGCGTCGCTTATATCACTCATCTCTGTAGACCTTTTTTTAAAAGAACTCTGCATGACCCAAAAAAGGCCACGCTGTCTTAGAAGAGAGGCTAAATATTCTACTTTTAGATGCTCGATTACACTGGGGATGTCATTAAGAGTAAACTGTTCTCAGGCTCTGTGTTGTGTGTGATGGGACTTTCCATCCCTTGTTTGTCTTATTTCTATAGCACATAAAGCTGAACCAGAGATGCCAATATAACAATGTATAAAATAAGGGCAGCAACAATGGGCCCCAACACGCCTCTACGCTGTGCCCCTCCTTTTTTTCCCCATGTAATGAGTAATTTATTAAGAAAACATATCAATCCAGATAAACACGTCTGACTATAACAAATTGTTGTGATTTCAAAGAGAAACTACACATTGAAAGCGAGTGGTAGGGGAACAATCGCTTCCTCTTCGTGAAGAGAAAAAGCCTCAGACGTCAAGTCTCTTTGGAAACCTTCCTCTTTTCTGCACAGATGGTCGGACCAATGTTGGATGTATATTTTTAATGAGTGATGGTTATGACGGTCATGTGCATCAAAGTTTCCCGATTCTGTCAGGAGTGTTGTGATTCTTTTTACAACGTGACTCTTTCACATCACAGCGGAAGGAAATGTGCAGTTTGCAAAATGAGAGGCGGTTGGGCGCCGTTATCAAATGCATTCTGGTGACAGAGTTTTTCACACCTGGAATGAACAGACTTACACATTTTTACACCTGGCGTAGACGACTTTACTGGCTATATTTATTGTCAGGTGTTAAAATGAAAGATTACATCTCCGGTCATATTGTGCACCTATTTTACAACATGTATGAAACAAATAAATAATTCGCCATGTCCTCATATTTGTGTATAGTATAGTACTTTTATCATGTTTGTCTGGTTGTCTGTGTTTGTGGTAATGTATGTCAAGATAGATTCCTTGTTTTTCTACTGTTTTTCTACTGTTTTCACTACTGTAAACCAAGTCTACCCTCGGGTACCAATAAAAGTAACCAAACCAAACTAAATACAAAAAAAAAAATCATAATCTTTTCTTCCTGTATTGTAAAACTAAACAATGATATGTGCTCACTAAGTATCAGCTGATTTCAACCTCATGACATGTCTCTGTCTCTGTTGATGTGTGTGTGTGTGTGTGTGTGTGTGTGTGAGTGAGTCGTCTGTCCTGCCGTCAACTCTGGGCCCATCTACCTGCACACTTGCCGCCAATCAGCTGGTCACCTGCCTGCTCTGCACACACCTGTCAGCAACCTACTCATCAACTATACAGACGGTTCTCCCCCCATGTGTCCTCAGCAGCTCCAAGGTCATGGCAGGGCCAGAAATAGCCACACAATGCAATCTATTGGTTTCTTCTACATGGACATGAATTGTATGTTTTTTTGTGTGTCACGTAAGATTTGTGCAGGACACAGACAATAAAATAAGTGATGTGGTATTCAGTGTGTTGTGATTGTGTGGTTGAGGTTTTATTGCCTAATCCTAACATTCGATTTGTTGCTCAAACCTAACCGTCTGCAGTTATTTTAGGCTTGACCAAGATGGTTTTACAAAACCTAACAGAGGGTTTTGTTGCCTAATCCTAACTCTCTGTTTTTAACGTAACATCTTCCCTAAAGAAAAAAGTAATTCAGAGTGACACAAAAAATGCAGACAATAAAAGAAACCCAAGAAAAAAATGTGGATCGAAGATATAAAATAGTGCAGAAGGATAAACATTACACATTTATTCTGAGCCTAAATACAGTTCATGCTAAATGAACTGTAAGGTAAAGAATGTACTAAATGCATATGCGTAATTATAAAAATATACCTATATCTTAACAGGTGTCAAACGGTAAGTAAAAGGGGTTTATAGACAGGATGTGCATGCGTTGTTGGACTCATTACGAGCATAATTTAGGGTGCTGTACATACTGTTAATTCACACAGATAGCGCTTGTGGTAATAAAGGTTTGGTTTCCCCTCTTGACAGTGAACTGTACACGTGGCGCCTGGAGTCAGCGCGGCTTATCTCTCCCTGCACTCCAAACAGTGGGCTTAAGCGCTGGCTGTGCCACATGTCTCTGCTGTTCACAGGTTTAGAAGAAATCCGTCCAGCCTGCATTCACTCCCCCGAGACCTGCAGTGTTATCTTACTTCTTATCTCTGGAGCATCTCGCAGCTTCTTCTTTTTTTTTTCTCGTTTCCTACACAAAAGAACTCAACTTCTTTTTACAATTTGATCTGCCTACTGTTCAGGGATAAAGTTTGACTCCCTGTCCACATTTAGGTCACTTTATCGACTCCCACTCAAATGAAATAAAGCCCTCATCGTGTCAGAGTCATATATTTGCAATTTAACTTGAATTGTTTGTCTTTCATCCTCTGTGTCTGCAAAACCAAACATGTATGTGAGAATTTTCTTGACCATTTCCCTTGTGCTTTTACAATTTTTCATCGCCCCCCCCCCCCCCCTACTGTGGCATCTCACAGGAGTATAGAGTTACCTTATTTTTACAGTCAGGCCCTGAAAAGACTGTTCCCATGCTCCACTTCTGCACCGGTCTGTGTACTGCTTACCACGCTTGAGTATTAGTGTTGGGTGTTGCATTCACTGTCCTCCGCGGAGACGGGTGTGAGTGGATAGTAGAGTGAGGGGGCCCACACGGTCATGACTTTGTGGCTTCCTGCAGATTAGTGCAATGTTTATAGAGTCTTGCTGAAGTATCCTTAGCAAAACCCATTCAAATCCACACATCCATTATTATATTTTTATAGTCTTTCTTAGCCGTGAGCTGTTTTCATGTTGTAGCAGGAGCAGTTACACGAGCAGCGGTGAAGCCCCTGTCAGTTCTGTGGTCAGTCAGTGGTTGGAGAGGTGTCTTTTTTCCAAGGCCGAGCCACAGATGTAATCTCTGTCATTTAATCTTCAGAGGCATTAAAAAGAAGCCGAGCTAAAAAGCAGTTGTTTTGACCTGAAACCATATGGCAGCCATCAGAGGCTCCTCTTGGCAAAAGAAACCCAACCCTAACATCTCTTGCTAATTCATTGACCAGAAAGTAAGTTCAAAAGGTTGGTCGGAGGTTTGCATGTGTGTCTGTGTGTGTCTGTGTGTGTGATAGTGATAGTACAAAGCAAGACTGCAAGAACCAAGATGTAACTCATTAGCAATGATCCGTTATGTATTCTCAGTTTACTTTAACACAGAAATGGTCATGAGACGTGTTTGCCCTTCTGTCACATCTGTAATAGCGATACAACATCTGCTCTCATTCTTCGTCCTCGGTGCTGCTGAGTTTCAGAGAGTTCAACGGCAAAGAGGGAGAACTAGTGCAGATGTTGCACGGCGATCACTGAGCACAAAAAAAACTAAAAACCCGCTCTTCTCTTTCCGCTCAGGCAGAACGTTTCTGACGATTTTGACAGAGTCGACAGAGCAGCGTGCGGAAGGAGTTAAAAAAAAAGGAAATAGAAAAGGGATGGATGAGTGTATATACGTAGAGGAGGGAAGGAAGTGAAGTAAAGTTGGTCAATAGAGGGTAAAATAAGCTTTCAGTAAGCAGGTCAAGCGTGCACCTATTGGAATCTTGCCTGGAGAAGCTCGCATGTTGTTCGGCTGAGACGGGGAGGTTGATCTTTGTGTGTTTTCGCTCGAGGCAGAACGTCTAGCATTTGTTTGTAAAACTGTGTCTACAAAAGAGTGTTTGTGCTAACATATGCGTCAAAAGGTGCACATTTCTCTCCTCCAGCAGAACTTATCTCCAGTTTCCCAGAGGGAAGTTGGCACTTGACTGCTGGGGGTCAAAGCTGGGGGTCATCAGATAAGAAGGATCAGGGTTAGGCCATTACTTTAATCCAGCCTCTCTCATGACCCGCACTCCTCCACGTGCCCTCAGTAAAAGTTGACTGTTCACAGAACCAAGTTATGTCGTCCAAGTGGTAAATTGTATAGTAAAAATAAGAAGACAAAGAGTGTGAAGAGCGATGGCAGGAGGGCAGCAGGGGTCTAAATCTCACACTATCCTGATACAGCCTGAAGCACTTCAGTCCGTTAAAGCTGATCACACACACACACACACACACACTGAGCGTGACCCAGACCTGGCCTGGATGAGGCCCAGACAGTCACATGGACACGGATTGTGATGTATGTCATTTTATTTGTTGCCAGAATGTCAAAGAAACAACTGACCCTTCGCTAAGTTCTGCCCTCAAACGCAGACCGACCAATCACAGCGTAGCACCATCGTCCAGCTCTGACAGGGTCGGACTGCGTCTCTGCTTCATAGACTCAGTTTCAGGCTTTCTTTTACCTTTTAGGCTGGTTTTGTGGATTCTGAGCTAGTTATGGTTTAACGTTGCGTAATAGAGATACTAGTCCAACTAGTTTTGAGCTTAGTTTAAACTTGCCGTGGTGAAGCCGGTGCAGCGTGGGCCCTCCAGAAATTGACATAATCATTTTTGCCATCATTTGAAAACTTGGCGCGCTATCGAAGCGTTTCAGACGTGACGGTCACAAATAGTTCACTGATAAATGTACTACTAACATGTGGAGGGATTTTAAGAAGGAGGTCAATTCTTTTTTTAAATGATTGAGAAATAGTTTGCAGCCAAATTCAATTGCTTGCCAAACCTTCTTTATATTGCTTATAATGCTTAACTTCTTTCTTTACAGGGTTTGTATGAAGGCAATACAGAATATGAGATATACCTTTACAGTTGATTGGCATCGTGGAGATTGGTTTATGTCGTTTTGTCTTCTTGCTTCTTCACAGTACATTTCGTTTGGTGCTTCAAAGAATAATAAATTCAACGCCTTTGTGTGTGCTCGCAGCTCGCCCGCCATCTGCGCTTCACTAGCTGCTGAAGGTCTACTGTACTATTTGTAATGATTGTAACAGTGAATAAAGATGTTGTCTTCTGTCTTCTGTCTCGGTTCACATTCATACTGTGATCCGTTGGCTTCAGCTTCAGCTTCTGTCCTTTTTCTTTTTCCCTTCATGGATATATCCTTCAAACACATTCTGTCATCTTCTCTCTGAAATGAGATAATATGTTATTGTGTCACTCTCAGTCACCTTTAAACTGGAGACAAACCTGCCGAGGTTTATTGACTGCACACTGTTGCCTCCCATGTGGTCAAGCTCCACACACGCTTTGATCAGCACGCCGCGCACATTCTTCCCATCATCATCATCATCATCATCTCACTTCCCTCCCCGGTGTTTATTATTGGCTGCAGCTGGAACACCTCCAGTCGCTCAGACCTCGCTCCACCGAGGTCGTGCTGACAAAATCCGGCTACACAAAGCAGAAGCAGCCCACCTCTGTTTGACTCTAACTCAAGTCAGAAGAAACGTTTCTGGACAGCTTCATAACAAATGTGTCAGGATGTCACTTGAGTCGCTCTTTGTGTCTTTGGCTGAATGATCATTTTCAACACACTGCATGTTCCATTTCTTCTGCATTTTACGAGTACAATGAGACAGTGAGAGCCACCTCTCTGTTTTAGGAAATTCATTCATAAACATGCACTAAAACAATTATTATTGTGCAAGTATCTAATGACTAAACCTCTCACGGGAACAAAAGAAAAAAAACGCTCGACGCGGTCATTGAACCGTTCAGTATAACAGGTTCTGCACACAAACACAGGTACAGTAGTGCGATTACAAACAGGTAATGTTGACAGAGAAGAGCTTCTGTTGCTTTATCTGAGTCATCTCATGTTTTTTCTTGAGCTTTTTTTTTTTTTACTATTGGAAATCCTCATACAGTCACGGTTTGAGCGTTGCTAAAATTTCAATTATAAATTTAAAATCAAAAATACAATTCAAATGAATTTGTCTTTTGTTTTTTTTTTACTTGTCCTGTTTATATGTTTATGTGAATGACACATTGCTTCATGCAGTGCTTTACAGGGCAATCAAGACGTTGATTTAGAAAGTCTTTCTGCGAGGGGGTTCAGGCCAGGAGGTGGAGAAGGAAAATTACATTCTGGCAATATTGATACAGCTGTCCTCTAATTGCATGATGACCTCACTGGCCACATCCAATCAAATTCAAAATGACTTATCACCCACAGCCAAATCTATATAACCGCGAAAAGGAACGTTACGGCACACAATAGAGAAGGAATCAAATTGCTAAAGTTAATTATTTCATGCACATTAAAAGCCGAAGCAGCGCTATTTAAACAACGCTTCATAAGATAATTAACTGCAGCTCCAGATTCCACATACTTGCTCAAACGCTGGCAACTGATCCCACATGCAATACCCCGTCACTAAAATAATCACCGCGCTCGCTAACGACACCCAGCCGTCACTTTTTCCCTGATGAAGTCCACGATGAGCCATGATGACTAAAGTGCGCCGGCCTCCATTCGATTTGTCACTTAATACGTTTCAAGGAGCCCCGACGTCAGTGGATCCGTCGGCTTTGGCTACACACACGTGTGCGTGTGTAACGATGACTGTTAGCTCATGCTGCTGCTTGCCAGCTGGGCTGGTTGAGCTTGTCAATTTGTGAGTCATGCCATTAGAGTCAAAGTCTGCCTGGTTGAGCAGCGTTGCTTCTGCATCATTATCTCATCAGACTGCAGGTTTCATGGGGGAGAGCATCCGCTGTAAAGAGCACATAAAGAGCGATTCCTTCAGGCAGGTTAGTGGTGGATGATGGGAAATACAAAGTCAGAGCATGCATACGTGCATGTGTTGTGGCCGAGTGTCAAGTGTTCAACCCTAAAATTCGGCAGTTGGCAACATCGCAGCCCGCAGAAAATGCGCCATAAAACCGAAGAATATCACTGCTGGATAACAAAAAGGCAACGTGGCTTTAATCAACAGCTCACACGAATTCTCGAATAACTGGCAGTAATGTCACTAACCTAAAACACATTGAAATAGACATCTTTGCTTATGGTGTTAGCAATCCAGACCAAAGTTTATTCTATGGCACTGTAGCCACACAATGAATCAGTCTCCGTCATATTTTTGGAATACTAATTCAGACCATTTTGTAAATCCAGGCTTTCAGTTATTTATAACCCTTTTAAAAACGCTAGAATGTGTTTTCATTTATAGTCATTTTTCACTGACTCTGCTCCAATACCTTCACACTGCTCCCAGTGGAAAATAGCAGGAGGGCTCTTTGCACCAAGGGTTGGACTTTCATTACTGTTTTGAAAACGACCTTCAGTTCGTCTTTCAACTTTATACTTGGGCTGAACATTAGTCCCCTCATGATTTGCACCACTGAACTCAACCAGTTCCAATAACACAGTTAAATTGTAGCTCTCCAAACTTGGAGAAAAGGTCCTTTAACCTCTCGAGTCCTCTGGCTTTAAGTCAAAGCTACAGAAGGAAAAGACTGAATGTTCATTAGCTCGCCGGCTGGGCTCCTTCTCTGAGGTGAATTGATTTAACGGCCTCGGTGAAATATTGCTTTTATCCTGGCCTCGGACCGCTCTTGCCCCCTAACCCCTTCCTCTGCCGACCCCCCTCAGAACAGCCCCAAATTCCAGGAAAAGATGCAGCGAAGTTCTGGCTTCCATAAATCACGGCTCCGCTCCCCAGCCGCTCCCTGCAGAGCACCGAGGGAGAAACATCATCCCCTTCCCTTTCCCCGGACCCCCTTCAGCTCCAAACCTCCTGTGAGTGTTTTAATGCTGCGTGGAGCCCAGATGAGAACTTCCTCACCATTTAACCACAACCTCAACGGGTCTCTGTTTCACTTTTGACTCACTCACTGTGCGCTCAGATCTTTACGAGCTCGTCTGTCGCACCGCTGTGGCGTCAAAGTCATGCTGCTTCAATCAGTCTCCCCGCTTTATTTACCTGTTAGTGTTTCTGCATGTGGTCACAATGTCGTTAGGCTCTTTATTGCCCGCAATCCACAACGGTGCCACTGAAGTCTGCCTGACTTCTATCTCTGAACTGCGGTTTTATAGCGAGCACACAACAAAAAGCCCCTTGCAGGAGGGGGATTCGCTGGAGGCAAGCTTGTGTTGCAGAAATCACACAAATAACTGACAAGGACAGAAAATGTGTGTTTGGGAAATGTTCCATGACACCACACACACTCTTATGGAAAAGAATGTGTTGCACAAGCATTGTTTTACACTAGCAGTGGAAAAGCTTTTTATCGATTGGCTCTGTGCTTATTTTGCCTAAACGTAGCGTGAGACTGCAGCGCTGTAGCCCAACCCATGTGGGCGATGGGCCTGTCTCTGCATGCCCATTAGACGCAGGAGAGCTGATTAATACGCAGGATTAGGTTCTTGTGTACATGACATATATGCATCACATGGCTCGCTTTTTCGAGACAGTGGGATTCGACAGGAAGTCTCAGCGCAGCTCTCATGAATAGCACGTAAACAATTGTAAACAGCTTAGAAGACCCATTTGGACTTTGTTCCAGAAGGGTGGGTGGGAAGAAGGGGAAGCAGAAAGGGGACGGGGACAGGAGGGGCGAGAGAGTACATGGCAGCAGCCGATACTCCCTCTATGGCGGTCCGGTTGGGAGGAGCAACATCAGGCTGTTCTCCTTTGGGACGTTCTGCCTGTACAAACAAACCGACCCCGGGCCTCTGGTCTAATGGGAACCAGACCTGCTCAAGGACCAAATCCCCTTCCCGTTCCCTTCTTCTCCCCTCCTCTCTCTGCGCGACCAACGCTCCACTGACACACACTCCAGCTGAAGGACGCACTTCAATTATCCCAAACAGACCTGAAAATATTCCCCAGTTTTCCCACACAGCAACGGATCATGACGTTCCTGCATCAGCGCTGACCTTCTTGACCCCCGAGCAGCCAGACTCCAGTGAACGGCACTTATCTGCACGGCCACACTTTCTGGCACTTTCACATGCTTTCTCTATCACTCCTCCTCTCTCCCACTTTCTCATTTACACACAAAGCTTTCCATTGACGAGTGTAGATACTGCGTCGGTCAATCAGATCGGTGCCTTGTCCGTGCCCGGGACGTTACATGCACAAATATGCATGAAGAATATCTGTAGAATGCATTTATTATCAAGCAAAGTGTCCTATACTCGGTCCAACTTGAAGATACTTAGCTCAAAACTACTTAGTTCACTGAAATACAATTTGATTCTTCTTAATGACTCTCTGATCCTAAAACATTTGGGGCATTACCCATGTCAAAGGATCAACAGGAAGTCATTTCAGTCCGTTGAAGGCCATGACCAAAAGCAAGTTCTCTCACTAAACTTTCTGTATTTTTGATCATATTGTAAGTATGACAGAGAACGTCACTCTCAACATAAAGTCATGTTCTTGCTCTGTTTATATATCCGGGCCGCTTCGGGTGCTTTCAGTGCATGTTAGCGTGTGTGAGCGGCCCCTCCGGCTAGCACATAACTGCTGCTCTGAACCGCTCACCAAAGTGCTGAATTGTAGCGTCCAGCCACTGGTTCAAGTAAACACTGTTAGCTCTGTTATCACTGTTAGGTGTTAGCTCTCTTAGCACTGTTTGCTCTGTTAGCGCCGCTAGCGTCTAGTTGTTTGCTCAGGCGTTGTCATGTTGAGAGCAGTTCAGGGAAAATCTGAATGTTCCCAATCCTGTATCTTGCCCCTGAAAGATGTTTTTTGGTAACCCTCTTGAAAGTGTTCTTATGCTATTAGTATGGGTGTTATGTGAATACATTGCATGCATTTGCTAAAGCTATGCTAACCACTCAGTCCTGTTGCTTTCAGTCCTGCTATTCAAATGAACCATCTTCCCTTTAGCAACTTTGTAAAACATGCTTTGGGATTGATCGTTGCACATTTTGAGTTAAATGTGTGTAATTCAATACAACGCGGATGAAAGTTTTAGAAGTTACAATATTTAAATGGCATTGATTCATCTGACTGGCCCTCCTGGCAACCTTTTCTATTCCAGTCCGATCCACATCTCTCTGATGAAACACGTTTTGACCCAGCTTCACAGCGTGGTTCACTCTGCAGCGGATGACACAAGTTCCTTAATCTGTGCTTCAGGACTGGAGACACCATGGTGAGCCGCTCATCCCTGGATAAAAGTTTGAATGTTCTCATTGTGAGGGTTCAGAGTTTATCAGTGAATGTCCTCCCAGTCTCTCTATCTGAATGTTCTGTTTCACTAAAGTATGAATATTGGCTCAGAGTCAAACGGAGGGAAGAAAAAAGCCTCTTAAAACACATAGAGCCTCCACATTGACTGCACGTCTGCTGCAAAGAGGGCTGCCTGTGATACGGCCTGGTCACACTGGGCCTCACATGACATGTGGTGCTCTTTAAGTTGCATCACTTTATCAACTTTTTTCTGAGATAAAAATAACACAAGTTAACGCTTCCTCTGTTGCTCTTCCTTTTCTACCGTACAACTCTGGTGTGAGGACGCGCCGCGTTAATCGCATTTTCAAGGCCGGAAAAGATCATTCTCTGTGCGTGCTGGACTCTGCGATGGAGTCACTGAAGCCAAGTGGGTGGAAGTACGGCAGATTTATTGAGGAGAATAGAGCGTGTCTGAACCAACTCACACTGGATATGACTGTTCAGCTCGATCTCCCTCCCACACATCTGGGCACAAACCCGTCAATGTTCCCGTTGGAAAAGAATCTGTGATCATTTTACATTAACCCCCCCGCCCCTCGACCCCACACACACACTCACATTTGCACATCCATACATTTGATTTCCGGCTGGTCTTGTGTGCTCCACTGGGGGTTGCCTGTGTCTCTCTTCGCTATGAGCTTTATTGTGTCTTTGTGCGTCGCATGATGGGAGCGGCCAAACCCAGACGCAGCCAGCTGGAATTGAAGTGTTTATCTGCAAAGTCAGCTCAAACTCAGACCCGCCGGTAACAAACGTGTTGCAACTCACTCGCTCCTGGCTCCTTGGATGAGCGTAGGAGTGGGAGGCGTGTTTGGGATGTGAAAGAAGTGTGTTTACAACTTTGAGTGCTCGATCATACTACTAGATATACAGACTAATATGCATGCATATGTATAAAATCTGCTTGTGGGCGGTGGGGGGGGGGAGGGGGGGGTATTATTTGTGTGTCTGCATGATATAGCTCCAGGATACATATAATTGCTGCTGAATTGATCCGCTGCAAACCTTGCACTCACACGCCACAGTACTGATGGATGAAACGGATCAATACTGTGAGGCAGAAATACCCTCTGAACAAAGCATCCGGCAGTTTGACCGACACCATACCAAGAACTTTGAGTTTACATTTCTTCACACGTTGCCGTAATGTTATGAAATACATGACTTATAATAAAAAAAAAAAAATCTTGCAACAGCCCACAAAGAACTCGCCTCGATGAGTCCAGGTGGGTGTGTCCAGCCGGGAGGTGAATCAGCGTTGGTTGACTTCCCAGTGATGTCATTTGTTGAGGCAACCAAACTCTGGCACGAAGGGAGTGACAGTCAAGGTCACTGACCCACTGCAGGGAAAAGGCCAGCAATCAGTGTGTGTGTCCCTGATGTTTCAAATTAATGATTATTCCCTGACGTATACGGGAGAGAGGACGGGACAGAGCAGTCTTTGTCTATTAATGGCCATTTTTACACACAAAAGCGCCTTCTTCCTCTGCGCTCCTTTCTTTTCTGATTTCTTCCTCCCCATTGTTCCACTGCCACGTTGCAGCTGCAAACACCTGGACCCCGCTGCAGTTTCCCACTGAGATTGTTCTGTTTCCAGAGCAGCTCAAGCCAGAGACTATATGGTCATGTGATTACAATGATGATGTGGCACAGTCTGATAGTGAGAAAGCAGCAAGAGCGGGGACTCCACACCCCCGGCGCTCTCCCCTCGACTGAATGAAAAACGCAGAGATGTGTGGGATTACTCTCACAGGAGGAACTTGAACCCTCTGACTTCCTGCTCGCTGATGAGGTCACTGGTCTCGGTGGGAGTGTCTGCGATATGCCTGCTCAGTAACAGCCGACTGACGGCAGAGCAGAGGGAAAGGGGAGGGGGGGACAAAGGGAGGATTGGGACATGTAGCGGGGATGGAGGGGTAGATGACAGGTTGATGTGGGGGTGGGAGGAGGTGGAGAAGGAGGAGAGTGGCCGTCCATGCCGGTCTATAGTGAGACTGAGGCGCTTGGCGAAGCACGGCATGTGTTCATGGTTTGAAGGGGACTCTCTCTCTCTCTCTCTTTTAAAAAAAAAATATCAAAGGGTGTTGAACAGTTTGGAAAATCTCACAAAATCTGGCCAACCTCTCTGTTTTTCATGAATTACATGTGTGTAGGTTGGTAATTGCTATCTGAAGCGATGCAGAGAGCTGAAATCTGACCTTTTTTTATCTGAGCATCTCATAACGAGGCTTGACATCGCCGTGACTTAAAAGCCTGTTGCGTCTCACAGAGACACTAAAGGCATCAGGAGCCGAGGGGTGTGACAACGTGTCGGTATCAGATGCCCTGTGAAGCAGATACAGGCATGACCCGACTGAAGAATCTGATTTACGGTTATTTTCAAGATGAGATAGGCCGCAGCCACGAGTTCGGTAATTGCTTCTGTAAAAGGAAGATCAGATTTCTCCTATCTTTGAAACTGAAGACGGGACGAACAGTCTGGATATTTCCCTGCGATGAGGCCCCTGGACTCCATGTGCCAGAATGCTCTGCTTCGCCCTGAGGCTGGCCTTGTTCATGACCAACAAAATGAGGCCATAAATAAGCCAGTGATTGTCTGTTGAGCTTTCACAACTGTCATGCTATCACAACAAAGTATTGCACAAAAGGGAGGAGCGTTACACTGTACAGTCTACGGCAGAAGGAACATCTAACTTGCGGCTGCTCCCTGTCAGCTGGTCCGCGTCTCGCTGGCTGCCGGCTGATGTCGGAGCACTCTTGATTAAAGAGTCGGTCCCAGCGAAGGTCAGGTTACGATGAGGTAACCCCTGCGCCGCGATGCGGCTGCAAAGGCTGACGAGGGGGGGGGGGGGGGAGCACCTGGCGCGCGGCGCCCGAGGCTGCGGCCCTATAGGTGAGGGGTTTAGGGGAAGGAAGGGAGGAGCAGGATGGCGATCGCACATACAAAGCCATCTTGTTTTAAGGCCGGGGCTCAGATGGAGCCGCTCTGTTGCCAAGGGTCCAGAGCTCTACATCCTGCCGCCAAGTGAAAGACCCAGTCTTCAAACAAGCTGCGCGAACAAAGAGCCACACAGGCACCCATACACCAGCCGTCCAATACACACGCAGGCTGTATTTCACTATCTCCCTTCATCTCTGTTGTGACTTCCCGACGCTACCCTCATTCAACTCCAAGTATTTCTCAAGAGGTCACGTTTTTTTCAAACTCTAACTCTCACAAAACAATGCAATTAAGTCATTCTCTTTAAAAGCACACACAGCTCGGTCAAAACACACACTCACTCCCCCGTCATCGTCTCCCATGTGCTTCACCCTCAGGCCTTCTAATGCCTCCCAGATGTTGACATGCTGTTCTCTCCAGCTCTACCGAAGCTTGGAAGTCAGTGCCCCTCTCTCTTGGTGTTAACGGTGCCCAGGAGGCCTCTGAAAGGAGAGGGGGGGAAGGGGTTTAAGACCTCTCAAGCTCCGACAAAAGGACCTTCATCCTTTCCCTTTCACGGGGTAATCGCTTATCTCTCTCCTCTTTGCGCTGATCAGCAGGGTTTCAAATGGAAAGCTGCGTGAGGAACGAGGGTGTGGTTTAAAAGACATCCTGACAATGTTTGAGAAAAGAAGGTGTGCTCACCAACCGGGTAACAAAGCACTCTGCAGCTGTTCTCCATCCAGATGGGCAGTGGTGGTAACTGCTATTAAGTTTCATTTGTCTGTGTCCACTGGGTTGAACCTTCGGGGTGTCACGTGTCAGCTGCTCCTCATCAACTTATTACAATCATTGCAGTGTTCCTTGTTTACTCCAACTAGTCTTTTTTAGCTTTTACCGTAACAGAAACAAAAATCAATGACTTCTCCCGAGAGCTGGCTTGTGTTACCTTCTTCCCTCCTCGTGACCCTCACCAAGTGATCTGGCGTCACAGTCTGTGATTTATGTTCCACATGTTCCAGGCCGAATCTATTAATCTGCGAAAAGGCCAATCATAAGGGCCCTATCTGTTTCTCAGGATGGACTCTCAAATGCCCTGGGACACGTCCCTCAGTGTGGCTAATGTCCTCTTTAGAGCCGGCGATGGAGCTCCTCTGACATGCCGATTTGTGCTGCTTGCATGATGAAATGTCACCGTAACATTTTGACCATTTTGATCCTTTGAGGCCACATGGACGAGCCCTGAAGCCAAAGAAGCGCGAGAGAGAGAGAGAGAGAGAGAGAGAGAGAGAGAGAGAGAGAGAGAGAGAGAGAGAGAGAGTCGGGGAGAGTAGGGAAAAGCCTCCGGACGGGGAGCTCTGTGCTCTGTGAGAAAGTGTCCATCTGCAGCTCATGTTGGAGTTGGCCCAAAACAAACAAGTTAAAATTATACCGCAGAAAGACAGCCGATCTCTGTGTTTAAAGTTCTTACAAACAGAGGATTAACGTGCTACCATTTCAAAGGGCTGAGAAACTGTCAGTTTTGTGGTTTATCCCACCACAATACAACCAAATGAAGTCTGAGGGGAAATGTTCTTAAAGTCCAGCAGGTGTCGAGAAACAACATGTAGGAAGAAAAATCACTTTCCATGAGGCTCATGTCTATAATGCACCGTACAGATAGACGTATAACGCTATGATCTGCTTGTGTCACTGTATAATCATATATTTATGAGCACTCATACACATTCATAATGATTTATAACAATATTAACACATACATTATAAAGCATTTTATAATCACTTATATGGTCATGATATTTCATAATTGTTCTCTGACTTTTTTTTTGCAAGTATCATATTGAGTTTTATGATTCTTTTTGTGATACATTATTATATTTTTCTAATGCATCATAATCACGTTATATTGCATCATAAATAAATTACTCAAAGTGTTCTAAATTGTTAAATAAAAAGTGGAAAAAGCAACATTAGAAATGTCATTTTTACTTTAATTAAATGTAACTAAGAATCACAACATGATACATTATAAAGTGATTATAACGAATTACAACTATGACAATTACAATACACTTTGATCCCTGCAAAAACATGAAATCATAATGTTATAATTCATGACTTTTTAGGTAATTACCACATTTCTCATAATTTGTTGTGATTATTGAGTACTTACAACTAATTATATAATGCTATAAGCAGATTGTAACATTTAAGTATGTTTATAATGCATCATAGACACATGCGTCATAGAGAATTATCCAAACATTTATCTTTCATAACCCTTAAAGCAGTAAACTGGCTCATTCCCACACTAAAGTAAATACAACGGGAAAAACATTTCCAGTGAAAATATTTTGTTCATTTTAAATCTGACAAACAGCTTCAGCTGTATTTTACAAGGCGATGTGTTCAAATTATAATAACACACTTTATAAAGTAATCAGCAGTAATGTCAGAGCGCTTTCTGCGTCTACACTTTAATAACAACATGCTCACGGTACACAATGTACAGGAGGAAACAAATAGAAGCCTGTTTGTGGGAGAAGAAATCAAACAAAAGTTTCCAAAGCGTTAACCTGTGACCTGCACTCAAGGAGTGAACTGTTATGCACATGAAAGTAGTCCATGCATCTCATATCCTGCCATATGTGTGGCTAAAGGTTGACAAGTTGTTGATGAGAAAAATGAAAAATGCACCTTCTCTTTGTACGCTTCAGGTACATAGAACATGATGACTTCTCTTGCCCGTCACAAATAACTCAAAATAAATCTGACTAACAGGAGTTTTGGTTAATTTATTTGGCTTTGAATGCTCTAATTCGGTTTCCCAGCGGCTTTGTGCCGGCCTCAGAGTGAGCCTATGTGGTCGCTGAGGTTCCACTGCTGAGGTTTCACAAGTCCACATAATGTCTGTTTGCAGCCGCCCCCCTCCTCCACCTTTTACCAAAAAAGCTTTGTCTGCCCCACAAATCTCTGCTCAGAGAGAGGAAATCAAATCTATATGAAGGTTAACGAGCGCTGTAATCGCCCATGTTTGATTTGACTCCATGCTGCCATCTAGTGGTGACAAGCAGTCATCAGCGCAGCTCTGATGTGTTTTTTAAAAGACAGAAAACTTATTCTGTAAAACAAAGGCAAGGAAAGTTTATTTGTATCGTACATTTCAACAAAAAGGCAACTAAAAGTGCTTCACATAAAACCATCAAAAGCATCACAACATAATGCAGAAGAAAACAAGTTTTAAAAACAATTAAGAATCATTCCTTAAAACAGTAAACACAGTCAAAATGTGGCTAGCAGCCTGTAAAAAGGCTATTACCAAGAGATGGTACACAGAAGAACCACCATCACCAGATGGATTGTGGAAAATTGTTCTTTAAATATATGAAATGAAACTTCATTAACCCATTTAATAAGAACTTAAGAGGAGCAATGTCGCGACAAGTGGGACAAATGGACGATGTTTACACGTCAACAATAGAAAAGATGACTTGAATGTCATGTTTTTGAGAGGATAGAGCAAACCAGACAGTTTTTGTTGTAGTTATTACTGTTTGTTTTTCCATTTCTGCATATATGTTTTCTGTTTGCGGTGAAAAGGTAAAAATAAAAAGTCAAAAAGCAAAAAATGTAATTCAGGTTGCAGGAGTGAGATGCAGAACCTGATTAATATAAATTATTATTGTTGAATCTGCTTTATTCAAAGGCAACAGCAAACAAAGGCCACTTTAAAAGTATATTTTAATGCATTCACTTGACAGACACGTCCAATGTGGATCTTAACGTTTGTGCACTTTGTTGAATCCAACGCGCGGGGGAGCCAGAGGTATCGCTGACGTCCGGTGGCTTCTGCAGCGTTAGCACTAATGTCCCCCCCGGACAGAACAAAGAGCTATCAGAGAAAACGTTCACACATGTTTCTCTCTCTCTCTCTCCCCGAGGGCACGTTTAACGTCATGAGCAGATGTTGTTTAGGGGGGATATCATGCAAAAGGGGTTTGGAGGACTTCTCCTCAAAGCAATATCCCCCAGATGATGTAGGAGGGTCTTTGGCGTTCAACTGGAAAAATATTTGCAGTTTATGGCCCCCAAAATACATGACATCACTGTTCACAATGCCTGTGCACAGCACATGCCCCTCCTGAACCTGGTTTTCTAAACCTCCGCTGATACAATTGATGCGATTGCAAATCTCACTTATTTACTTTTTTTCTTCTGTTTTTAGTATTGTTTGAAAATAAAAAGAAACGACTCAAGAGAAGAAACCAAAGGAGCTCTTTCTCTATTCCCCATCACACGGCCCCTAAACATTCCCACATGGCAATGAAGTCAAGCTTTATGTTGAAGAGCAGGGATCCTCTCCGGGCCCACAGAGGAGCTCGACCCTCCCTCAACCAGGGGACCCGAAGACCACTACTGTAGGCCGGCGGGGCCCTGAGCACAGACATGTTTAAAGCCCCACCACCTCCCACATAGCAGCCAGAGACACTGACTTAACAGTTGTTTCCTCTCTTTTTGTTGTTTGTTTTGTGTCGCTTTGAGGGGGGTTCTCTCTTTGTGGTCATTTCGTGGCTTTTTAGCGTTTCTTTGTGGTCATTTGTGCGTCTCTTCCTGGTTTGCACGTATCTCTTTGGGAGACATTTTGTGGGTTGAGGCCAGGAGGGGGGGGGGGGGCTGCCAATTTGGGCCCCTTCAGTCGTCCGTCCAAGCTGCCAACATCCATCCAGCAAAGATTCTTTTAAACAGGACCAATTCATTTTTTTAAAGCTTCTATGAAATTACTGTCAACGAGCGAGAGAGGAAAACCACTGATTTCCAATAAATGATTCGCAGTTTTCTTTGGAATTTGTTCAGCATTCTTCAAATCTAAAACATGTCTTCTCTTCTCCTTCAGTTACAATCAGGGGGCTTTCAGCTTGGCAGATCCTCTGACTCATCCTCCCCCGCCAACTGAGAGTTTCTGGATCAATATGAGTGCTGTCGGTGGGTCAGTTAAGCAAAGGGGGGGGTGAGGGTCTGGAGGGGGCGGATTGTTCCCGGAGAGGCCTTCTCCTATGACTCAGCGGGACAGGAGTGAGCCTCCCTTTACGAAACAGTTTAACAAAACAATGTAATTACTGTGAACGGAGGTTTTCAGCCCCAGCTGATTCCCAATAGCCATCAAAACTAATACTCCTTCATTTGCAACTGAAGAGAGCTGTTTCAGGAAAAAAGGGAAAGTGTGCAAAAAGAGAGCGGGTGGGGTCCATTACAAACTCGAGACAAGAGAAGGATTTAGGCCAGGAACTGTACTTCACACTGATCAGCAGAAATCTACTCAATGCACTCTCACAGCACAGGATGAGCCGTTAATAAACAAAGGTGAAGGTTGAGCGTGAAGGTTGAGGCACACTTTGATGATTTCCCGTAAATCACACAATGCAGCCAGGCCCCGGCAGACAGAGGAGACACTCTTTAAACGTTGCAAGCGGGGTTCTCTGCATTATGAAGAGTGAAGAGGTCAAGCGGAGATGGCTGTATCACCACTACATGTAATGAAAACAGCGCCACCTATCGTATCGGATATGACCTGCATTCGGCCAATGATTCGATTTATTCACTGCCATGTATATTCGGATACTGGCAGTTGCCCCGAAAGAGAGCATAGTCCGACTAAAGCAAAATTTGAATTAATACCATCATATAAACGCACTGAGTGATCCAAACGAGGAAGGGGATCCAGGAAGCAGATCAGGAGGTCATCCGATAAGAAATGAGGAAAAGAGTCGTCCAGTCTGTCGCACTCTTCCTGTCTTTCATGGAGCCTTTGGAATTGTACACAGCAATTGAGGTACTTCCTGTTTGGTATCTGGTTCCTGTATCCATTAAAATGACCGTTTCTCTTTCCATCACCAACTGTGTAACCATGTGTCGGGCTTTAATTGACTGACCGGGTTAGATTTGGCACAGATAACATTATGAGGACTGAAGGGAAGGAGCCAATCACAGTCGTTGTTGTTCATAACAGGAGCCCTGAGTGCCAAAATAATCTCATTTGGGGAGCTTTCCTACCTTTTCCTCATGTTTTTTCCCCCTTGTCTTTTCTTGCGGACGCTGCGTGTTTGAAAGACACAGCGCTCGCTGGGCTTACAGATGTGCTCGGCTTGTCACATGATCACAAACAGACTTGACATAGATTAGTTTTTCCTTCTCTTACTCCTCCGTACAATAGATAGAAGACAGGGAAAAACAAATCTCCCTCAAAAAGCATGCAAAAAAAGCAACAAAAAACTTGTTTTTTTTACGTTTAACTGAAAAATACTAATGTACCAAACAACATTAGTATTTTTTGATATCGTCAACATTATTTAAAAAAATATATTTCAAAATATTTTTGTGATCATGGACTTCTACTATAAATTAAAATAAATAATGACAACAATGGGTTTGCTGTTTCAATGTTTATATATAATGGCCACATTGTTACTTTTGAATGCAGTTGTGAGGAATGAAATCTCGGCCTCTGGCTCCTGGAATCGTTTCAAGCGAGTTTGCGCGACACATTACATTAAACATATGTATAAAATACCAAAAACATGCGCATGTGCAGTCCACAAATGACCTGTGCTCAGTTTAAAAATCATGGGGAAGAATGCAAACCTTGGCAGGAAGATTGATCTTACTCAATGCCGTGGTATGTGGAGTCTTTGCTCTCAGTCGGTGCACTGAGGGGCCTGCATGGGAACCGATGATTTTACAATTTTAATAGAAAAGCAATAACCTTGTAACATTGAATTTGAAATTATAGTTTGAATTTTTTAAATTCTTTTTGCTAAACTTGGGAAGTCTTTTAGCATTAGAAACCAAATGAGCCGAGACTCGGCTGTTTGACTTAACATGCAGTTTTCCCAGCAGGTAAGATTAATATTACGCTGTGTGGAGGACAGAGCAATATCTGGAAAGACAATTTAGGACTCATGTCGATGCACCGTGACGCTGGCATTGTTTCCCTCGCACAAAATAAAGAAAAATGGCAGCCAAAAGGCCAACAGAGAGGAATCTCCGGAGACAGAGGGGCCTCTGTTGGACTCATGCATTTTCCATGATCGCGTTACAGTAAGCCTTGCTTCAGTGAGTAAATGGACAAACACTCATATTGTTGCGTGGTGAATGTGTTATTCTCTGGTTGAGCATTAAGCGCCGGCTCAGTTTTGTAACCGGGGGTGAGAAAAAAAGCATCTGGGTGTTCTCTAACAGCACAAGGTCACGTTATCAGCGTCCTGGCAGGTGATTAGTCTCCAGACGGATCTGGATCTTTTACATTCTCACAGGTATTTCCTCACAGGAAAAGGTTAAAGAGCTGAAGTCGTCGTGAGAGTCAATCAGACCCCTTGTTGTTTTGTAATACACTTGAGTCTGTCATCAGTGATACATTAGCTTTCCTCCGGTTATTTAAACATCTGGACACATTCATTTAATCTGTTTATATCTTTCAACTAACAAGACAAACAGATGAATGGAACAAAATTAACTTGGAAAAAGGGTTTATTTTGGTATTTTATTGTAGAAGTCGGCCTCCAGCTGCTGGTCTGACAGTTAAACATGAACCGTTTCATTTGTCATTAACTGTTATATGTTGTTAGTCTCTGTAGTTTACTTGTATCCCCTCTCTCACTGTTATTGAACCCCGTCATGTCCACCAAGAGCAAGTATGCAGCGCTGTTTACGAGGAAAGAGTGAAATCATTTTAGGGGCTTTTCATGAGAATCATATGGTTCTTTTTTTCCCTCTTTCTTTATCATCTTTCATTCCATCACTTCCAGTTTTTCTTTCGATATGTGCTGAGAATTTCCACTCTAACGTGACTCACAGCAGCGTTTACAGACCGGGTTTATGCCCCTGAACATGAATCAACGCTGTCGTTTCAAAAGAAGGGAATCCACTACAAGAGCTGCCATTTTTCTCACCATAAACTATTCGGTGACTCACTCGTGTAAATATCGGAGCGCAGCTAATCCGAATGAGCTGGAGAGGCGGCAGCGGCAGCCGCCGAGGCTCTCCGAGGTCTCATGTCGTTGGACATACAAAAAGAAAATGAAGCTGATAGTGATCACACACTTCCAGTTCTGCTTGGCAGCACTCTTTGTTTATTTTTTTTGAGTTCCTCCAGCTTAGTTGCCGGGGAACAACAACCCCTTGTGAAGAGATTAAAGCCGGCTATGGGAATGCATCCAGAAACAATTTATTGAAATCTGAATGTGGACCTCCTGAAGTTAAAGTGCATGTTTTGTGAATAGGGAGGGATTCAGCGACACGACTGGAATCTCAATGCTTGTTTTCTTAACTGAAGCTCCCTGTTTGTCTTTCATGGCCCCCCTGTGTTGAATATCTTCCTCCATCATCCCTTTCTGCTGCCTTCTAATGAACTGCTCAAACAACCTTTGACCCCAGCTGGATTAAAGACGCCTGACTGTGCGCAGCTGTGTGTTCTCAGCATTCTCACTTTACCTGTTTCTATCACACACACACACACACACACACACACACACACACACACACACACACACACACACTGTTCCGGCTCGGGGGAGGAAGTGAAGAAACAATGCGCTCTCAGCCACCTTTTGATTTTTATTGCTGGAGATTTGTTGACCGCAAACTCATCAACTCATTACGAGCTTTCCCCGCTTTCATCGGCGCATCATGGCGACATTTTTTCCCGTGTCAAAGAGCTCTGCGTCCTGCTTTTTGTGGAAAATCCCGCTGCTCCCCTGCAGGATGTGACTGCACGCCACTTAAAGAGTGGAAGTTCCACAGATTAGCCTCTTAGTGAAAGTGAAAGATGCCACACGGTTTACAGTAAACATGTTCATTCTATTACAAAGCCATTGTTATTGATACGTTTGAGGATCTTAATGAGAACATGTTTAATTTCTGACTCATTTTTGATAGAGATGAGCAAATATATGGTATTGCTATAAAAACAGTGTCAAATATAAAATCTGTGCTGGAGCTGCAAACAATCATCAATGTGTGTGTGTGTGTGTGTGTGTGTGTGTGTGTGTGTGTGTGTGTGTGTGTGTGTGTGTGTGTGTATGTGTGTGTGTGGGTGTGAATCTCTGGTGACCTTAAGAAGAAGCGTGGGCATAATGAATCCCTCCAACGTGAGCACACAACTGTTTGCTGAGCCTGATTGAGAAAAGAAGCATGAGACCATCATGTCTTCTGTCATCTGTTCTTTACTCATGAGACTTTTTTATTTACATTTTTCCTTCGCATGTTGGACCAAAACGCCCACATGTGCATGTACAAGTAGGAATGTTTATGCAGTAAATTGACGAAATAAAAGTACTCATATTGAAGCAACTCTCACAGTTACACATTGTGCATCAATAATGAATAAATAATCAATAAAGCAGGATAAAGCAGCATTAAAGCTGATATATAAGAGGCTTCATTCTCTCTCCTGTTTAAACTGTAGTGCATCGAACGTTATGACCTCATGATGGATACAAGTAAGTACAGTTTTAAACTGGGAAACTTGTAAAATCGCTGTATGACAATAAATTGTCTTTCAAAGCAATCGTATTGTGATGAAATCCTCAACTGAAGTATTGTTAAACACAATTAAATCATCTGAATTGATAATAAGGATCACTTCCTCATGAAGGCTACACCAGGCATCCAATAAGGGTTTACGCTAACACACAGTACAATTTGGTGATAACAAACTATTGTCTTAATCTGATTACTCTGCATTTATGTGCATGCACGTAAACAGAGTCAGGGCTTGACTTTTTTCTCTGTAGTTTTCACTTTAAAAATGTTTCTGTTCATTTTGTACTAAAGTTCTTCTTAAAGAAAACACATCCGTCTCACATGAGTGAGAAAAGAGTTGAGCTTTAATGAAAAGCCCGACTTTAATCCATGTCTTGATTCCTTTGAAGCCTACAGCCATTTTAAAATAGTAAAATATAATAAACTCTAAAACACGATTTAATGTAAATGTGCTAAAAACGTCACAACAGCAGATCCACCGGGCTATGTAACATCGGCTGACTCATGGATAACAGAAGAGGAAAAAAATCCCACACAAACTCAAACCACCAGCGACTGTACAGAGAGAGAGAGAGAGAGAGAGAGAGAGAGAGAGAGAGAGAGAGAGAGAGAGAGAGAGAGAGAGAGAGAGAGAGAGAGACAGAGAGAGAGAGAGACAGAGAGAGACAGAGAGAGAGAGAGACAGAGAGAGACAGAGAGAGAGAGAGAGAGAGAGAGAGAGAGAGAGAAGAGAGGGGGAGAGATACACACACACACACACACACACACACACACACACACAACAGATGGAGAGAGAGGAGAGGAAGAGAGACATAGAACAGAGAGGGACGGAGAGTGAGGGAGAGAGAGAGACAGAGTGTACCTCTCAGAGTGTGTTGGCTGTATTTCTCTCTCCTACTCGTCGGGTTTACTACGGACCCGGAGGAAGAAGCCGAGCAGAGCTGGAATAAACGACAGAGGGGACGTTGTTCAAATCCAATGAGTGAAGGCACTCCCTTTGTTGGACTCTTTGTGGGGTTCCTGCTCAGTGCGACAGGTAGGCCTGTATGATGTATATGTACTGTACATATATGTGCGTGTCTTGTTATTCAACAGAAACCTAAAGAGAATGTATGTGTGTAATATGCTGACATGTGAAAATGTTTAATCAAACCAGGAGTCAGGAAGAAAACAAAAAGCAGCAGGTGAAAAAAAGGTTGCATGTGTCAAGCGGTGCAGAACTTTGCAACAAGCGGAGCGGAGCAAGAACGGGTCTGTTAAGTCATTGTGCATGAAGAGAAAACAAACAAACAAACAAAGAAGTTTCTCCAAGGTGATAAGAAAATCATGCGTTTGAATCTGAGACACAGAATGATCTGTCAATACGTTTAAAGAGAACATTAAAACCCTTTGAGACCATCAGGGGGAACACAACAGTTTCTGTGATTAAAGCAGACCCCCTAATGAATGAACGGTGTTAGGTAACAGACATTTAAAGATCACTCACAACATAAGCCTTTTTATGTAACAGTGTTCCTCCGTTTACACGTAATGTTGAAATGACTTAAAGGAATTTGAGGATGAGAATATTTTTCACCTTAAGTGCAAAGATTAATTATTTAATTCATTTTCATCACATTGCTGGTTAAATTCCATAAACATTTTTTTTGTAAAATTTTTCAACTTTTGTGGGTATTTTGTGGTATTATGTCCCAGATAAATAAATAAAAAGTTACATTATTGTTGAAGCCATGTTTGACTGTTATTCATTTCCAGTCGTTTAAAATAAATTGGAACAAAATACTTAATTAATTTTGGCTTCTTGTCACATGTTGCTCAATCTAAAAAGTGAAAAATATATATTTTTTCCTTAGTGCACCACAAGATGTGTCCTCTGAAACATAGACACAATGCTTTAGAGGCTCCTCAACTCACCAGGAGAACATTATTATAATAGAGATGCAGGGTTTTACAAAGTGTTGCTTACTTGGAGTTAACCTTTTGAACTGTTCATTACATAACTACAGCGATGAATAAAACATTGTACTTTCAGCTCAGTCTCTATTTTGGAGAGTGCTAAGGACTCATTAGTCCAGCTTTGTCTTACAATGAACACATTTATTTCCAAAACTGTTCCAAGAAACGGGCCCAATACAACAGAGGTGATGTGGAGTTTAATTAAAGAAACAATCTTTACTCCATCAAGGACACCAAAGAAACACAATGTCTGTCGCCAACCTGCACAAACTGAAACATTTAGACTCTCTGAAGGTCGAACAAAGGGAGGAAAAGGACAAGTCAGTTGACCATGACACTGCAGAAACACATACATGTTATATTTCAAAGCAATCCAGGCACACTGAGTCTTTGACCCGAAGCCCCAAAGTGTCAGGGGCCCGCCACTTGCAAAATGTCACTCAAAGACACATGCACCAACCAGGAAGAGCCTTTAATATGACCACACAAAACAATAAAAGGACGACAAAGAAACACAACGAGACTACAAAGAGACTGAAACAACTACAAAAGGACATAAAACAGCCGCAACAAGACCTACAGAGACTCGAAAATACAATGAGATGAGGGACACAACCCTCAAAGAGACACACAATTACTACTATAGACACAGAGCAGCCACAAAGAGACACAAAACACAGAGGCAGAAATTAACCAAATAGACAAAACAACTATAAAGAGAAGCCAAACTACCTCACAGAGACACAAAATGACTATAAAGACCTATACACCAACACAGTGTGCTCTTTCATTTGTTTTAATTACCTTACTGGAGATAAACACAACCCCCAATTTGTATGACATCTTATGAAAAGTTATTATTAATTTGCCTGCAAATGAAACCCAATGAATTCTATGTGTCCCATCCCCCATGCTGCAGGTGTGCATGCCTCCTGTCCCATTGAGTTGAGCCCCCGCAGCGTCGTGGTGCGATATGGAGACTCGGTCTCAGTGAACTGCAGCACGTCGGAGAGCCAGATTGAAGGAATGGGCTGGGAGGCGGTCCAAGGAGGCATGAGCCTCGACAAGGTCAACCATCTGGCCTGGACCGTGGAGAACCTCACCGACTGGACGATCTCTCCCACATGCTTCCTCAACCTGTCCCCGGACGGGCAGTGCCAGAAGAAACCAACAGTTGTACTTTACAGTAGGTCCTGCTCATTTTGCAGAGGATCGGAATGATTTGACCGTGTCCTAATAACCTTCTCTTTTTCCCCAGCGTTCCCAGAGACCATCGGTATCAGCTCCAGCAGCGGATCACGTGGTGGGATGGATGAAGGGAAGGAATATAACTTCACCTGTCACATCCACAATATAGCTCCGGTTCAAAATCTCACTGTCATGTGGTACAAAGGAGATGCAATGATCGATAAAGAGACTTCTGACATTTCCAGTGTGACACCAGTGAATCACTTGTCTGTATTGAGCTTCAAACCGACCAGAAAAGACAACGGAGCCACGTTCAGATGCAAGGCACTTCTGGACCTGTCGCCAGAAGGACCTCAACTTATTGCATCTTCACAAGAGTTTAACATCACAGTTTACTGTAAGTATGTCATTCATGTGTGTACTCACTTGTCTGAAATGTACCCAAAGGCATTTAGAACGGTAGATTTCTGTAATGTTGGAGTTTAAATAAGAAAATGCGGATGCAGTTTTCACTCAAGCTGCAATTCAATTCAACTTTTTCAAAATAAATAGCAAGAATTATAATGATATTCATAATAATAGTCAACTTTACAGGGATATAAATAACTGATTCTGGAAAATATAACACACTTGATGAAACAAGATAAAACGATAAGCATTGTGTCAGTGATTTGTCAAGACCTAATACTAAATATTTGACAGTTTCAGTTTCTAAATTGTGAGGATTTCTTTGGGTGTCAGACGGTTGGTCGGACAAAACAAGACATTAGATGACGTCATATTGAGCTCTAGAAAATTATGAGTCATTCACTTATTTAAAAAATGTTTAAGAAACCAAACGATTAATCAATAAAATAATCACCAGATTACTTAATAATGAAATTATTGGTTAGTTGCAGTCCTAATTTTTTACTACACATGTTTTCCATGTGGTGCAGCAGTAAGTTATCAGCCTTATCTACTGCTGCTTTTTATCTACTTAATCAAATAAATACAAATAAACAGTAGTATGAATTGCTGCTGTGTTCGCTTCTGTTTAGTTGGACCAGAGTCTCGATGTTTTTCATTGGAACAACTGGAGATACTGGAAGGAGAGACGTTGGAGAATGCGTGCCATGTGACGGGACGTCCCAGCCCATCAGTCCGCTGGCTGAAAGCCAACCAGCCCACCGACCCGGCCGTCCCTCTGAAGAGGACGGATGCAGGCTGGTACACCGTTGAAGCCGAGGGCGCCGTCCTTATCCCGAAGGACCTGCTCGTTTATGTTTTGTGTGAGTGTCACATCAGCACAAACAAGAGCATGAAGACAAGCTCGACTCATAATTGTTGTCATATTGCCAGGATTTCTTCTGTCATCTTTTTTTGTATTATTAGTATTTTTAAAAATAGCTTCATGTGCAAACAGAGTGTGGCATATGAGGATGCTCCAGAAATTATTATGAATGGTGCAAGAAGTATTGAGAGCTTGATGCAAAACTACAAAATACAACTACATTACAAGTCAAATTCAGGCTTAAAAGCAGAGCTCAAATTATACATTTGTACCAATCGTTCCTTGTATCAAAACCCCAGTAGTCCTTTTGCAAAATGTTATTTTATTATATTTTTGGATTATTATAATGTATCTATTAATGTGTAAGTATAGTTTTGGGATCTGATTTACATACTGTTGAGTAGTTTAATCTGCAGATTAGAGGTGCAACAGTTGAACAAGTTATGTATTGCTGCTCCAGTGTAAGTCTGAAGTACAGAGTGTTTTTGTCTTCCTGCTCTCAGATGGACCAGAGTTAAAATGTCCAGACACTTACACAGCAATGGAGGACGCTCCTCACAACCTCTCCTGCAACGTGAGGGGCTATCCCAAACCTGAGATCATCTGGTACAAAGACGGCGAGGAGGTGGAACTGCCAGAGAACTTCACGAGAGACGACACAGGGCAGTACTTGATCACGGCCTCAACCGCTCTGTCGAGTGTCAACCACACAGTGGACATCAATGTCATATGTGGGTCATTTTAATCCTTAATATCTACTCTGAGCACGAGTCGTCTGCTTTTTCTCTGACGTGTTTTAACTGTTGTCTCTAGACCCACCATCACAGATAGTTGAGCTCGAGGACTCTGACGTTCCCGTCGGTTCTACCGTGCGGCTGAAGTGCTCCTCCATGGGCAACCCACGACCTCGATACTCATGGGATTATTACCAGGCCACCAATGTGGTGGTGGAAAATGAAGACGGAGTGTCCAGTCTGCACATCCACAACGCCACCGCCTACAACATGGGCTCCTACACATGTCACGCCTCGAACGACGGGGGAAATGTCTCGAAAACAGCCAGAGTCACAGTGAAAGGTAGGGGCGGTGTGCTCATCGGCACATATATTACATCATATATGTCCAACTGGAGGTATGCAGTGCTGTAGATTGTTGCTGAAATATGAGAGTATGTGAGATGTAAGTACATTTAAAAATGACCTGACTTCTATCACTCACTCTTATTACTTAATGCCATCACTGCATAATTATAATGTCCCCTCTCTGGGCATTAAAGTGGGGAGAATAAATTACCACAGATTGCCCTGCCACCAGAGGGGGCTCCTGTAATAATAGTATGGGGGCACTGGCCCCTGATTTGCCGCCCCCTGTCTGCCAATTTGTTGAACATATAACATGTAATGACAAAACAATAACAATAACAACAGTCCCAAGAGAGACAAAGCCCCTTCCTCATACCTGTACCGCTCAAAAACCACATTTTATAACATCTCTTGAATGGATTTATGTCAGTAATTTTGCAAAATTTCCATAGATTTACATCACAAATTGATACAGATAATCTTTCTAGTGGTATGAACACAATGGCACTTTTTAGATAAATTAAATAAATAGTCCTCTTTAGTTATAACCCTTACGGCCTATGTCTGAGAACATGTTTGTATATTGTCGGGAAGTATAACTTAAAGATGATGAAATATATATACATATATATATATACATATATATATATATATATATATATATATATATATATATATATATATATATATATATATATATATATATATATATTTAACGGGTATATTTAAGGGGTATTTCGTCATATAACGGGCCCTGGCCTGAAGTCTGACTTGAGTCCAACTGGCCCACCGACAGGTCCATTTATAGGCCCAGTGGGTGTGAGTGCTGGCCGGACCGTTGTGTGTGTGTGTGTGTGTGTGTGTGTGTGTGTGTGTGTGTGTGTGTGTGTGTGTGTGTGTCTGGAGGGGTGAGGGGGGGGGGGCGTTTCCTCCCCGGTGATGCAGAGCTCTGGCTGGGAGCTGTGCTGTGTGTGCAGTCGTAGCTTAGCTTTAGCCTTCCCTCAAAAAGTCAACAAGTCGTCCTATGAAGCAGCCGAGGAGAGGAAGGAAGGAAGCAGGAGGAACCTCAGAGGCGCTCGGTGGGACTGAAGGAGGTCGACAGCTGTCGCCCGCGGGACCAACTTTACTCTTCTCCAATGGACGAGTTGAACTCTCTGCGGCTGCTTTCAGTCCTTTTGACTTTTCTGCTGCCGTCGCTTTCCAGCGGGACAGCGCCGAGTAAGTTGAGAGGCTGCGTTGTTTTTCTTTTTGTGTGAGCCCGAAATGGCTCGTTGAGGCTCACAGACCGAGGAGGAACAAAGGTCTGCTTATGTCGCGTGCTGAGTGAGGATGAGGAGCAGCGTTTAAAGTAAAGTTTATTTAAGTTAAGAGGAAGTTCAGAATGTGTGGCGCTACAAGCGCTTTGAATGGACACACGTGTGGAAAATATGTCTCTGTTGGTCTGATTATTAGTCACCGTTGTGTCTATCTCATCCGATGTGTTTAGCCTCCTCACATCCTGAGTGTATTCTGGTTTTTGAATAAAAATAGGAGCCTATCTTTTTCAAGTTTGGGTTTACTGTGACTTGGGAATGGACTTTGTGGAATGTGACTCATTCAACTGATATTTTGATATTACATCTGAAGTCCAGCACAAAGAATGGTGGGCAGCAAGTGCAGACTTTCCTCAGGGAGGGGTGTATCCTTCCTGAGTCTTTTCCTGTTGCTTCCTGAGACGCAGCTTTTGTTCGCCATTTCCACCGCCACTTCACTCCAGCGCCCACTGGACCAGGAAATGTGTTAAGATCAGACGTTGTCGTCTGTGACTGTGATAACATTCCTGCCCCCTCTCTCTCTCTCTCCGTTCCTCAGGTGCCAGCCTCGAATGCCCCATCGAGATAAAACCAGACGGTATGGTGGTGCAGTATCAAAGCAGAGGCCTGCGCCAAGCGATATGCAAACCAACAACTGCCAACTCTACACATCTCAAGGAAATATACTGGCAGGTTGACCAGGGCGCCAAAACGGAGGGCATGCGTTGGTTTGTTGACACCGATAAGGACTGGGACCCAAAGCCCGTTTGCACAGCGACTTTTAACGTGATAGGAACATGCCAGAGGCCTTTAAACTTCACTCTCTACAGTATGCGTTCCTCGCTTTTGTACTCGTCGTCGTCATCATGTGCTTCTCCGATTTTTTTTGGGAACCATCCTGATTATTCTTTCCCCCTCCCATCTCTTCAGAAACACCAGACAGCGTCTCCATCCGTCCCGTGGGGGACTCGAGCTCGGTGGTGGAGCAGAGAGAGCTCCAGCTGCGGTGCGACATCACCGGCGTTGCTCCCGCGGCAAACGTCGCCGTGCGTTGGTTCCGAGGGAATGAAACCCTCGAGCCGCTCGTCAGAGGTGAGGGATTCTTCTTTTTCGCACCGGGTCGAACTCGTCTGTGAGGCCGAGGACATAGACCGGTGCTCAAAGCAATACGGCGTCATCAGATAGGAAACGAGTATCCAGCATCCAATGAAAGGAACACTGCTGGAAGACAAATTGGGCCACAAAGTGCATTCGTTGACAGGATGAAGTGTAGATGAGTTCATGTAAAGTGTGAACGTTTCAAGTTAACATGAATTGTGACCCTAATAATGTTAAGAAATGCATCATGATAAAAACTAGAAGGGCACTCTGAGAGCTCAGCAGACCTCCGCCAAGGCCAAATGATCCTTCTCAAAATAATAATTCAGAATTTTAAGTGTGTATCTGCGGCGTGATTTGGATCCGCTCTAGAATATAACGACTCTTCCTTTGCTCGGGCTTCACTCTGCTCCTTGTTTCATTAAATTGGGCCTGCTGTAGTTTTTTTCTGTAGTCTTGCTAAAAAACAAACAAACCGATCTAAAAATAAAACGTCCTTGGCGTTGGAGGTAAATAAGGAGAATTAAATATGTTTTAAATATGTAAATGAGGAATTACCTAAATGAAATTGACAGACGCAAATGGACAAAGGAGTAAAATATACCTCAATGTTTTCTTTCCATTAGTCTGACAGAAGAAAAAAACATCCCAACATTTCAAAATTGATCGGTGCGATAGTGACTTCTCTTAAGTGTGATCTACTTTCTGTTGTTTTCTTCCAGGCTCGCTGCGAGTGACCGGCTGCCAGCCTCAGAACGACTCAACCTGTGACCCCGGAGCCGTCCGGTCTCCGCTGAACGTGTCGTCCACCATCAGCATCACTCTGAACAAAACGGACAACGGAGTGGAGTTCAGATGTGAGGCTCAGTTGGATCTCGGTCCTCGGGGGCCGCAGACTCCTCCCAAGATGATGTCCAGTCCTTTCAACGTCACCGTCTACTGTGAGCTCACGCCTCTTATCTGCTGCTCAGTATCTCGTGAAGATAAGTGATGAAACATTGTGAAAGCGGCACTTATTCCGCTTTATTTCTCAACAGATAAGCCCACAATTAATACCACAAAGCTTCCGAAGACGATCCCCGTGTTCAATGGGTATCCGGAGGAGCTGGTCTGTGAAGCCGACGGCCACCCGGCTCCAAAGATCCAGTGGCTCTACGGCGCCGACAACGTTCCCCGCGGGTCCGGAGACACCATCTTCGTGTCCGAGGCCGGCGTCTACAACTGCACCGCCAGCAATCAGGTGGACTCCATCTACCATGAGGTCAATGTGATTTTAAAAGGTATGTACAAATGTAATGTAAAAAACCTTACAAAGTGCCCCAGTGGTGACAACATGTCTTATTAAATAAATAAAGACTCAGCTCGCCTTTATACAAACGGTTTAAGACATTTCACAGGTTTCTGTTGCTCAAAACTTTATTTTTATTTGTATCCGCAAAGTATAGATATAAAATTGTGCTCTGGGCAGCCTAAATATATTCGGAATAAAAAAAACATAATACTTTACCCAAGGAATTACCATTTGTTCATTAATTACTGACCCTGTGTTACCTTTTCAATTCTTGAAGAAAACTGTTCTTCTCATATTCCTCCACGTCGTACAAAGAATTAAAAAAACGGAGAAAAGTCTTGTTGAATTAAAATAAATGGGTGTCTTACACAACTCTACCTTTTGCCTTTTTATCTCGTTGTATGCTCACTACTTCACAACCAGGCGCCTCCTTTAATTCTCACTATTTAAAACGGCAGCAGACGGGAGCGTTCCTGTTTTTGGCAAAGATGGATCTGCTTTCGTTCATTCAAAGCGGCCCCTGGTTACTTCAATTCATGAAGACTTTTCTCTGTTTTTTGATTCTGTGAGAAAAACTAAATATTCTTCAATAATTCTCTGTGACATGGGGTCAGTAGTTGATGTTCAAATGTTCTCGGGTGAAGACCAACCGCTGCGAGGAGGCTTCTCTCCGTCACATCAGTGAGTCTCATAGTGGCGTCGTGCGATTTCTTTGAGCGGTTTGCGTACAAAGACCGAAACAAAAAGGCAGAAGGTCGCTGGAATGGTCGAAGGTTTTGGTAAGTTTTGTTGAAAAAGCTTCTTCTTTTCTGTTTTAATAACCTCTTATTAACCTAAAGGCTTCCATGTTTTCATGATACAAATACAATCAGCCTTCCTCTGACTGTCTGTAAGTCATACGTTAAAATTATAGGGAGATCCTTAGAAACCTTTTCATGGTTTTCTTTATTTTTTCTGCATCCAAATATTAAAGTGCATCCTCATTATCAAAATTTTAAAAAAAAATAGAATTTTAGGACTAAAGGTTTCCATAAATGTGATAAAGCATGACTTTTGTATTTCCACCTGTTTATTGTGACATTCTTAAACATTAACATGTTGCCTGTGTTGATTTCTTGACAGAGGACTACCTTCCCCTCATAGCTGGATTCGTGGCTGTCACAGTCATCGTCATCTCCATCATCTTCGTCTTCATCTTCTCGATCTACTACAAGAACACCAAGATGCGCCGTTACAGTCTTAAAAACCCCAAACTCGAGACCCCCAGTAGCAACGTGGCCCACAACGGCTGGGACATGCAGTTCCCTATGACCAAACTGTCTTAACAGGACGTCCGAGGTGAGCCGGGACGGATCGCTGACTACTCTGAATGAGCTGCATCTCTGACATCCTCGCGTCCATCGTCCCACAAGCTATAGTATTTTACCCTTCATGGAATAATGTTATTATGAGAATGAGGAAAACCTGGCTTAAGATGTACCATTTTATATTTACTACTGGATTTGATCTGTTTTCACTGGACAAAAAGAAGAAGAGGAGGAGGCGGGACTTAAACGTTGTCTCTGAAATGTCAGAGAAACTGTTTTAATATTTTTTTAATGAGCACAAAGACAATAGAGCGCTGCAAGTTCGATGAATCGTCATTTTGGCATTTCCAGTTCTCTCGTCTCGAAGTCACAATCTAAAGGTATTTTTATGTTTTGCGTTATACAATTTGTCAGTAAATACCACTCTAGCGAATTTTGAGGCTGTTTCACGTCATAAAATAATGCAGTTGCTAACAAGTAGCTGAAGTAAATGAGTCCTCCTTTAGCTCAGTGGCGGGAAGTCACGTGACCTTGAACAAACCATATGAGAATCATAAAAGTTTGTTTGCCACGGATTACATTTTTCTGCAATAACGGAAATGGAATGGAAACATGGCATTGGCTTTTTGAACCAGTGTGATGCTAACGGCAGCCCTCTATTAAATATGAATGTTTTTTATTTAATTGTGTGTTATGCCCCCTTGATATTCACTCAAACTCAGATCTCTGTATGTGATTAGCCAACATGAATCGCACATCGGTTACTTGTGCCTACTTGTCGTGGAGCCCTTCACTATTCTTTGCACTTCTGTCTGGGTGTGTGTGCTTTGGTGGGCCATATCCGGCCTTCTGGGACGAACGGTCTCGTCCCACAGTTGGCTGCTTTTGTGTGAAGGCCTTTCAGAACTGTGTATTCAAGAGGAAATTCTATGTAAATGCAAAATATTATTTATTTCATGAGAAACTGCAAAGATGGAACATTTGTGTTAAATGGACTGCAGACCGGTTGTAATCATTGCAACGTGTTGGACGTGTGAGGTTGAGTTGAAGTCCTATCCAGAATGTTGGGGACATGAATAAATTGTAACACATTTGTGAATACAGCTGTAAATATTTGAGACTGATGTAAAACTGTATTTTAATATTAAAAAAGTGACTTTTGAAACTGATTGCTTTGTTTATTTTTTAACCTTACAGCAGGCATGAATATATCTGATGTGTGTAAATGCTATATCAGATATGTGTTGCGTTTGCTTTCAGTCGTTTTGACTTTAAACAAAGTGTTTTTAAACAATAATAATACGCTGCAAGAGCTTATATCAAAAACTTCTTGACGGTAAATCCACATCAAAGCACAGACCTGTGGCCAAGCCCATAATTTAAATGTATTTCATTAAAGATTTATTTTATTTTGTGTTGACTTTTGCAGCAAATTGCATGTATTTTGGTTTCCTCTTAGTATATCGTGCTTATTGTATGCACCAAAAACATCAATGCAATAACTCTGAAAGATCAAAGCTGTCTGCTGGAAGGGAATCCTAGAAAAAAAAAGCAGGCGAAGTCCTAAAACAATGGGTCTGTTTGACAATTTGGTCAAACACACCAGATCAATCGTCCCATTCCGTGTGTTGTGACGCTCCTCCTCGGGAGGGTGCAGCTAACCGCTACCAGCGTGTATGCTGCTTTCAGGTGCCGTCGGAAATACGGAAATTACTCAATAACTTCTTTCTATTTGGGAAAGAGAGGAGTTGATACTTGAGTTGCTGACTTTCTACGCGTGGACAGTATGAATGCCCCGTGATACCCGGTGCTGAACGGGAACCGATAAGACGGTTGCAAATACCTGGAGTATCGATAAGGTCCGGAAGTTAACGGTTCTGCTATCGATACTTTATAAATTACAGCTGCTCTGTGTCTTAGCACGAGGGGTGGAGTCCACACGCGCGCCCACGCACGCACACACGTTGTTCAATACATAGTTATTAATAAAGGGAGCAGCTGTGCTGTAATAAGTTAATGGTGTAACTTATTACGACACAGACTTGTAGCTGCTTTAGTGTATGACAATAGTTCGTTATTTCAACATGTCTGCTGTTGCTCTTCAATAAATACTTCTTGTTAAATCGTGTTGATTTTTTTTAATGAATTGTCTTTTTTACCCTCACAAAATGTTCAAAATAAACCTATAAGCAATATCGATAACAGTACTAGTGTCTACACAATGATAACAATACCTCCCCGAATGGGGAGAACGGGAATCGTGACAGTAAAATTAATATTTAAACTCATTTCTTTTTCAGCGTATTTAAACTAAGCGAGCCAGTTGGCGGCTCCATTACGGCTTTTCCCCAAAATGTGTCCCTCCCCGTCTTCCCATGATTACTTCCGAGCAAACATCCTCCAGAGGCACGAGTTTCCGGGGAGCACGTTAACGCACCACAGTAACAGTAGCAGTCGGGACTTTCTAGGTCTTCAGGTGAAAGTAAAAGTAGCTGCGACGGAGCCTGAAGTTTGTCACTCGGACCATTTGTTTTTATTCTTCTGAAAGTCGTAAGGTGTTTCCGGTCGGCACACCGTCCACACCATGAGGTGGTTCTTCTTATTGAGCAGCGTGGTCTTGTGTGCAGGTAATTATTTCCTGTCGTGTCCGCTTTTCTTTTCATTTGTTTGCACGTGAAGTCACATTAATGGCTCTCCGCAGTCTGAACTCCTCAGCCGGGCTACGCCCTTTCTGGGATTCATGTTGCACATGATGGTTATCGGGTTGCTTTTATCACTGCCCGGGATCGAAATGTACTCATGTTTTCAAAGTGTTTGGACACTCGTATCGGCTAAATCATGATCACATAGAGCAGCACAAGACATGGATTTGTAATAAACAAGAAGACATATTTGCTTGTTATGAATTATCTTCATGCACAAGGAAGAACAACGTCCAAACATACAGGTTTACAATTAAAAACAACATGCATTTAGCTTTAGTTTTATATTTCTATTAATGTGTGTCATAACTGAGTTGCTGTTTTAACCAGTCAAAGTGTCCCAGGAGCTGTTACCGGGTCAAAATCCAATCCAACACTGATGTGTAAAACTGTTTTAAACCAGCTTCTTGTGCATCCGCTGTAACACACTCTGTGCTTCCAGGACAGCCTGTGAACTGGAACTGTCCGGTCCAGATGAAACCTCCGAGCGCCGTGGTGAGGTTCGGTGACTCCTTCTCGGTCAACTGCAGCTCACCATCGGACCAGATCGAGTCCATGGGCGTAGAGTCTATCTACGGCAGCGCAGGGGGTTCAACTGGCAACTCGTCTGTCCTCTTAAATGTAGAGTCCGTGACCGACTGGAAGTTCAGACCGATCTGCTTCCTAAATCACCTCCATCTTGGTCAGTGTTCAAAAGTCCTCCAAGTCATTGTGTACAGTAAGTATCCTTGACCTTGATCGGGCCACTCGCACGCTCCCGCTACAATGTGATCGGTCATCCCCTCTGATGGTGCACTTTATTGTGTGTGCAGAAACGCCAGACACGGTGTCCATGTCTTGGCCTGAAAGTCTAAAGGGCCCCCTGGTCGAGGGCGAAAGGTACAGCATCCAGTGTGACATTGTTAATGTCGCGCCGGTAAGAAACCTCTCTGTGCACTGGCACAAAGGAGACTCGGTCCTCTACACGGAGACGTTCGACGGGTCCAGTCAATCTCCAGTCAACGCGACGTCTGTCTTCAATCTGACGGCCCGAAGAGGAGATGACGAAACTCGAATCTGGTGTGAAGCACAGCTGGACTTACCGACCCCGGTACCCGATCTGCACGCGATCAAGTCGGAGTTCCATGACGTGATCGTCCTGTGTACGTTTTTAATGCCACCGGAATAAAATTTATTTAAAATTGGGCGTCTTTCGCCTGTCTCTGATTGCATATTCTTTATTTGTTATTTTTTCATGTCCTCAGACGCGCCAGCCTTCGTGGAGCCCAACAATGAGACGCTGGAGCTCTCTGCTGCCAGTAAACTTGTTTTAAATTGCACTGCTGCAGGAAAACCAACGCCGGCGTACAGCTGGCGCTCCCCATGGCCCGTACAACGGACCAATCACAAGGAGAATCAATCCGTGTTGGCCCCGTCCATTCAGCGTCCAGGCACCTATGAGTGCACAGCGTCTAACAGCCAGGGCTCCACGACCAAATACTTCACTGTCACTGAAGCTACAAGTAAGACGTGAAAGTCAAGCTCATCTTGTTCGGCTCCGTTATTGTCTCGCCGTGTTGATTATCCTATAACTCCTCCATTCTATTGTTTCCCCATCAGGTAGTCGCCCCGGAACCACTGCCGGGATATTAATGGCTGTGTTCTTATTCGTGATCGTTATTTTGGGATGTGTGGTCTATCACAAACAGAGCCGCTCTGAGCAGGAAGAGAGAAAGTAACAAAAACTCTCCCTCCTCCCACAGGGAGCCGCACAACCTTTGCGGCGTTGGTTGGAGCAGTTGCGTTGCTGGGAGTCGGGATCGTCGTTCTCGGTTTTCTTACTTTAACACCGGAGGGCACATTTTCTTTCAGCAAAGGCGGCTATCTCAAAGGACGACCCACCTCATCTGGACCCATATGAGGCTGACTTTTAGATTCAATTTTGCATGGCTTTACAGTGAAATTGGCTTTTATTTTTGTATGTTGGTGCTTTGATGAACATCTCTGAATCTTGTCTTTTAAAAAGCCTGAATGCACGATCTGCTCTGCATGGACTTCTGCTCATGTTAGGCCGCTGTTGCAAAATCACAATAATCAATATTGTTGTGTTGTCAAACGGTACATTTCAATTCTCTCAAGAAATCGTGTTATTCAGGTGATCGGAGAAGAGTTTTACCTTCACCGACTGTACATCTGTTACGCGTGCAGCAGGTCAGTAATCAGATTACTCCCTAGACCACAACCCTTATTGTGCAGCAGACCTTCAGACCTCAGGAAGGCTACGTTGTGTGGGGGTTTAGTCCGTCTCTAATTATTTTAATATATACATCTGTCAACCAAGACTCTTACCAAATTAAGTTCCTATAAAACTAAATTTCAATCTCAATTACCTTTTTGATGAAGACGTATTTTATCCCTGTTCAGTTTGAAACACTTTAAAACTCGTAGTTAATGTGATAAATTAAAGGGAAAAAACTTGACAACACTACTTGGTTAGGTTTAGTAAAAAACTTCATGGTTTAGCTTAAAATGCAAGAAGAAATATAACAAAACAAAACTTGATTGTATGGAATGTAACGCTTCTCCGGTACCGGTCGTAACCTCTCCTCTGCTGTCACAGCGATGTGAGCCAGTGCGACCGAACGAGCACCAAAGGGACGAGACGGGGATGCGATTTAAAAAGGGAAACCAAAACAAAGCTGAAGGAAGAATACAAATTGGATGTAAAGCCATAATAGGTCAGACCCAGTGGGGTCGTTCGTTCTTCTGCCCCCAAGTGGCCAAAAAGTGAATTGTTTGTGTCCTTGTCTGTTACTTTCTGATGATAGCTGATGACAGACATGATGGTGTTTTGTGACTGAAATTATAATCTAGTTACTTTATAATTTTCTCCATTTGCAAATCTCCAAAAGGCCAGATTTTTTAATCTACTCAGGAATGATTACATTTTTCACCACATACTTTACAGACACTACGATGCAGCGACGGTAATTACTTGAGAGTGCTTTGAACACTGCAGTGGGCTACACTACGATGATTTGCATTTGTTATTATTGTATGAACACATTTTGCGCAACCGATGTTCTGTACAAATTTCACCAGATTATCTTTTTTAAACATGCGCTGGTACAGCTTGAAATGTTGAATATCTTTTTGCACTGAAACAACTGATCATGTGACCATTCTGTGACGAGCCGACGATTTCTTATCAGTTTGGTCATCATGACGATGATTGAACGTGAGCCACTAAATCATGTGTCTGATGTACCAGTGAAACAAGTGCACAATGCTGATTTCCATTTGTAAACCTTTGTTATTGTGGAAGTGGAGACACTACAGATAAAAACATTGTTCTTCAAGACTTTTGAGCTGTTTTGCTTCCTTCACGCATCTTCTTTCAGACTATAAAACATCCACAATACACATTCAGCTGTTTATTTTACCACTTTGTTAATTTGCATCAGCAGATTTCTCCTAAATTTACTAAGTTACCATTACATAATGCCTCATTATTATATTTATATATAACAAGTCAGCATTAAACTGTAGATGTTTCATGGTGATATAGTTCATTATTTGACATAAATCATTCATAGCCAACGTGTTATTCTTAAAACATAAAGAAAATAGATGGTTTTAATGGTCCTGGATTGTATTTGATGGTTTATGGAGTGATACAAAGAGAAGTTTTACGTCTCTTTTAGTCAGATATCTGCTCCACTGACCTCAAGTGTCTCCCTTTTAATTGAGAAAGTGTTTTAAAGGCAACACATAATTAAAGTGTTCATGTATTTTCTGGATGCACTACACAAAATTAAGTCAACGTCTCTGTCAGTGATCATCCTCAAGCAGAATACTGATGGAGGCGCTCAAACCAGCGTCTTTCATCCATGTTTCACTGCCACCTTTTGTCAACCGCTTGGACCTCTCTCTCTCTCTCTCTCTCTCTCTCTCTCTCTCTCTCTCTCCATCTCTTTTTCCATCCCTCTCTCTACTCCTCTCTCTCTGCCCCTCCCTTTTACTCTATTTTGCTCTCCCTCTCTTTCTCTCCTTTCCCCTTTTCCTCTCCCTCTCTCTCTTCCTCTCCCTTCCCTCGCTCTGCCCTCTCTGTCCTCTCTCTCTGCCCCTCCCTCTTACTATATCTCTCACTCTTTTCCCCTCCCTAACTCCCCATACTCTCCCCCCTCTCTCTCTTTTCTCCTCTCTCCCCCTCTCCCTTCCTCTCTTTCTCTCCCTTCCCTCACTCTGCCCTCCCTGCCCTCCCTGTCCTCTCTCTCTCTCTCTCTCTCTCTCTCTCTCTCCCTCTCTCAACCTGCCTTACATTACACCGTGCTGAGGCTGCCATACTAATTAGTAGTGCACTAAGTGAATGTAAAGGGGAGCGTTTGTTATCCGGCCCTTCGTTGCCAATAAGCCTTTTTTCCCCTCCTGAACTCATGTTCTTTATGTTCAGTCCGTCATTCCCACTGACGCCTTCGCCAGAAAGCTTCAGTATGCTCCGACTGTGTTGCCATAACAACCTGGCAGAGTGGATATTGCTCAATTGGTCATGGAGTTAAATAAAAGTATGTTTTATCACAGAGCTTCACATGTGTCGTGTAGGAGAGAGAGAGAGAGAGAGAGAGCGAGAGACGTCTTCGATCACGCATCTGTGCGTTGAGATTCCCCAGCTGTGCTCTCCATGAATACACCTCCTCCCAAAGAAATGACTGAAGCGTCCCATTACTGAGTCGCTGTGTAGCATTCTGGTCACAGTGTGAGACGCACAAGCTACATGCTGCACCAACACTCCTCCTGCTGGGACTTCTCAAAGAGCTCAGCGGCAACAGGAGACGAGCACGCAAACACAACCAAAAACAGGCTTTTTGTCGACAGCCAACGACGAGGCAGCGACACAGCAGATGTATGAAAGACGGTTTGAAAGCACAGCGCGGTCACAGCCAGGGCCGGGCGAGGACCGCAAAAGAGAAACCGTTGATGCAATATGATAATATAATGAAGACCAGATGTGTATTTGGACTATTTGGTAGTTTGACTTGGACTTGCTTTGAATTCTGCACACGGGAGAAGTTGCTGAAAAGGGTTTATTTGAACCCAAATCAGGTTCTTTTCCTGAACCTAAAGGCCTATAGCTCAGAGGACTCACGGCCCTGAATGCAAACTTCTCCCATGTGCATAAATGATAAGACATCTCAGTTATTATAGATGCATTGGAGATGTCCGTTTGGTTAATTTAGCCACATTTTGTTCCACTTAGCTACAGAAAATAGAGATTTAGAGTATTAGTCTGTGATTTGCTGCTAAAATGCGGATAAGATCAGAGCAGTGCAAGCTGTGTGTTTCAGAGGCCTGCCACCTGTTAGATTTCCTCTCTCGCTCTCTCTTTCTCTCCCTCTCTCTCTCTCTCTCCCTCTCCCCCCAAAGTCAGCTGAGATGAAGGGGGCCCTTTTGTTCCAACATAGTTCCCTGCAGAGTTGCCAAGCTTGTTCAAGTTGGAATTTCCTCTCTCTCTCTCTCTCCTCCATCGACGGCTCAGTACGTAGAATAACATGGGAAACAACTTTCTCAAATGGATCCTGACGCTTTGCATGTTTTACTTAGGTAAGATGTATTTGTTTCTCTTACTTGTTTTATAGATTGTGAGAAGTGCTTGTGAAAAAAAGCGGTGTAGCAGGCAAACTGTGACCTTTTAGTCGGTGATAAAATATGAATATGAGAACGACAATCACAGACAACAATAAGGTCAAGTTTTATTTATTTTTCCTTGAAATTAAAGGGCTGTTGTAGATCGTTGAAGCATAAAATATGCCTGTCTGTGTTGCCATGCATGGCTTCACTCTACGCTAGAAATATCATTATCACGGGCTACCAGTCAGGTTTAATTCTTTACTGATAAATAGAAATAACAGATGAATTAATGCAGGGGTATTTCAGCCAATTCCCGGTGTGATGTCTCTGTGTGTGATGTAATGGGGTTACATAACAGCTCACGCTTGCTTTTTTAGTAAAAATGAAAGTGCCACAAGAAGGACGGTAGTGATGATGATGATGATGATGACTGCTGCTGCTGTGTGTCTCAGTGTCAGGTGAAGGCTGCTCCCTCGTCCTCAAGCCCTCCCGGATCGTGGTGGGCTTCGGGGAGCCGGTGTCAGTCAGCTGTGAAGCCACTCGCCCGGTCCGTGTGCTGGGCTGGGAGTCGGCCATCAGCGCCGCTCACACCCAGCAGGAGCTCTCGGTCCAGTGGAAGGTGGACAGCCTCATCGACTGGATCGAGGAGCCCATCTGTTACGGGGTGTTTTTCACGGCTCCCAGGCAGTGCGAGGAGAAACTCAACCTGGTCCTCTACAGTGAGTTCACTTTTTTTATTCAGCGAGACCGATACATCGACCCACACCTGCAGGTACCAAGAACAGAACCAACACCACTGATGAATAATAAGCTGCATGGCTCTCTGTGTGGAAGAGGATCTTTATTTCCTGTGAGAGACAATATCAGAGTCAAACATTGCTTTTTTAACTTTGTAACACAAAATGTAACAAATAAAACTATTAATAGTATTTAAATATTAAATCTTGCACTTGTAACTTGGTCAACGTGTAAACCCTTTTAATGCAAAATAGAAGGGATAGTTCAACCTCGATTAAAACAAACAAATGAGGAAAAACTTCTTGAAACAACAAGGCCTGTGGATTATCTCAGTAAGTAGGTCACGGTTTCTGAAAAGAGACATTGTTGTCGAGTTTTTCAAGTGTATTGTTTTGCGCTTGCTTCCCCACAAGCCGAGTACCTTATAGTCCCGTTGTATTGGAGGGAAGGCAGACATTTCCAAATCACGGGAACTCTCACAGAAACAATAAAGATAAATAGCACGACAGGTAAGAGATTAATTTGAAGGAATTCAAATTCCTGTTTAAAATGCATCAGCCCGGCATCATGGCAGGTCGTGAAAGTGTTGTTGTGGTTTTTTTGTTTGCCTCAATCTAACGTTTGTGACATTTCTTCAAAATGTAACAAAGTGGTTTTGTGGCCTAAACCTAGCTTTTGTTTTGGAACGTCATATAAAAAGTAGTTTGGAGCGACACCAGAAAATCAGACGATTCGTGTCCGTCAATACAAAACCTATAGATTGCATTTCCTTACTGTGTCACTGTGTCGACTGTATACATATAAAAACACAGGATTGCATGATTCCTTTAGAGACCCCAGATAGCGTCTCCATCCGGCCTGTGAACCACACCGGCCCCATGGTGGCGGGGAAAGAGTACCAGCTGCTCTGTGAGGTTCAGAACATCGCTCCGGTCCAGTACCTCACCCTGAGGTGGTACAAGGGCCAGACGGAGGTTTACAACAACTCCTTCTCCGAGCTCACATCGTCCTCGCCTGTCCAAGTGTCCTCCGTCCTCATTGTCACACCAACCAAAGACGAGAACGGAGCCCAGTACAGGTGCGTGGCGGAGCTGGAGCTCGGACCGGAGGGACCACGGACACCTCCTACTGTGACCTCGGAGCCTCTCAATGCCTCTGTGTACTGTGAGTCATGAAGCTGATCTGAAAAAAAAGAGTTTTTATGTTAGAAATATGGTCATCTAATCACTGTGATGTTTGCTGTAGTTCCTCCGACGTTCCTCAGCCCCGAACCCGAGGTTTTGGAGCTCGTCGTGGGTGCTGAAATGACCTTGGACTGCACCGCCACAGGAAACCCCACACCTGTGTACAGCTGGCAATCCTCCAATCCCAGTGAGGAGAGGATGGAAGATGGAGCAGCTCTCACCTCCTCCTCACTGGTCCCAGGGACCTACACCTGCACCGCCTCCAACGCACTGGAGAAGAAGAGCAAGCACTTCACCGTCAAAGCCAAGACCAAAGGTAAATAAAGGGGACTCTGAAGGGCACATTGTCTCCTTACGATGCGTCCTAATCTTATGTTTTACTCAGGTGTGTGAAACCAGACATCTTGAGATTGGATCAGATGACCACATTGGACATACGAGGAGAATCTAACGAAGCGGATTTTACTGCTGCAGCTTTGGAGACGTAAATGACAATTCATTCATGACTCAACAGATATTTATGAGGATCTTGCTATCAAACAGAATTAGATGTCATTTAAAATATATACATATATATATATATATATATATATATATATATATATATATATATATATATATATATACATACATATATATACATACATATATATATACATACATATATATACATATATACATATACATATACATATATATATATATATATATATATATATATATATATATATATATATATATATATATATATATATATATACACACACACATATATTTGAATATACTGTGTTTGGTAACTGTCATTAAATTGGTCAGTATTTTAACATGTGTTCTGTGAGATAGTTTGCTGATACATAGTTCACTGTTTATGCTTCCCTTGTCTGTCCCTAGTTTATATTTTTCTAGAATTATTTTCATATTAATGAAATTACCTTGTAACATTATGATAGCTACTCTTGATACAGCAACGATGACTACATTATCATGAATGTTTGCAGGAAATTGAATACTGAATGTTAAAGATCAGCAGGCCATTACTGTAAATATGAACTGTTTCTTGATTTTCTTATCTTTATTAATAAAAGTAAAATGAAAAAAGTTGTTTTCACTTATTTACTTTATTCTATTATTATTACATAAAATTTGGATTTTAAAGCGTGCCAAACAAAACAAATTATTTGTGTTATTATTTTGTGTGCAGTTTCTCATAATGTTTGTATAAAGGGGTTGGGATTAAAACCTACCAATTAACAAAACAAGTCATATTCAAATGTACTGTTCCTAGTGTGCAATTTATTCGATGTAGTCGTGTGTCGGTCTGTGGCGTACTCACCTCGCGCCACCAGATGTCGCTGTTGTACGTTTTAAGCGATGACTTCATTGGCTCTCGGCACGTCACGTGATCAAAACATTGCCTCGTAGTCGCAAGAGGATATTGCGTTAGCTAAGCTTAGCCAACACCAGCAGTAAACGACCTCCAAGACCTCACCAACTGTTTCGATTCATACAGGTGGGAACTTCCGTCCTTAGTGATGTAGTGCCTTGTGTTTACTGACACTTCTGAATATTGTCCTTCTCTGTTCCCTTCCAGGTATGCCACAGAAAGATCCGTGTCAAAAGCAAGCATGTGCGATTCAACACTGTTTACAAGGTACATAAAACAGCCTCTTGGAATAGCCGATGTGTGTTGCTGAAGCAAACCCCACGTTTGATCGTTTGTCTAACCCCGCCCCCCTCTGTGGTCCCCGTCCTGCAGCTAATAAATATATGGAGCGCATGTGCGAGGACGTGATAAGGGACATGCGGCGCTGCTGCAAAGCTCAGGTCGGAAACTCCATCTGCTGCTCCGGGTTCAAGGACCCCAAACCCACGGAGAACAAAAGTAACACATAGCTTTAGTCCAAAGCTAAAGTCCACTTTAGCTTTAGCCCACAGCTTTTGATGGGAATACTGCATGAAAGGAGCATTGTATCAATGTTTTATTGACTGTAACGATGGAGTGGATTTGAATAGGCCTTATTTTTTTTGTATAGCAGAGATGTCATTGCAGAAAGGCGTGTTGGTACTATGGGTCCTGGAGGTGTCACACTAACAGGATTATATGTTATTAACTACACCTTTATTTGACAAATATGTCACATCTCTTTGGCACAACATGAAGTGGGACATTACAGTGTAAGATGGCAAATGTTGTATGTATTAAAGAAAACTGTTTCCTGTGGCTTTTCATGTTATTTTGTCCACACCTTGTTATTTGCATGTCAGCAACGAGTTGCCCTGACACTCATGGTAAACCCACACAGGAGATTTCGACTATTTGGCTGGTTAGGCCTGAAGACTGTAGATAAAGATTTTTGCTAAACACAAGAAGATAATTTTGTCTTTTAAGATCAAATTCTTCCTGTCGGCAGTTGGGCTCATAAACCAAGCCTGGGTCTCCCACTATTGAAATCCACTTGCTACTTTCAGATTACACTTACATTTCACTTACCTACTATTATCTGTTAGTCTGTGCACTTTATTTAAATTGTATACTATATTCTATTGTACATTTTAATTGTAAATTAATTACACTGTGTTTATTGTTTAATGGTATGCACCACCTGCCAAGACCAATGCATTGTCTGTGAAAATATACGTGACAAAAAATGTCTGATTAAATATATATTTTCCACAGCCACATTTCCCAAAGAAAATTCAATAACATTGAGGAAATTGACATTTACACTTTTTTTAATTTACATTTTTTAAAATTAACTATATATGAGAAAATATGAGAAAAACATGAGCGTTGATTCAGGCAAAGCCACGGGTGCAGAAAGAGAAAAGCGCTTCTTCTCTGACTTCGGCGTCATGACGTCAGTGCGACGTAGTGACGCGTAGACGTTAAACGGAAATTTGCAGCAGCAAATCTTTCTAGAATTCTGTAGCCGTTTCTCGCTAGCCCGCTCTAGGTTTGTTCTTCTAAGTTTATCTTGGCTCAACCCAGCCGGCCGCTGCTTCGAGGACACATCTGGAAAGTGCTGAGCTTTTTGTGTTTTCTGTATTTTTGTTTGTAGATCCGGGTTATCTTCGTCTAGCCCACCAACTTAACGTTAGCCGAGTCATATCCGAAGCTAACGCTGTGAGGTTCTTGCTGGCATCATGTCGAGAATCGACTACAGCGTGTGGGATCACATCGAGGTGTCAGACGATGAGGATGACACCCACCCCAACATCGACACACCCAGCCTCTTCAGATGGAGACACCAGGTATTTAAATACACGAATCTCTGGTTTAATGGCGCACATTGTGCGGTTGCCGTTAGCATGTGCATGTTTCCTGATACTAGTGATGAAGTGATTCTTTTGGAATCGGTAACAACTTTCCATCTTTCAGTTTACTGTCGAATTTCTTTGTCTCAAAAATTATGATCCCTAACTGTTTGGTTCAGTTATATGTAGATGACACTGTTACGTGTATGTCATTGTTAGGGTTAAGTAGATTTGTTTTGTGTCATTGAATGGTTTGATTTATCATCATTGTGTAGGCCCTTCAATGTTGCTTAACTCCCACGTTCCCCCCTTACAAACGAGCTGGTGGATCTCAAATGGTTTATCTTCTAATTAAATATAGATTTAAATATAACAAGTTAAAGATGTTTAACTTTCTCTATCAGAAAGAGGATGTCCACTGTCTTGCATTATGGTGGACTTCCTCTGCCTCTTAAAGTGACACCTTTTCACCTGCTGTTGTGAACGATATGTGACTGCATTAATTCATATTTGCACTTCAGGCACGTGTGGAGCGAATGGAAGATTTTGATAAAAAAGGGGAAGAAATAGCCAAGTCACTTGGTGATTGTCAACGTAAACTGATGGATACACAGAAGAAAATACAGGAGCTGACTATTTCATCAACTGATGACGCCAAAGTGGAGCTGAACAAAGCCCAGACTGAGGAGAAGAAACTGAAAAAAGAGGAGCGGGATTGGGAGAAGAAGTTGGCGGAACATAACCGGGACGAGAAGAAGATGCCGTGGAACGTCGACACGCTCAGCAAGGAGGGTTTTAGCAAGGTGAGGCCGATAACGTGGTGCCAGAGAGGTGACGAACATTTTGAATGTGTGTCATATTGTGATTTTCTTTTTTTCCCCTATGTTATCACAAGCCCCTGTTTAACTACAATTTTTTAGTAGATAATAATACAATGATAATAGGCAAATCAAGGTTTCATAATAAAAATGGCATTTTCATTTTATATGATACTTATTACACTAGCATTAAGGATCAGTGTCGGTACATTTCTGTGTAAAAATAATTGAGAAATAATTTCGTCTTTACCATAAACATGGTCAGTCTGCAACATTGCTGACTTGCAGACATTAAACTGGTTTCAATGATCAACCGCTTATATGGATCAAAAAGCTTCCTCTACAATGGATGTTTATATAAATGTCTGCCTACAGTGCTCATTTGGGGTCTTTTTGTAAATGACAAAATATATACATTATTTAGTGAAGAAAAGTCATTTACCTTGCCTCCCGGTAACTCGTCTGCTCGACAGTTGTCTCTCAAATGAAAAACGAATGGGCTCTGAGAAATCGCCTGTGGTTAAAGTCGCCACCTATAGTGATCAAGTTAATCTTCACACTCCTCACTTTCAGTTTGTAATGACAACTCTCTGCCACTTTCTTTTCATCCTCCATAGAGCGTTGTCAATGTCAAACCTGACTCTGATGAAGAGACTGAAGAACAGAAGGAGAAAAAGCACAAAACCTTTGTTGAGAAACATGAGAAGCAGATCAAACATTTTGGTAAGGATTACTGACATCCATCCATCCATCCATCCATGTTCTAGGGTGTCTGTTTTATAAGAAAGTGGAGCTAGTCCTTCATTGCTGTCTTCCCTACAGGCATGATGCGACGTTGGGACGACAGCCAGAAGTACCTCTCTGACAACTCGACTTTAGTTTGTGAAGAGACCGCCAACTACCTGGTCATCATGTGCATTGACCTGGAAGTGGAGGAGGTAAAAACCACAACGAAGAATGTGTTTTCGTGCATTTTGATCTCAGTTTTATGTGCCATAACTAAGAAATACTCACTTTCTTTATTATTCGATTCCTCTTCTTTATTTCTTATCGTAGAAACACGCATTGATGGAGCAAGTGGCCCATCAGACCATCGTCATGCAGTTCATTCTCGAGTTGGCAAAAAGCCTCAAGGTGGACCCCCGCGGCTGCTTTCGACAATTCTTTGCCAAGATTAAGGTACAAAATATAATAAAATACTTTCTCGCCCTTTGTGACCAAAAATTTCCCAAAACTATGAAGAAAACAGAGGGAATAAATCCTGAACCTAAACTAGGAACTAAAGTTTTCCACATTGCGGTTTGCACTTCCTTCACATCTAAATATCATGTTATTGTGTATCGTTACGAAGCAAGAACCGGAAGAGGTTCAGAAAATAACTTTTTTCTTTTCTTTCATTTACAATATCTCCTCGGTGTCTCTCTTCTACCGCTCTTCTTATCAGCTTACTCTCTTTTTTCTCATCTTCTGAAAAATGAGCCAGAAAGCGACAGCAAATCCAAACTTAACTCTTAATGTTATGAAACAAAGAGAAACGTTTTTCCTTTGTCCTAAATCAATAATAGAGTAATAGAGTGCTGTGTGTATTTGACCCATCAGCCATCGACATCCTCTAAACTCTGTCGGAAATTTCCTGTACTTTCAGAAAGTACTACTTCCCAATCAGAGCCTTTTTAGGGAGTAAAATGTTCCCGTGGCTCAATTTTAAAATCACAATAAGGGCCTCAAAAGGTTCGCAGTGCCTGAAGAGTGTTCCTGCAGTTGAAAAGGATGAGATGGAAAAGAAGAAATTATTTATAGTTATCTCTAAACATGTTCCCTCTCTCTAGTTGGCTTTAATGCCACTACCTTTTGTGTTGGAAATGTCCCGATAAGTACAAATACTAATTGAAATATTAAATTAAATGGTCATTTTTAACCGCAACCAACACACCAAATGACGTGTGCCCTCACAGACAGCAGATCAGCAGTACCAGGATGCTTTCAACGACGAGCTAGAGTCTTTTAAGGAGCGGGTTCGGGGCAGAGCGAAGATTCGCATCGAAAAGGCCATGAAGGAATACGAGGAAGAGGAGCGACAAAAGCGTCTGGGACCGGGAGGGCTCGATCCTGTCGAGGTGTTCGAATCTCTGCCAGCTGTGAGTTCTTCAGTTTTCAAGACGCCTCCGCACTCTGCTTTCATGGTATCTTGTTAGTTTAAAGTGCATAAAATGTGTTCTTAATTGCAGGAGATGCAGAAATGCTTTGATGATAAAAACATCCAAATGTTGCAAGATGTCATTAGCAAAATGGACCCGACGGTAGGTTCCCTTGTTAAAGTTGACAGCTTTATTTCTTTCTCTGATAATTGTCGGCTGGAAATCCTATTTCAGTGAAGTACCTACTTTAAATGTGATTGTTTGAATGATTTAGGAGGCGAAGATTCACATGAAGAAGTGCATAGAATCGGGCCTCTGGGTCCCCAACTCCAAGCCAGACGATGGGGATGAAAAAGAGGAAGATGCTACCTATGAGGAGGTGAAACCGGAGCAGGAAGAACCTAAAAAGGAATGACCAACACCTGTGATTTGTTTCCGCAAATGTACTTACCTACTGTATTGCGCCTCCATAATATGTATGACTAGTTTACCAATCATGGAACAAGGAAATAACTTCTCTAAAATGATAAACTGAGACTTGAGGTATAAGTGTTCACCTATCTGCACAACTAAGTTGAATCAGTTACTCCTGCTTGGAAAAGAAACTGCTGCTTGTGTTTAGGGCTTTTTTGTTTTATTTGGACATCAGCTGTATTCTTCCTTGTACTTGTATACGCCAGTCACTTTGTGTGGGAGTGCCTGCCTGCTTCACTTGTGCTGTTGTATGGTTAAAAATGTTCTATACATTTTCAAGTTGTGCATTTAATGAATTGGATGATAGGATTTACCAAATGTTTTTGTTTTTTGTTTGTTAGGGCTTGAGCGACCAATGTATTCAGATGGTTATTTCCCAGAAGTGACATTTTCTACAAACTTGCTTAACTAATGGTTGAATTATATCCAACTACTCCAAACTGAGGTGTTGTGGTTTTGTTTAGAAACAAACTCTTGACACATGTGAAGAGGCTACGTGATGCCCCAAAAATGACATTTAAATGTACGTTTCAAGTCTGCCGGAGTGCCGGCAGACCTAAAATCAAGGCAGAATAAAATGGCTAAAAAGCTCTGAAAACCTGCAAGCAACATCCAAACCATGAGTGTGAACGCAGATCGCGAGGAGTAGTATAAGAGTCAGTCAGTGATTAGTCAGTGATTACTTGACTTCAGGTTTAGAGTAAATTTAACGTTTTCTGTGAAGCACAGAATGTAATTGGGTCCGGCAATGTCAGAGGAAGGGTCGGTCGGTGATGGAGTTGGGTCGGCCCATATCCCGTCTGCCTACCGGGGATCTCCTTGGTATCCCCTATGGCCAGTCCGCCCCTGGCTGCAGATGTCCTGAAATTGACACCTGCCATCAAACAGCAGAAGCTCATGAAGAAAAGTGCCAGTTGAAATGATGAAATCATGACACCTAGTAATGAACAGTAGAGCTACACACCACATGACAACTGGATGAACCTGTTTACTAAAGGCGTGTGTGTTTTTTTCTACTTGACTTTGTATACTATAGATCAGTTTTACTCCTTGCGTACATATGTTGAGTATTCATTTAAAAACAATTTTACAAATGTATCAAATGTATTTTTATGTCCTATTACATAACTAGTTACTAGTTTCTCCATACTAGAACTAGTAACTAGCTGTCGAATAAATAGAGTGAGCTAAAAATTGCACTCAGTAAACATAAATACTTTAGTCACGTTGCATCATCAGTGTACCTTCATCTTCGCCACGTTTTTATCCTCGACGTTTATTTTGAAAGGCCAGCCCGTGGTGTGAGGGTACGCGCACGTAGGCCAGAGGGCGCGGCCACGTGAGTTTCAGGAACCAGCGGTCTGAGCCCGTCGCCTCTCGCAGTTCACGAAAAGCCCGAGAGTAGGAGAAGAAGAAGGAGGAGGAGAAGAAGAAGAAGGGGAACCACGCTGAGAAGATAACGAAGCCCGACTGTCAGCAGCTCTCCGTGTCAGCCCTTTATGTAACTCCGTCCACAGCTCGCCATTAAATGGTAAGACACGTATTTGTCCCACACGTTGTTACGTTTCGCGGTTATGCCTCTCATAATGTTTACATATTTCCTTTTCATGGCATCGGAATCACCGAGAAATGAACGAGGACGCGTGTTTATTGAGCCACTCGGTCGTATTTAGTGTGCGTTAAGTTACATGTATATATATAGAAAACACATAAACCTGTTATTTGATGTATTTTATATGAGTACTGTGAAATGTAGCTAAACAAGTGACACGAGCAATAACCCCCGGAAGGCCTGTTGACTAATCTTTATCTGACGTCATAATGAATAGTTATTGCCACACACATTTTTTGGGGTTCATTTGTGAACAACTTTGTTCTTTAAACTATTCAAGTGTGAAATGAGAAATATGGAATATATGATTACAGAAAAGCGCAAGGTGTCGCTTTAAAACCGCTCTTTCGTTTTGTGTTTTGTGTTTATGTTTATGTTTATAAAGGCCTGAATGCGGACTTAGTTTCTGTCCAACAGCTGACTTAAGTAACAGTAATGTACTGTGTTTCATATTCAGTGGTGGAAGAAGTACTCAGATGTGTTTTATACTTTAAGTTAAAGTAGGAGGCTACTACAGTGTATTCATACTTTGTTACAAGTACAAGTCCTGCATTAAATAGCGTGCTTCATAAAACTGTATTGGAAGCAAAATATACTGGAAGTACCAAAGTAAAAGTAATCTTTAGGCAGAGTGGTCCATTTCTGAATAATGTATATTATTTTATCATATTATAATTATTTTTTCATTAATATGGACACCACTGTTGAATGGTGGGGCTATTTCTTTTACATACACAAAGCACAGTCCAATCTAAATTCGTAATACAGTATTACATAAGATAATTTACATACATTATTTATGCATTGCGAAAATTGATTATTAATTGGGATCGGTACAATTTGCAATATTTCCCTCTGAATTGTAGTGAATTAGAAGCTGCAGAATACTTAAGTAAAGATTAAGTACTGTATATATAATTTGTGTGTGTGTGTTTGTGTCAGTGATTTAGCTGACCCCCACCATGTCCATAAGAGGGTGGTCGAAGCGTTCAAGATCGGGGGCGTCCCCAAACCTGTGTGAGGCCCCTCAGGGTCCGGGCGTCCATGTTTACCTGTTCTGGTCAAAGGAAGGCGAGCGGTACTTGTCCCACACAGGGGGAGGAGTCACGGCAGAGGAGCTGTGCATCTCTGCTGCAGAGGCCGTAGGTGAGAGAGACCACACGAACCAAAGCCTGGAGTTAGTTCTACTTTTTGCTTTTCTTCATATGGTGTTTTCGCCTGCTAAGGAGGAAGTGTGTGTGTGTGTGTGTGTGTGTGTGTGTGTGTGTAACATCTGTGTGTTATTCCTCAGGGATAACTCCACTGTGCCATGTGTTGTTTGCTTTGTACAATCCACAAACCCGCTGCTGGTACAGCCCGAACCACGCGTTCACTCCAGAGGACTCCAACCTCGTTCTTCACTACTGTTTGCGGTTAGTCTATGTTTTTATAACGGCGTGTCAGGAAGGCAGACGAAACGCACTTGTCATCTTCACATTGTTTCACGTTGTTTCACGTTGTTTCACGTTGTTTCACATTGTTTATTTGGTTTCCTTTTCACTAGGTTTTACTTTCGGAATTGGCACGGACTAAATGAGAAGGAGCCAACTGTTACCCGTTATGCTCTCAGATCCGGAACCAGTCAGGGGGGTTCACCATTGTTTGAAATCACATCCTTGGAGTATTTGTTCTTCCAGGTTGGTGTTTGAAAGAGTTTGAATAGTTTACTGTGCACCAATCAAGTGCCACGTTCACAGAGATTAAGTGCCGGTCGTCTTTTCTTCTGCTGTCTCCAAAAGGCTAAATATGAATTTGTGAACGAGGTTGTGCAGATGGAAGACGTTCAGTCTCAGGAGGAGCAAAGTCGCTTTAAAAACGAGAGCTTGGGGATGGCTGTGCTTCAGCTCTCCCACCAGTCAATGCGAACAGGCTGCACCTTACAAGATGTTGCAGAAAAAGTCAGGTAATTACTTTGAAAGGAGTGATATATGGTACGGTGTAATAGTAACCATTAATAACTACTTTCAAAAGGATAGGCTGGGTGTTTTGAAGTGGGGATGTATGAGGTACTTATTCATCGTCAGTGTATTACCTACAGTCCCCCCAGTCTGGAGGAGCAGACAGGAGCGATGCACTGCAATGTACTAGAGCAAAATATAATAAGCCACGAAAGAAAAAGGCCCATCTATAAAAATCTATTTTGGTTTAACAGTACGCCATATTGAGCATTTGTTTTCCGCTTTACCTTGTCATGAGACAGATTCACAATCTATGTTTCTGAGAGGAAACTGAAGCCGCTATCAATGCTCTCTCCAAAGTTTCTAGACTTCATTCAAATAAACAATATTTTCTACCTTGCAGAAGTCACTGGTTTAGGGCTGCCTTGATTGGTTAGTTAGTTAGGGTTAGTGTGTGACTTTGGTGAATCCAGACTAACCTTTAAAACACCAAAGTCACACAATAACACAAACTAACTAACTAGCTGATCAAGACAGTTGGAGACCAGCAAGTCCAGTTCTCTGTGAGGTAAAAACACTTTTTTTCCAAAGCGAGTCTTTGACGAGAACATAGACGGATACAACGGCCTCAGTTCCCCATAAGTAAAGCTTTGAAAACGTTCTAAATATAGCATACATTTAAACTAATATTGATTATTTAGGTGTTTAAAAAATGTTTTGCTTGCTGGTACTCTTGCCCGTATCTCCAAACTTCATCTACTTATAAACTGACTATGAATAAATACTTTATACAACGGCACTCAAAAACATCAAGATTAAATCTGTAAATTGATTTGTCAACAAATATGTTAAATGGTCTATATTAATTTGAATATGTTCCTAATATGATGATGGTGTGTCTCATTATTTCTTTCCTATTGTCTGCTACTGTGACAATCCGTCATCAAAGCTTTTAATCTAATTTAATCTCCAGGTAACATCCAAACATCTGTTTCTCTTCCAGCTTTTTGCAGTGCATTCCGAGGTCTTTCGCCAAGCACATTTCCAAAGACAACTTCCTGACAAAAATCAGGATCCGGCGGGTTTTCGCAGAGTTTGTGCGCACCTTCCAGCAGCACACTGTGGATAAGGGCCGACTCGGCACCCAGGAGATCATGTATAAGTACATCTCTACTCTCGAACAATTGGTGCCGCGCTTTGGAACGGAGACCTTTCCTGTGTCGCAGCTGGAGCTGAGAGATGAAGGGAACGGTAGCAGCTCTCACTCCAACGCCACCCGTTGCCAGGGTGCCCCAAAAGACGACTTCATTAGCCCCGCCACCCACGAGATACTGGTGTCTGGCACCAAGGGGATTCAATGGAGGAAGGTGTCTGAGCAAAAGGTTTGTCAAAACAAAACATTATTAGAAGCTTCTGGCGGTCTAATTCTGTGCCGTGTGGACGTTTTGTTGATTCGGTCTCTTTACCCAGGCACTGGCGAACACTTACTTCAGGAACGACTACATGAGGAACAAAAAGCGACAGTCCAGCCAGCCGAGTGCTCACACTCCTAACGAATGGACCTTCTTCTGTGATTTCCCTGAAATAACTCATGTAGCCATCACTGGAAGTAATGTGTGCATTAGCACTCTGGACAACCACTGCATGGTGAGAGTACTTGTTTACCCCTTTATGCAAAAGCTGCAGTGCATTTATTTGATTGGTAAATGTGCTTGTGGTACATTAGTCCAACTGATGTGCTCCATATTAGTCTTTCTACTTATCAGAGTGAATATACTGTACAGTATGCCTGTATTCTTATATATTCTATATGTTTAGGACTATAAGAGCTTTGGGTTTTGTTCGGCTTCGGGCCTTTTTTTTATCGTGTTTTGATTTGTATGTGTCTGTAGGTGGGAGCTCTGATTGTAAGCTAGTGGTGTTTCTGTGTGTGTATGTAGGAGGTTCAGATGAACTCCAGCCAGGAGGCCCGTTCCTTCATCTCCCTCCTCGATGGATACAACCGGCTGACTGCATTCGCCCACCACTATCTTTGTCATGAAGTGGCACCCCCAAGGGTAGTGCAGAGTGTAGCAAATGGACTGCATGGCCCTATGCAGTGAGTTCTTCTCCTCTCACACATCTGCACATACAGACACAAGCCGGCTTTAGAGAAACGCAACCCGTTATATCACAACTCTGGTGTGCTTCCAGTGATGATTTCGTGCTTCTCAAGCTGAGAAAGGAGGCTGCAGAGGAGGGAGCTTTCCTCGTACGCTGGAGTGCTCTCAATTATCGCTGCATCATCCTCGCTGTCCTGAACAAAAATGAGGTAAGTCAACACCCACGCTTCTTCTCTGGACATGATTGCAGTGCGGCGATGTTGTAAATGTGCGTGTTTTTACACGTGGCTTGTAGAGTGGATCGAAGCCGAGCCACAAGCAGTTTCGGATTCAGCTCAAGGGTTCGATGTTCTGTCTGGAGGGCTGGGATCGAGAGTTCTCCAGTATGAAGGAGCTCACGGAAAACCTCAAGACCTTTGTGCTCAAGTCGGGTTCGGAAAGCTTCACTGTCAGAAAATGTTGTTTCCCAAAACAAGCAGGTTTGTGTTTATTGAGCTTTTCTAATTCTAGACGCCTTTTGTCTTAGTTACTCTTGTGTTTTGGAATATTTAGGTCTTAACATTAGTTTGCCTTTGTGTGATCCAGAGCTGTCCAACCTTCTGGTGATGAGGAAAGGCGTTCACACTGTCCCCTTGACCCTGAACATGGCCCAGCTGCGCTTCCACCAGATCAAGGACAAAGACATCGTACAGGTGATGGCGACACACACTTCATCTGTTTCACCTGACCAGCGTTTTTATCCGCGGCTCTCTGTGACCACTGGGTGTTGTGTTCACGAGCAGGGACAGCATCTGGGCCGCGGGACCAGAACCAACATCTTCTCGGGACGCCTGCTGGTGCGAGGTGGAGGAGAAAACGACAAGGATGACGAGTTCAACAACAACTCCGCTGACCGCAAAGGGATCCAAGTGGTGCTCAAGATTCTAGACCAAAGTGATAAAGACATTGATATAGTAAGTTATGTGGTCTTTAATATTCTGAAAAGGATAGTCTGGGCGTTTTAAAGTGGGGTTGTAAGAGCTAATTGTCCATACTCGGTGTATTATCTGCAGTAGAGTTTGAAGAAATTGACAGGAGTACCAACGCGGGAGCAAAGCAATGCATTGCTAAGCATGTATTTTAGATACTTACAAAGTCAGTTAAAGTCAGTTTTGGTGTTAATGTTCTTATAATCTAAGGGTTTAAATTGCTGTAAGACAGACCTTCCTCACAAGGAAATTAAACCATTCAATCGATGCTCCTGCTAACTCCATCCGACTCAATGGGGAAAAACCTGTTATTTGTCCTTGCAGAACACAGGGCTGGGGTTATTGTTTGTTAGGTGTCTAAAATACTTTCTCAGCAGTACATTTCTTTGCTTCCGTGCTGGTTCTCCAAACTCAATAGTCTGTAAGTGATGCACTCCTTACTCTTATTTTGTGTGTTCTCAGGGTTTTTTGGAAACGGCGAGCCTCATGAGCCAGGTGTCCCACAGCCACCTGGTGTTTGTACACGGTGTGTCAGTCAAAGGATCTGAAAGTAAGAACAATAATACCGATCACCTTCACAAACCGACTTCCTCATTTGCTACATTCCCCATCACACATTATTGGTGTCTACAGTCAAATTCACGATCCCAGTGAGAGTCGTGACGTAAATGCAAAACAAGTACTTTAAAGAGGGTGCTACTTGCTCTTGGTGATACCATAGACCTCTCAGACTTTGTTTCTATCTTTACAGACATCATGGTGGAAGAATTTGTGGAGTTTGGGCCTTTGGATGTATTCCTTCGCAAAGAAAAAGCATCAGTGACTCCTCAGTGGAAATTCATTGTTGCAAAACAGCTCGCCAGTGCCCTCAATTATCTTGTGAGTTCAAACACTACTTTGTCTTTCCCTTTTTTGTCTGCCACAGATTCAATACAACTCACTCGCCTGACGACGCAGCTAAATGGTCATTAAAGTGAAGTGAGAGTAAAATAATCAGGTTGTGCAGCTTTCCAGCTGCTGCGTGCCAAGATGAGTCTTGAGCTGCAGTACAGGAAATTAAATAATCTTATTATCAGACCCAGCTTTACGATAAGTGCTGCAAGTAAAGTTTGTTTTTGCCCCGATAAGAAACAGCATTGATAGTTTATTTTCCACTGATTGGAAATGGCATCCTCACAAAAGTTTAACACCAAGTCCTGTTTTCATCGCTGTAGGAGACCAAACGGCTGGTTCATGGGAACGTCTGTGCCAAGAACATCCTGGTGGCGAGGCACGGTCTGGAGCACGGCATCACTCCTTTTGTCAAGCTGAGTGACCCGGGGATTTCACTGAGTGTCCTTTCAAGAGAAGGTCAGTAGCATAAACTCTTAATTAACCTCATTTTATGAGCAAGTCGCCTTCGGCGTCCGAGGATCTGTGTTTTTGTTATTCTGATCAGATTTCAGAGACAGGAAACTTCAACGAGACCATTTCCTGTGACTTATTTCCTGTTGTCTTGTAGTTTTATCTCTCATGGTTTTCTAGTTTTCGCAAGAAAACGAGTTTTAAAATTGAGAAACGTAAACAAACCACATGAATATCATGGAATTTAGATTATTATATGTTTTAATTATAATACAAGATTTAATTATTTAGGAGAGGAACTATAATAATCTGATTAATAATTAAATACTGTTTTGTCCATTTAGTCCATTAAGGCTATAACAACTCTTGGATGAGTGCATGTCTGTTCAGCTGAATGCTTTACATACTTCTATCTCTCCTATTCTTGAGCATCTGCCAGAGAATTTGCACACGGCACCACACTTGCCCTTATATAGTGTACATTGCATTACCTATGTTAATATAAACAATCCCACACACAAAGCCACACAACTTCAATTTATGATATATACACAAATTTTATTGACACATGGTCATTTTATTTTATAGTAGAGCAACAATTTGCAACATGTGTTCAGCTTTCTCAAACTAAACCTGGAGCTGGAGATCCCCTTAACATGATCCACGTACCTTCTATCATTTCACTGTCATGCGCTGCAGAGCGTCTTGAGCGTATCCCGTGGATCGCCCCGGAGTGCATTGACAGCGGCTCTCCCACCGCCACCGCTGCCGACCAGTGGAGCTTTGGCGTCACGCTGCTCGAAATCTGCAACAATGGCGATCTTCCCATGAGTGGCTGCACATTGTCCGAGGTAGGCCCTTTTTATTTTTATTTCTCTTCCAACAAGCCCATCTTATCCTTCTGGCTTCTAATTGCAACACTGTAAAACCTCGCCAACAGAAAGAGCGCTTCTATCAGCAAAAGGGCCGTTTAGCCGAGCCGTCCTCCCAGGAACTGGCCAGCTTCATCAGCATGTGTTTGACCTACGAGCCGGTGGAGAGGCCTTCGTTCCGCACTGTGCTCCGAGAGCTCACAGAAATCATGATCAAAAGTGGGTCTTTACTTTCTCAAATTGCTTTTTTGTTTCCGTCCAACTTATCTGTGTGCTTTCGATAATGTGTTGTGGATTTTTCTGTTCACAGATCCTGACATATCCCCGAGTGAAGCTCTCCCTGACACAGACCCCAGCGTGTTCCACAAACGCTACCTGAAAAAGATGCGCGACTTGGGAGAGGTGAGTTTGAACGCCACAATCCTGGAGTCGTCTTCTTTCTGTCAGCAAAGAGAGAGTAAACCACCGCTCGTTGCTCTGTCTGCAGGGTCACTTTGGAAAGGTGACTCTCTACCTGTATGACCCGTCCAACGACGGGACAGGAGAGCTTGTGGCAGTCAAGGCTTTGAAACAAGAAAAGGGTCATGTTTCTGAGGGCTGGATGAAGGAGATTGAGATCCTGAAGTCTCTCTACCACAGCAACATCGTCAAGTACAAGGGCTGCTGTACTGAAATGGGTGAGACTTCAGCCGTCATCTGTCTGCTTCAAGCATGTTTATTGTATATGTACAACAATATATGTCTGCATGTGCTCAGTGTTCCCTTTGAGCTTTCAGAGCTTCAGTACATGACTGATTGATTTCTGATCCCTGCTGTTCTTTTGAAAATATTGAAAATCGTTTCGAAGTTCAACAAGTTTCCACTGTATGTCAATATTTTGAGCTTTCAACACACGGCATGCTGAGCACCAGGTCAATCTTGCCTTTTGAAAAGTAGTGGAAGTAGGAGGATAAGCACTGTTGCATTGTCTACGGACAGGAGGACAAGTTGTGCAGCTGATTATGGAGTACCTTCCTCTGGGGAGCCTGCGAGAGTACCTTCCCAAATGCAAACTGGGAGTGCCCCAGTGCCTCATGTTCGCTCAGCAGATCTGTCAGGTGGGTTTCGGTGGTTTTGTGCTCAACATCTAATGTTCTCCTCTGCTAGATAATGCATCACATTACACTTCAATGTTTCTGTCTATTGTCATCAGTTCATTCTGTGTTAGTTGAGTAGTTTAGCAGCGTTGTGTTTTTCTCTCAGTAATGAGGAAGTAATCACGTGGCATAATGTCGTCACATCATTTGCTTCACATTTCCAGCCGGCTCTCAAATTGTAAACTTGTTATTTTATGATTGAATTTACATGTTATCGTTTTATGATATACTTTATATTCAATGTTTATTTTTCAGTGTAGCATGTTAAAGGAAAAGTTAGGGGATTGCCACAGTCAGCAAGATTTGTCATGTAGGAAACAAGAACGTCTGTAATCGGTCCAATAGCTGTGGAGACGATTCAGTCAGGACCAAAGTGATGGACAGACCGACCGACAGACAAACACTGCATCCGAGACCAAAATGTACCGCGAGCATGGCAAAGAATCACATGCTATCGGAAACTATTAAAGGATACACTTTAATAAAACATTGTACTCTGCTGTTTCTTTACACCATTATAGTATTTCGGTTTGGCATCCACATTTTGCCACCTGTGGTTAATTGCATCCATCTTTCCTTTCTGTTCTCTTTTCAAGGGGATGGAGTACTTGCACTCTAAGCGATACATCCATCGAGACCTCGCTGCCCGCAATGTTTTGGTGGAAAATGACAGTTTGGTGAAGATCGGAGACTTTGGCCTGACAAAATACATCCCTGAAGGCGACATCTACTATCGCGTTCGAGAGTATGGGGACAGCCCGGTGTTCTGGTGAGTTCTTGAAGCACTTAATGGTCTAATTCAATACTTTGTTTTATGACTTTGGCAACTAAATATATACATTTTTTCGTACTGTTTAGGTACGCCATTGAGTGCTTGAAGGAGAGTAAATTTTCCTTTTCCTCTGACATTTGGTCCTTTGGCGTTACGTTGTATGAGATCCTGACCCGCTGTGACTCGCGCCAGAGCCCTCCAACAGTACGTCAAGACTGACCTCTTGTAACAAGCTCAAACCTGCTTATATTTTTATGTGAGACCCTGTGTTAAATGCTCAATGTACTATGTTGTGTTTTTGTAGAAGTTCAATGAAATGATGGAGAAAACCCAGGGACAGATGACTATGATGGAGCTCATTAAACTCTTGGATAAACAGTTGCGATTGCCTCGTCCCAAAGACTGTCCTCATGAGGTAACATGTCCTTTCAACACTGTTGACATTTCATTGGCATTATGAGTAGCTCGATATTTTCACAATGATTTGTATTATTGTTTTTACCAACAGGTGAGGATGTTGATGGAGCAGTGTTGGGCTGCAGAGCCGGCACAACGGCCGACATTCAGATCCCTTATCGAAAAGTTTGAGGCTATTCGACAAACATACAACTGGCAGCCGAATGTACACTTTTCGTTGGCTCAGATTTGATTTATATGTCATCACTTTGCCACCATGGCCACCATATATTACAGGGTAGCCAGTGATGAGCCTTCATTTTCATTGATGTCTTTAAAGATTTCTTTTAGATAAAAGCACACAATGATGAACTCTTTATCGCTCTCGAAACCTTGGGCGTCAGCTTCTGCCTTTTAAAAAGTTTTAGGTTTCCATATACAACACAGTTAGTATAAACATTTATGTAACGTTCTGTAACTATCTCTCATTTCCTTGTTTGTACATTTGTTTGTGTGTATGTTAACTTTATGTTGCATTTGGTATAAACAGAAAGAACAAATTCTAAATCTAATAAACCATTTTTCACTTGCCTTCTTTTTAAGGACTGAAACGGATGTCAAAATGTTTATACAATTTCTGATCTGTGTTACCAGATAGATAAAAACATGCACTGCCGCTGACATTCTGCACCTATGTCCTTGCTGCACAGAGACAAAAAACCCTGCTGCTCTGATAGTGGAAACATGTATCCTCATGTGTACATTAGATCCCAGAACAGTACATAATCACCTCCTATTCTATCATGCAGTGAATACTCTATTCAACAGGTATTTTAATCAGTGCGCACAGCATGAGAAAGACCTTAAACCAGGTTCAAATGTGATTCATGGACAGAGCATAAACCTCAACGCTCCTGCAAACATCTGGTCCACATTTCCACTGGATGAAGGCGTATGGACAGTCACAGTCGTGTACACGGCTACAGTTTGGGCTTTTTCCAGCCATACTGTGAACATAACAGACTTGCTGCAAGTGTCTCGTCGTGTGTTTGAAGTAAAGTGCCTACAGGACAAAAAGCTAGTGTTAGGAATGTATCACTGGACATACCCAGCACAAAGGAATAGTCCAGCGTGGCCACCGTCAGCTGAGACTTTGCAAGCCTATATTGTGGTCTCCTTACCAGCCAACCAACACAATTGCTAGCGTACATTAAGATGTACAAAAAAGTTGGCGGCCATTCGGTCTTTTTATTTATATGTGTGTGTGTCTATATATATATATATATATATATATATATATATATATATATATATATATATATATATATATATATATATTATAATTATAATATTTTGGGATATATTATTTATAACAACAATATGGGGGTTTAAAGACAAACGATATCTTGAGTTTATAATTAAACATCGGGCTATTAAAGTGTTTTATTAATTATTAAAGTTGTACTATAATAGGCCTTTATTATGTTCTTCAACAATTTAGTTTCTACTTTGCCGAATCAATACATCTAGTCAATCGATATTCAGACTGTTAATGAATGATTTAAACATCCACTGTCTAAAATCGGATCCAGCCTGAATATAAGTGGAAACGTTTATGATTATAAACACTCTGTAAAATGCAAAAGGAATCCCTAATGATAAGTTGTATGACCCCTGGTGACTTTCTGCAGCATTTATCCACTTATAAACATAAGTTTGGGGTTTTCAGCAGTATATAACGAGCAACTGTGGCCCCGCCCCCCGCCCCGGGTTACGTCGTCGTCGTGGAGAGTGCGTCCCCCTCTCGTCCAATGAGAAGCGACGCTGGGGCCATGTGTGTATTGTTTAAACTGCTCAAATCGGGCAGAGTTTCCCAGACCGATACAACTTCCCCCAAACAGAGTGATGGCGGCCGTCGTGTCTGTTAGCGCAGCTGCCGGAGAGGAAAGCACAGACACGGAGCTCAGTGTCGTCCCTCGTTCTCGTCACGATAACTACGACCTCGCTGCGGATCACGAAAGCTGGATGTCCGGAGACCGCCGGTTTCCCGAAACCGAACTCGGAGAAGTGGACTCGAAGTCGGACCGCGAGTGTCAGCGGAGGGTCGACGAGGACTTGACAGCCCTGAGCCCCGAGGAGATTGAGAGCCGCTTAGAGAGAACCCGCCGGGAGTTTTACAACCGGAGAAAGATCATCATCAAAAATCTCCCCTCTGACGTCAGCAATCAGGTAAAACAAAATGTAATTATTGGATGCTTGATTGATTGATTGACGGGGTCGTTTGGCTAACGTTAGCTTAGCTTCAATATGCATTGCCATGCTACCGATGTTAGCCTACGAGCTATTTAACTTGTTGGCTGTCTTTTAAAAAAATATATATTATGTGATTGATTAATCTGACTTTAGCTTTATTGAAACTGCAACTGACTTATTCAAAAAGTTGAAACGCTTAATTATCAACCGTTGAGCACCATTTATTGTTATATTTGGTTTGTGTCGTCAGGATAATAAATGCCAGGTGGTCAGAAAACGTTAACTGTCAATAATGGTCATCTGTGGCCTGCGTGACCTGCCAGTCAGGCCTCGGTGGGGACAATTATACAACTCTGATATTCATGGTTTTTGTTCTCGATGAAAACTTACAAGCCAACATGTCGGTGACTAGACCCGCCATTCGGAGGATACAGGTGCACTGGGACTTTTTTTTTCCTCCATCTGTTGCGAAAGCTGGCATTTCGTTGCACCGACTACCAGTGATTTACTCCTGATGCCACATTTTTTTGGAACGTGCCTGACTCGTGGGGAGCGGTGGGCCTGCGGGCTGTACCATTGTTCACCGAGGGCAGGGGAGGGGGGAGCAGTGGGAGTTCGAGATGTCAGTTGCACTACAACAAAAGGTGGAAGGTGTGCGGACAAAACGTTTCAGAAAGTGCTAGACAGCATCGCCGTGTCGCTTGTGAATGGTCAAAAGCAGCGCAGAACAATTTCTACTCCAACAATGAGTCGGTTATTAACCTCTCAACCCCTCACAGGTGCAACTTGTTGCTAGATTCCCGGTGGACATGAATGAGTTAATTAACGCGATGAACACAATATACAAACACAATATACAATTGAGTTATCTACACATATATGATGGCTACAATCTATGATTTACAAAGTAAAATGCTATGTGTGGATACCCTGTTTAGGGTGTTATAGTTTAAATGTCTGGATCTAATGATTGTCTTTTGTTTTCCTTTTTATACAGGAGGTCCATGAGCTGTTGGGCAACTATGACTTGAAGTACTGCTTTGTTGACAAATACAAGGGCACAGGTTGGTCTAACTGCTTGTCCACCATGTTCGGCATCACATGTTCTGTTTAAATTAAAAATAAAAGATATATCGCAAATGATTTATTCATGTTAACGAAAATAACAACAAGCAAGTAAACTTGATAGTCTCAAAACAATTGGGCTGTCTGGATTCAGAGCATTTCCCTATTTGCTAAAATATTCTTGATGACAAATTTGCTTCACAATTCGAAATGCTTTGTGCACATAACAGAAACGTCTCTTCACCATTGAACAAAAATATCAAACAGGCTTCTGAAGTATCAACATTTTAATTTATTCGTCCCTTTCAAATATAGCTATTTAGATGGGCAATGTCCTCCGGTCTTTTACAAAATGATTTTGTAAACCAATTATGGCCCAGTTGTTAAATGCTTGTATATATTTAGGATGTAGCTGTAGTCTGTATATGTAATTAAAAAACTCTTAGTTTGCTGGAAAAATAATCTGCCCAGCTAATGATGATTTTCTCCGACGTGATTTATGTGGCAGCCATGTTGGAAATAAATGTGCAAAATTGGAAATTTAAGGATATTATTACTAACATGTTACAAAATGCCTGGCGAATAGGAGGCATGCACACAAAACTGTATTTACTTAACTCATGCCATTCATCTACTTCTGATGATGGTCGTCGGCATTGTTGTTGACGACTGTAAGAACTCGCTCGTCACAATGTCGAACACAAAGTCATGTATTTGTATGCAGCGAGAGAAGCAGTTTCTACAATTAAATCTCCAAAATAATCCGTTTTAAATTAGCCTGAGGGGAATTGCCTGTTTACGATGGCATAGGTGCATGAACGATCGGCATGCCATTAGAAGTCTCAAAAGACAATTTGACTAGAAGAGCTGACATTAAAAAAACGAGAACTGAAATGGTCACGTAGGGAGAGATAATAATGGGCCAGAAAATTGCGAGAGCCAGATGTTTAATTCAGGATATGCCTGGTACCTACCCTCCTGTTGTGGCAGATAAGTTACATTAAGATGTGCTTTTTGTTCTAAATCTATTTCTCTTTGTACTTTTTATGTAGATCAATAAAGATAACAATCGTTTATCCTCCCATTCTGCTTCCCTTTTCAAAACATGGATAAAGACGGGATGTTTGATGAAATGGGGCTCTGGTGTACCGATCACTAATAACATTAGATCTCAAACATATCTTGACGTGACCTCTTTTAGCTATCAACCTGCTGCTCAGTCAGGTAAAGCGCCTTTGATTTGTTCCAGCTGTGATGGCGTTGCAGTGTGTTTGGGAGCAGAACGCTGGCGTGTGGTGACATTTGTGCCGCTGGCGTTCTTTTCTTTTTTTTTTTTTTTGTTAGTTTCGCTAAAAGAAAAATGGTGTCGCAAAACAAGTTTTCCTCCCAGAGAGCTGCTGTCAGTTGAAAGAGGGTTTTAAATCAAATCAGTTGCATTTGATTGGTCTGCTTAAAAGTGGGCGGGCTTAAAAGAACATTTGATATCAAATTACAAAATAGGTACTCGATGTGATCTAAAAGGGTGTCTCATCTTGACTACTCCTTTACTACAAATGTTTCTTTACTCACTCACTTTACACACTCACTTCACACAAAATTGTGTCTCCCTCGTCGCCCTCAGCCTTTGTGACACTGCTCAACGGGGAACAGGCGCAGAGCGCCATCAAGGACTTCCACCAGCATGTGCTGCGCGACAGGGAGATCTCCGTGCAGCTGCAACCGACAGACGCCCTGCTGTGCATCGCCAACCTGCCCCGCGCCTCCACCCAGCAGAAGTTCGAGGAGCTGGTGCGGCCCTTCGGTAACCTGGAGCGCTGCTTCCTGGTGTACAGCGCCACCACGGGGCACTCCAAGGGCTACGGCTTCGTGGAGTACATGAAGAAGGACTCCGCCGCCAGGGCCAAGTCGGAGCTGCTGGGGAAGCAGCTGGGCTCCCGCATGCTGTACGTCCACTGGACCGAAGTGGGCTCCCTCACGTATCCTCTCTTGCACTCCAAGTGCCTGTGCGTGGACCGCCTGCCGCCAAGCCTGCAGACGGCCCAAGACCTCCGCAACGCCCTGTCTGACACCCATGCGCCGGTCTTCTGCCAGGTCGGTTTCAACACACACACACACTGCACATTACTACGATTTCAGAAATGACTCATTATCCAGATTGTATTTTACCACAAGAATAATGACAACACCAGTATAGATCTGCAAGGATTAGTCCATGAATCAACTAGTCGATTGACAGATGATTAATCTGCAGCTATTCTGATATTCAATTATTAATATTCGGTGTTAGTCATATAGAACAAATATCTGGTGCTGATGCAGATTTGTGTGCTGCCATGTTTATAGCTGGATGTTATAGAATTGAAGGGTTGACTCATTTTGTCGAACTGACTTCCATATTTGATCTTTCTGTGCCTTTTCACCTCTACCCCATTTTTTATTTTTTTTTCCTGTGGCCACTCAAAGTTTCTATGGCAATGAGCATTGCTGGTTTCCATGGTGACGACCACCTGACTCCCCCAGGTGGTGTCATTCAGCAGGCTTTTCTGGAACGAGAGAGAGGGGTGTCCTTTTTTAGCACGGCACGCATAGTACTTTTTCTGCTGGTTCCGTTGTTTTTTTTTGTAGGATTGTGGCGAAAGCCGTGACAATTTAGGGAACCAGTTTAGCTTCCCAGTCCTATCTTTACCAAGATGGTTATGAGCTATTAAAACCTGTAGGTGTTAAATCATCATCGTCGCATCTAGCGACCGCTGCGGAGTAAAGAGCCTGAAAAGGAAATTTAAATGCAATAAAATAGTATTTATTAGAAATGGTAAACATTTAACAGATATTTGATATGGAACTCTTCTGACAGGAAATAAAATGCAGCAGATGGTTTAAAGGCTAAATTATCAATGAACGAGAGTTCCTTTTTGAGCAGACATTTTAGTGCATTTCAGGTGTCTTAGGGAAGGACTCCATCATTGTGTTGGTCTGAAAAAGATCTCTCGTCAACGAAAAGCAATGACTTATGGCCTATTTACCAAAAATTCGCAATTATGTTAAAGTGGTGCTTTTGTGTTACTCTTTGTGGAGAAACTCAGTTTCACAGATCTGTCAATTTGAAATCAACGAATGGATTAGTGAACTGAATTGTGTGAGTGTTAGTCGGTTTGTAAAGGAGCTCAAAACTCCTTTTTTTTTTTTTTTTTGGGACAGTCCTACTTGTATCTAGCAGCAAAACTTGAGCCAATTGTGTCTTTTTTAATTTTTCCTCTCCACAGTTGGCTCAGGGACAAGATTCTAGTTTCCGGCGGTTCACGGTGTTGGAGTTTGCCTCGGCTGAGATGGCCGAGGAGGCTCAGCGACTCGCTGACGGCAGGCTGCTGGGCGGGTCGCACATCAGGCTGTCCTTCTGTGCCCCGGGCCCTCCTGGAAGGAGCATGCTGGCCGCTCTGATTGCTGCCCAAACCATGGTATGTAAAGCAGAGAGCATCCACGTGTCCGTCGCTGCTATTGAGGTTTGCCATTCCTCTCGCGCTGACCGCCTGCCTTGCGGCCTCTCCCTTCAAGGCGGTGAACCGGGGTAAAGGTCTCCTTCCCGACCCGACGGCTATGCAGATACTTACAGGCCTCAATAACCCTGCCACCCTCAAGATGCTGCTCAACCCACTGTCGCAGGGACCCAAACAAGGTGAGGATTCCTCGCCAGCTCTTAATCAATGCCTTCATTTTGGGATTAGTTCAGGTGCAGTGGATCCTGACGTCCCTTTGTGTGTGTGCAGGCCTCCTCGGGGCAGCCCCTACGATGCCCCTGCTGGCCAACCCCGCCCTCTCCGCCGCCCTGCTCCAGCTGCTCCTTCAGAACCAGGCCAAGGCCCAGCAGGTACTGGTGCCTTTCTGCCCGCTCTCTCGCTCTCTCTGTGACATGTGCCTCCTTTGTTGCCCCCACCTGTTTTCGTCCATCCTTTCCTGTTCACGCATCCTTTTCTGCTCTTTCCCCCCTTTTACCTTCAGCAAGCCTTTCTAGGAAATCACCTTCTGTGGGCTCAGGTGCTGCACAGTAAAGAAAACCCTCTAGGGCCTTGTGTGAGTGACAATGGTGTTTGTGTGTGGCTATCGCTGTGTGAGATGCTGGTTAAGCCTTTATTTTTTCATGTGATAGAAATTGCAATGCCTGTGTTTGGTAAGCTCTGGCTAGGAAACTTGTGTTTGTGTGGGCTGTACTTTTTGAGTGGTGCTGAGTGATGTAGTAGGTGTGCTCCATTGTGCACAAAAGTGTAAATACCCACTCTGTAAGGACATAATTTCACATGTGGTGAGTAATCGCCGGTGCTGACTAAGCGTGCCGCTGTAGCGCAGCAGTCTTTCTCTGCTTGAGTGATGCGGCAGTGTGACCCTGACCTCTGCTCTCTCCTTTTGGCCAGCAGGCGGGACTCATTGGGGAGAATCCTCTGGCCGCTCTGCCTGTCCAGCAGGGAGTCCATCTGCTCGGAGACCTGCCGCAAGGTTTGGCATCCGCCGACTCCAGCCGCCGCTCCTTGACCCACAGACTGCATGTTTTTGCTCTGCCTATGATGCTAAACATCTGTGTCCTTCTTTTCCTGTTTGCTGCAACTCTGACTCTCATTTATGTGAAAACGGGAACATCAGTTGTAATTCACAATCGGGCCTCTATCGGTTTGCCCCTAGGTGGTGGAGTCCCGGGTCTTGGTCTTCAGACGGATCCTCTGGCCCTCCTGAAGCCAATGCAACTTGGCAGAGGTATGACGAGGGAGCAGGAGTCCCCCACAGCGCCGTGCACCTTCCCCCAGACTTCCTCTCCTGCACTGCAGGGCATCTCCATGGCCCTGATGGGTGGCATGATGGGGGCAGATGGCCTCGCAGCGCAGGGGGTGAGAGCACAGAGTCATTTCCATAATGTTTTCTTCCCAAGTGTAAACAAGAGTGACTCACCTTTTCCCCTCCCGTCAGGTATCCATACTGGGAGATCCTCCTAAAGATGCGAACCATCCGCAGAGTGCCTTCCTCGGTGCCAACAATGTTTTCCCTTCAGGTGAGCTGCTCTTTTCTTTTTGATTACATAGAAGTCTGTTTGCGGCGTCAAACCGGGGAATTATATTCCAACATCTAATGTGTGTCTGCCCTACAACAGGAAGCTGCAGACTTCACCCCTACAGGAAGAGGCCTACACTAAGCAATGTGTCCAACCAGCACACGCACCCGAGCATTCAGCCAAACTACAACCTGCGCTACCAGGATTCTTACAGCCCAGAATATCCTCCTATACACCAGGTAACCGCCAGGTTTCCGCTGCTTTATAAAAAAATTTAAATTTAATTTTTTTTTTTAACATGAATAGCTGTGGCATAATTAGATGAATTTACAGTGTAGTGCCTGCTGACGGCTGCTTGTTCAGTAGCCTGTATGATGTAATCTGGTCTGATACCCATCTGGTGTTTCTCCTCAGGATCCTCTGGCCCACTTGTACGAGCAGCAGGAGAACCTGAGTGCTGGATTCAGTCAGCAGGTAGTGTGTGTGTGAGCACATGTTTTTAAATGTTACTGGATCACATGTGTGCGGCTCTATAGTTAAAGATTGTCTGTCTGTCTGTCTCTCTCTCTCTCTCTCCCGTCAGCCCGACTACAGTGACCGCTTCCCTCAATACAGTTACCCTCCCAGCGAGCCCATGTCCTCGTACTACAGCTCAGGGTCCGAGGAATCCGCTGACGGGGGCCTCTCTACTACACATCTCAACCGGGTAAGCATAATGCATCGGACTCTATTTTATTATATATTGTTTTAACTGACCGTTTGGTTTCAAACTCTAAATGTTAGATCTAAAGTCTCTTTTCAGTAATGAGTGCTTTGCTTGAGTGCTTCAGTAGACTTGAGGGTTGTTTGTCCGTCCTCAGGCGGTCGGGATGCCTCCCGGGAGCCACAGCACCAACTACCCACCAAGCCCCGGGAATGCGGCGAAGGTAAGGCTCACTCTTTGTAGACATTTTAACTTTTTTTTAGACCCAGCTGCCCGTTATTGATTTTTCTAAATCTTTCTTTTTCTTCCCCTAATTATTTCAGACCCCCATCGGTAGCCACAAGCGTTTGTTCAACCGGCTGATCCCGTCTCCGGAGCCGAGCCCCGAGGGCGGCTACGTGGGCCAGCACTCCCAGGGCCTCGGCGGTCACTACGCGGACTCGTACCTAAAGCGGAAGCGTATATTCTAACGACGGCCCCGACGCTTCAACCTGCCGGGACGCACAATGGCGTCTCCTCTGGTCTCTTCCCATGAACTGCATTGCGTGACGGTCCTTGGCTTTGTCTCCTGTGTACTCCTGGCAGTGGCCCCTGGAGGGTGCCGTGGAGCGCAGCCTGTAGCCACCTGGACAGTTGTGTCACTCTATTGGAATTCTTGGTGGTTGTATTTCTTTTCCTGTTTTGTGTATATATGATTTTAGTGTGTTGGTAAATTAATTTTTTCCTTTTATTTTTTTTATTTGCCTTTTTTAAATTGCCTGTTGAAAAACTTGTACAGTGAGAAAAAAATGGTTAATATGCAAGTGAAGTATTTCTCCTTGAGCATTTTTCTTTTCTTTTTTTTTTTTCTTTTTAAAATCCTGTGTTGAGTGTGGCGTAACGGCGAGTTTGGCCAGTGTTCAATGGCGGCCATAGGCTGCTTTTTTATATAATGTTTGACATCCCAGTAAAGTGATGCTGTCCACAACTTCAGGCAAAGGGACTTGCATAGTATTAAAAACAAGCTTGACTTTTAAATAGCCCTCCTTAATTCATGTAAAAAGTTCAGTAGTTGGTGTAATGAGATGGTGTTTTTGTCCCCCCCTCCCTTCCTTTTTACACAGGGTTGTTCATTTTGCTGTTTGACTCTATTTCTGGATTCAGGCCTCTCATTGGTCAACATGCAGCTTTCCATCCACCAATGACGGCTGTATGGACTTGGTTGTGTATCATGACGTTGACGCGTTCAACCCCTCTGGCATGTTTTCTCAAGCATTCACTTTTCCACGTCGTTTTTGTTTTTTTTGACCCACACCCTCCAACTTGTTCACGGAATTTGTTTTATTTCTGCACCGGTTGAGTAATGCACTCGGAGGTCACGATCCTAATCTGTTCTCACCTCCTATACGATGCCCTTTTCAAGTCCTCCTCTCACTCTGATGTTCAGGAGTTGAATATTTTCTGTGTTTTTTATGTGAGTTCTGTTTGCTGAATTTAATATTTTGAATGTCTTGGAAGTCCAAAACGCCTCACCGCCACGGTTTAACTGGGTGTGTGTGCGGCGGTGGACATGTGCCATCTCTGGAGTCTGGGGAAGTACTAATGGAAGCTCGTGGCAGGTGATTGGTCGGTGACATGACTGTTGTTTTTTTTTTAATCTTTTCTTTTTAAATCATTATCTGGTTGACAGTTTGATTGTGAAAACCCATTACCTCTGACTTCTGCTAGGAAATGCAGCTACACTCGAGCCTTAACCGTGTTTTCTGTGATCTCATCCTGCCCTGTGTTGGCTTCCATCTACATTTACCTATTTTCCGTGTTTATTTGCTGTGTAAATAGTTGAGCTTGATCATTTTTCCTGAGTCCAAAAAGTTTTTTTGTTTTTCTTTTAATCATACCTGCCCCCTGGTCTGGTGTTTTTAAATGGATTTGCTGCTCCTCGTGTTTTTTGTCGTTTTTGCCCGTTTGCTTGGACAACTGATGTGACGCCACTCGTCATGTACGGACCACGAGATGCAGCCGTACCGTATGATGACCGTTCAATGTGAACTGCCATCTTCTCATCTGTACCTCCATGGTTGTCTCTGTATGTGCGAGAGTGTGATGTGAGAGCAAGTAAATGTTATTTAAACTCATGATGTTGTGAAGTCGTCATTTACGAAGAAGAAAAACAATCTTAAGACTTGTGTTTAAAACCAAAACCGTTTAATCTTTTTTTCTTGGGGCATGCGCCTCTGTTGTGATGAGCACATCATTTGCGGTTTAAGCACAATTATCTCAAGAGTTTAAATTTAGGACTTCGAGTCTCATCAATTTCAGAGTAGAGTTTAGTGACTTAACAGATTTGCATAATTCGATTAAATCTCTGCCTTTAAAAAGCCAAGAGGGAATTTGGCTTTTTTTTTTTTTTTTGCTCTCACTCTGTTGAATGATATCGAAAACTTTGAACTAGTTTGTAGGATTTCCTTGCGGAAGTCTGTAAGGGTTTAGGGGTGTCCCATTGTCAAATCTTTTTAAGGGCTCTCTGGCAGACATTTTGACCCGTTTCTGAACCCTTTCTGTAAGTCAGCATTAGTTTGGTCAAGGGAATTACCCACAGTTCATAGCAAAGTGACGTTAAACACGCAGTTCCCAATAAAAAATACCCCAGTAAAATACCTTCACACTACATTACATATTAAAGATTGAATATAAAAACACATAAAATCAGAGGAATACAAGGAGTATGTATATATATATATATATATATATATATATATATATATATATATATATATATATATATATTTAATTTTTACATTTGAACATTACGTCTTGACAATGAGTTCATAGATGTTTTAAAATGACATCTCGTGAGGAAGTGAATAAAAAGCACTGATACACAATTGTACACAATATCTTTTAATGTAGTCATGTGATAAAATGCTGTCCCATTGATATTCACACCAGTTGAACCCTCACAGCCTCAACCACTTAGCAGCTGACGTCAGTACGTCCCTGAGGGTTCAGGGTTTGAGGGCCAAACACTGGCTCTAGAGTGAGGGAGAAGGTCAAATCTTTTATTTTGTCACTTTAAGGCCACTGCAGTTCTTCAACGTGCTTGGAAAAGGAAGGACTAAGCCGAGAAATGTTCAGTTAGTTGCAATTTGCAATCTCACCGCGAGATGTCACTAAATTCTCCACTCTGTGCCTTTTAAATTGTGAACGTGATCAATGCAAAGAGGAGCTACTTAACGCTGAAACAGTCACATGTTCATCATGGCAAAAAGCCTTGGCCCTATGTCATCTTGCATTGGGGAAAAAGCTAAACGAAGAGCCACATCATACTGATCTTTTAACTCGATTATGGAAGCAATGAACCAGAAGTGACTGCTCGCACAAGCGGCTGATGTTTTGCTTCATTGGACTATCGACCGAACATAAAACGACTGCTTCTTCTGCACACTTGCAGACGGGGTTTGAGGAGTGAGTGCAGCAACATCTCATCTGTTGTCGACCCAGAATGAAGGCTTATTACTTCAAACAACCGTTGTGTTAATGTTCCACGATCTGCATGATGTCTAATAACAACTTGATAACCTTTGACTTTTTTTTCCCTTTGGCTCTGGCTTTCTCCTGTGGATGTGTATGACTGTTAAACAAGTTGTTGCTGAGCGGATGAATTGTGCTCCCTGAATGAATAATTTAACAACAGTCTCAGTCGGTTATCGGCTCTAAAGGCTGATGATAACGGGCTGCTGAAGGAAAATAAAAACGAGGAATGTGTCAAACTGAAATGCTTTTCGACTGAGAATGATGACATTTAGATTTAATTAAAAAAAACATTCTGAAGAATGAGCTGTTATCGGCCCAGTGTTTTCTGTGTAGGTAATGACAGGTCAGATTGAGTTTAGTGCCGTCTGCCCAGGTTCTGCGTGGCAACACTAAGCCCGTCAGATCGAGCCGGCGGCGGCCAAGAGGCGGCGAACTGAGCTCCTCTTCCTCTCAGAGCTCCTCTTCCTCTCAGCCGCCATCAGGATGCAAGGTTCTGATTAGCTGTTGTTCCCGAGGACCCGCTGACCCTCCAGCTGATGGAGCTCACCCCTCATGGGCAACAACACAACTGCAGTGCATTGGTCATAAAGCTCCTTTTTTCTCAACATGGATATTGTTTGTGACGTTTTTTCTCTTTGTTTGGGTCTGTCGAATCACTGAAGCAATAAGTCTAACAGAGAATATCTCCTCTTTTTTTATTATTACTCTGTAGAGGACAATGGAAGTAAGAACACTGAAGAAAATGACCGAGTTGTTGTTTAGACCTAGCATTATATTAATGTTATTTTTTGTTGTTTTTTATCAGCCGCTGGGGTTATTTCTGTAATATTTGTCTGCAGTGCTTCAGGCACCCTTGAATTATGTTCTCATACCTGCAGCCAGGCTACCCAGAGTTCTCAGAGGGATCCACCGCGGCTCGGTGGACGCTGTGTCAGACACATTTAGATTTCTGCCTTTCATATTTCCACCCACACAGTCACCCTGCACAGTTGCTGGTGAATGCTGCTGAAACCTGCGATTCTCCCAAATGCAGCTCCGAAGGAGGAAGAGCTCTGAAGGCAGATCGCTGCAGCCTCATTTATCACCTATTACAAACACACAAATGAAGGCAGAGTTATAGATTACTGTGTGTGTGTTTGTGTGTGTGTGTGTGTGTGTGTGGCTGTGTGTGTGTGTGTGTGTGTTGAAGGTGAAACATGCCTCCCGCTTCTGTTATTGCTCTGTGTGCTGAGTAGAAATAGGTGTGTTAAAATATACAGATCTACATGTAAAGTCCTCACTAAACACACATGTGCCGTGATTGATTATGGTTTTTTTTTTTCAGGATACGAGCAACAAAGAGTAACCAAAAGAGGGTATGTCACAAGAGCTGTTTTTAGCAGGATTAGTCATAGAAAACAGCCCACTCCCCCCGGTGACAAACAGTCTATAAAAACAGTCGAGCATCCAGGAGAAAGCTACAAGTCTGAGGAGACGCTGAGATGCTGCTGCTTATACACCCAGACAAGATTATATTATAGGAGGGATTTCAATTCCAAGTCAGAACACAAACCCTTATCCCCCTGAAATGAGCTGGGCTATTCTTACGCTCTTCATCTTTTCCACTCACTCCACTGTGTAATTGTCTATCACCGTTTCACAGGCACAACAAGATAAGATAACCACTTCTGGTTATTATGGGGAAATTAAAGCTAAGTTTCCCAGCACAGTGTTATTGTTCTGACGCACTGAAACAACACACCTGCGTTCTGAAACCAAGAGGAGCTGCCTGTATTCAGACATTACCTCGTACCATCACAGCAGTTTATTCAGCGCAAAGCACCAGCGAGCTATTGTGGAATCCTGAAATCTTTCCATGAAGATCATATTTTACATCCCGTCGTCACGTCTTCTGTCCCACATCGTCTTCCTCGACGTCAACAGCCTTCACTTTTATCAAGAAGTGCAGCTCCCGTTCCTCTTATCTCTTGTCTCTTTCATGATCACCATTGAACAACGAGATATCTAATATCTATTCTTTACCTCTATTTATATCCCTCTGTTTGATCTAAGACATGATAAGAACTTTGTACATTGCTTAAAGCATCTATGATATGAATGTGAAAACAAAACAACGAAGCCGATTTTTTATATTGCATTCTTTAAAAAACAGCTGTCTTTAAAGGCACCATCTACACAGAACATGCCATCACTCCCAGATCACTCTTATTGGCCAAGTATGCAGGTCTTTTTGTTCCTCTCTCTGTCCAATAATGCTACACAGAAACACAGAAACACAGCTCTGGAAAGAGCTTTTCAACTTGCTTTGCTCACTGAAGGCCATCGTAATTCTCGCTTTCAAAGGGAAGAGTGATCACGCTGCTGTTCAGCAGGTTGCAATCTACAATCTCCCCACTAGACATCACTAAATCCCCAAAAAACGATGACTTGCTGGATTCCCGCAGCGACACGACTTCCGCAGCTACAGTTAGATCTGAGCAGAAAACAGTAGGAGACTGATCAGTGTGGTAGTCCTTAGCTGTAAGTTGTTTTCACTCATTTAAACTGAAGGTTGCTATTAACTACGAGCATGAGGTAGCTTACAATTCATGGTTTGTGTTGAGCTAACGTTAGCACTCATTCGGCGGTTGCCTTGCAACAGAAACAAAAAAAGATGGAGCAAACTGCGAAAGGATATTGACTCTCAGAGCGCCGTCTCCTCGCTGAACTGTCTCGGACATTCAACGCAATTTCTGTCAACACTGTCAAGCCGCGCGCACCTTTAAGCCTCGTGAGCAGTCAAGCCTTTCAAACACAAAAGCTGCAAACGGCGAGTCGGGCCCCGTCACGGTAACGTGCACTGCGTCGTGACAGCCTCACGCCACTACCAGAAGGATCCTTTTATTTAGTTTTCCCTGGCAGTCTGTACAGATTCCCCATCTCCCATTAGTATATTTCACACAGGCAAGTTGCAGATGCACATAGGGAGCAAAAGAACGACCCTGCGGTCATTCTGACTCTTGATTCTCATTCCCAGTTGCCATTACTGCGCCACAACCTCATTAGTAGAAGTTTTTAGAAGCTCTCAAATCCAGTTATCAAGTCGTTTTAGACCTCTCTGGTCCTCCGCTCGTCCCTGAAGTGAAACCTCGCCTCCCTGTTTCCCATCTAACTCCTCCTCTGCCTTCGGCCGCGCAGCATCGGATTGGTTTGGAGGAACAACCACGACGTACTTGAGTGAAAATGGGGTGAACGGCGGGGGATCGCTCTCGCTGCGTGTGAGGAACTCGTCCCAGGATCTTGTCTGATTGTGTTGCTGGATGTGAGGAGGATTTGTGCAGCTCTGGTTTACACACATGAACACACAGCGTGGACCAGAGGGCCGTCCGGCAGCACCTCTGCACCGCCACAGAGAGAAAAGACAATCTCGAGCTATTTCAGGAATCCTTTTTAATATAAAGGACTTGCAACGCTGTTGCACATTGCTGCAAGTCTAATCATGCTGTTATGTCACCCTCGCTCTCTCTCCCTCCCTCCCTCTCTCTCCCACACACACACATGCACACAAACACACACACTTTTCATTGTTCTACATACGTGTCACCACACAAATGCAGACACACATGTTCCACTTAGCGGCCAGACTATTGTTCACTGTCAGGAAAGAGGTGTGGATTAATATTTCATGGCCTTTCACTGGCAGAAAGTGGATTCATTTCCCAGCATTCCCTGGTGCGCGGTGTGTAGACTCAGTGCGGGCCAGAGGCCAGACAGCCTGACAGCTGACGGGTGGCTTGATTGGCTGTAAGCCGGAGAAATTGTTCATAAATTCAGTTGAAGATAATCTTTTACCAAGCACACTGCAGAATCAGTAGCTTATGAAACTAGATATTATAAAGAATCCATTGGTACCAAACAACAATGCCACGCTAACTTAAGGAGGCCATCATTCAACACTACATGATGCTAAGGCTGCATTTTGGTGAGAGTTAAAGAGGTATCTTGCAGTTTTCACCTCAAAATGTATCAATAAAAAGGAGTTTAGCATCTGTTTGCATGCAGAATGTGTTTTTTTTTTTGTTTACACCTTTTCTAAAAGGTGTATTTGTACACTTTTGCATACTGGGGTGTCTAAACAATCTTGGAATTGCATATGTTTGGTATGACAAGAAAGCTGAGACTCTTGTGGATCCAAAAATGACCTGAAAATCCACAGCCTCACGAAACTTTACAACCACACACGAGATAACCAGGACGTATGGTTTTCTGAGGTGCATTGGCCATAAGAGGGTTTCTAAGAACAGAAGCGATCAGCGTCTAATGTAATTCTTGAAATCTCTATATGTGAAACACGTTTTGGAAAGCAACTCACAGCATGACATCTTCTATGACGTCGCTCGAGGTTTTGTTGTCTTCATGTGCTGGTTTCAAGGGATTTTTGACAATTTCTATCATTTGTTAAATTATTTAATTTAGCACCAAATCTTGACAACTTGACACACCGTGCTGAGCTCGAATGGATTCAAAGGGTATAAATGATGTACACCACACCACCTCCCTCGAGACTAAAACAGATAATGAAACGGGGTCTATGGTAAGAAGAGGTGGAGTGGAAGAGGGTGAAATCAAAATGGCGAGGACGCGTGACACACACAGTACTTCTCTGTGGCCTGCACAACCCTCTCATCCACCCGAACTGAGCCAGTACGACTGCTTGGCTTTTCAATTATTCCTCACAGTATGAATAAGAGCCATTTAGTGAAGTTGAATCATAATAAATCAGATGCTCGCGAAATGAAATGTGCAGCGGAGGAAAAGATTATTTTTTTTCCTCCATAGCGGAGCACTGCATTGTGGTCCATGGTCATTTCCTTATCCACTGCATACGAAGAATTACTTTCTTTATTTGTGAAAAAAAAGGTCACATGATGATTTGAAATAAGGTCAATTTACTACATCAAATAGAACAAATAGAACATGTTAAGTCATTTAATTAGAAACAGTTGCGCTTGCAAAAGATTACCCATGTTACATTGCAATGGTCCGTATGGTTTGTGTTCTTGTTCAAGGTTTTGAGCCGATGAAGGCTGTGTGACCAAACACAGTATTTAATAAAATACAGCGCTACATGCGTGTGGACATTTCTTTTCCTTCCTACTTAATCAAGGTTTTTAAGATGAGTTGAAATGAAATGAAATCAAGTTTTTTTCCTGTTAAGATGCAATAATTAGAAATGCTGGAGTCTTCGTGAGCTCATTCGCATCCTGATGAAGCGACTGAATCGTGTATTTAATTGTGCTGAAATTGTTCTAATTATCCTCCAGAGAGGAATTCCTTCCAGAGCAATTCAACCCAATTGTAAATTCATAATTCTATTTTCAAGGCTGGAGTGTTTCCCAGAGAAACAATACTCTCATCCGTGATTGTGATAAACAGCTCGGAGTTGCTCATTGAGGGGTTTTCTGAACCAAGCAGCCTTTTAATGAAACAGGATTGTCTAATGGTTTCATCCGCTTCAAATGGGAATACACAGTCATCTCCACACTCTCCCTGCATCGCGTTGCAGACTTTACAGACGTTACAGACTTTTCACTTTCTAAGGACAGGTACTTCCAAACGGACAATTTTCTCTCAAGGACAGCATTGAATGTACTTTAGAACCGCTGCCGTGAGAGAAAATAACAATCTAAAGTCGAGTTTCGAGTCGTGTTCTGTGTTGTAGCGAGGCCGGAACAACATCGAACCCCAGTGTCATCACAAAAGTCAAAATATATTCTCCTATTTTTAGGCAAATTACATCCTTGCACTCAAATCTTTGCAAACATTGTTTGTGTTTTTATGAAGCACGCTTTTGTCCGGAAACCTTCTTCAAGGCAAAAAATAGATATTAAGTGGTTTGTAGCTCCAGCACCTCAGAGGAGGTCTGACACCGGGTGAGCGGCATTTTCATCTCTTCGCTCAATCAATTGCAATCAAAATTGTTGTTTGTGTCAATTCTGAAGAGACGCTGGTTCATGAAAGAGTCCAGAGCCCTCAGATATTCCTGAAAGGCAACACAACAGGACATTGTCGTGCATGTGTAGCCCTTCCTCTCATTTTGTGGATTGACAGCCTCTTGAACTGCTTGTAGTTTACCAGAATGACCTTGAAACCACTGACCTTTCATTTAAAATTAGAATCATTTGGTTTATCTTCGCTAGTATACAGTCTAAATTATAACTGATATCCCCAAGACAATGATATACCTGAATGTCTTCTACTACTTTCTACAATTGGGTCTGTACATTTAATGAAAATACACTCAAATACACCAAGTTAAAACTATATAGTCAGGTGATGTTTTGGCCAGGTTTACTGTTCACATGTTGACTTTTTGTTCTGACTTTAAAACACTACATATTTCCTTTTAGCCTTTTACATTTAAATAGCAATAAACACAATAAATATTCACATATGACTGAAGAGCTCCACGCTATCCAGGCAGATTAATAATGCCAGGGGCCCCACAGTGGGTTGTGAGGTATCCACAGATCCGTCTCAGCTAGCTGAATGCGACGGTATAGCCTTGTCACTGTGACTGCTTTAAAACAGCCGCCAAGCGACTCCCGACAGTGAAAGTCAGTCAAACTCGACTAAGATGGCTCCTGAATCCTCCCGAAGCCTCACTGCAACTTCCCCGTCAGCTGCAGCTTTGCCGTGGAGCTGTAACTAAAATGTGTGGCGGGTTCTGGCAAAAATAACAAGTACTGTGGTGAAATATTTTGGCAAGGACATTTATGTTGTCAGTGTGACCGTACACGTGAAGTTTCACCACTTAATTCCCCCCATTAACTGCAGACACTGAGTGTTTCTAGACGTGGTGGGTTTAGGTGATTTAGAAAGGCACGGAAATTCCAGTTGCAGCTTTCTCATTGTCGAAAACAACCGCGTACGGTGTGAATGCCAGCGTGTATTTCTCCAGAGCACAAAGCAGCTACAAGGATCTCTCATCAGCTTGACATTTTCCGTTTGCCATTAAACCCCCTTTTTTTAATGCAACAAGCAAAAAACATGTTCAATTGTGTGTTTTTTTCTCATTCAGCAGAGGAAACGCTTCTAAAATTAGGCCCAGGCTTATCGAGACACCAACAAAATGATTAATGCCTCTGTGTTGTGGTTGAACTACTGCAACGCTTCTCTCCATCTCTTCGCCGAGCTGCTCGCGTTATAATGCCGCCGCTGCTGTTCTCTGAAGGTTACCACAGAAATGTTCAAATTACTTTAAATCGCTTTGAGTTTTGTGCAAAGCCTTTCATCATCAAGTACCACGGTGTGTGTGTGTGTGTGTGTGTGTGTGTGTGTAAATAGTTTTTTGTCCATTAGGTCCTCAAGACAAGAGATTCTTGTTCATCCCAGATGATATTTTTAGTGCTTAATTCATCCTCCATACTGAAATATCAAGTGCCGCTCACTCCAAGGTACCTACCCACATTTTCACATTGTCGCTTTTTAATGCCTACATTTCTGATTGTCTGCTGCATTTATAAACCATCCGGACCTCTCAGGTCATCTGGGAAAGGTCGGCTTCTTGTTCTCAGAGTACAAAATGAACATAACGAACCAGCTTCCAGTTTTATGCTCCTCAACCTCCCAGAACATTACAAATCTCACTTCTTTTCTATCAAGGCCAGAGACGTTTTTTGCCTTTTATTACATACTTTCTTACACTGCACTGTAACGTCTATTTTAGTATATGCTGTATTTTATTTCAGCTTCCGTATATTACTTTATTTTCTGTATGATTTGTACTGACTGCTTTTAATTATATTTAAATGTCCTTTCATGATGTGTTTCTTTTGCACTTTGTCTCGATGTTTTTGTTGGTTTATGTTTTGTGCTTTTTCTCGCCCGCATCAGAAATGTGCGATAGCGACACGCCGGCCTCACGGGGCTCAATATCACATGAACCTGTGTACACACTGTTCAGCCGTTTCCTCTGCAGCAGCTTCACGTCTTTAATTATGAACTACGTTTACGATACACACTTGTGAAATCATCGCTTTCAAGCAATGTTCCTTCACTTCAAACAGAATGCCTCAGTGGTGTGTTTTTGTGTTGTGTGAAACACAGACAGCTGGACATGAGCACACGAGTCAAATAACGCTTTCATTTCGGTGGAGGCAGAAAAGCAAAGCATGCGGACAAGAGGAAAACAACGTTTTACATCGCCAGTCTATTTCTAAAGCCAGTAATTACAGTATAGATAGAAACCAGACTAAAAATCTATAACCACTCTGCTGCTTTGTGAGGCTGCGACGCTCACCAGGAAACACAACTGTTTATTTATGGCTATGCCCTTGTTTCTCCACAATAAATGAGAAAGATGTTCATTTTTTTTCCAGTGCAAAAGTATATTTGGACTACTGAAAACTGTGTTTAGTGTGAAGTCTCCTTAATGGGCCGTTCATTTCATTCGGGTCACGTTCTTCCCTTCTGTTTCAATCTCTCTGAGCCGAGGCGCCGCCACCGGGGAGGAATGAGGGGGAAAGCTTACAGGAGACTCAAAGGAAAAAGAGGACTTTTAGTTCATTCTTAGTGGCACCGCTGCTTCTCCAATAGCGCTTTCCTCCCGCTGCAGCGTGCCACACACACACACACACACACACACACACACACACAGACGGCAGCAGCCGCTTGTCTCCGGCGGCCTGCGGCTAATGAGCTCCACTCGCCCGAGGTGTGAGGCCTGAGGTCAGAGCTGTAGTTCAACCAGCCGGCGTTGGATGGAGCCAGTGGGAGAGGCTCTCCAGACACTCACTGTGACTTCATCTGCGCTATTACAGTCTGAAGTGCCATCTGTTCTTATTCCCTTCCTTTCATGTCGTACTTTTTTGGTGCAGTAAAAAGCTCTGCGTTGGCATCAAGACACGTAGCCGTGTGTGTTCCTCCTTTCTCGCTATTCGCGGCGTTACTCGCGAGAGCCTTCGGGGGCGCGCTGGCGGGAGAAGAGCGGCAGCAACTTTCAAAGGTTTACAGTACATCAAGACGTCCGTCTGCTTATTTACTTTTCTTTTTTTTTTTAGCTCCTCATCTGTGTCACAGTGACCGGAGGCAACGAGCACAGCGGCCCAGATGTCCTGTTTCCCTGCAGCTCGCTCCAGATCCTCTCAAGGAATCCAAAGGCGCTTCCAGGTTCAGCCCAACCCGAGGCCGCCATGAGTCCAGCCGCGGTGCTCCCTGGTGGGCCGGTCACCGACAGGAAATGTGACCTTGACCCCTCTCGGAGCTCAAATCTCGAATGCGAGGTCCCCAATGATTTTTTAAAAACATTTTTAGCTAGGTGCTTCAGAGCATGGGGAAAGTGTGCTCTATCTTTTCCACCAGTCTGATGACGAAAGAACTTTTTTTCTCTCTCCATTTAAGGTACAAGCATTCAAGACACCGTGATTTAGGGATGAAAAATGGTTCGGGAGTCGGGCGCGCTACGAACGCCTCCAATGCAACGAGGACAAAAGGTCGACGCCTCCGCAGACAACAAAGATGCTCCTCGCTGTCACCGACCTGAAGACCGTCTCGACTGCAGCTGCATCACTTTTACTCAGGTGTTTGACATCTTTCATCTGGAAGACGCTTCCTTTGCAGTTTTTCCTCCACCACTTTAAACCCTTAAATGCTTCAAAACCTTTGTTGTGTCAGCAAACTCTAAAATAAGAGGCTGTATTGTCACCATGAGAGATACACTGGTCAAAATGTCAGTTTTGTCTGTCTGATTCTGAGCTTTCAGATTCGGATTTCCCCAGTAGCTGAAGGTTTATCAGTCAGTACAATATTGCAGCTCACAGAAACAGGATATGCACATCGGTACAGTAAATGTATTTGTGCAGCAACGTGTGACAGAAAATGTGCAAAGAGACGTCAACTCCAGCGATGAAAGGATGCTTAGAAGTCGTAAAGAATGGGACAATCTGACTGAGAACCGAGTCATCAGTTTTGATCAGCGAACTATGTGCAAGTAGCCACTGTGTGAAATGTACACGATCTCTCTTGCACACGTGAATAAACACGTGTGCAATTTGCTTGAGTGATTGAAAAATTCCAATCTGTTCAAACTAATTGTTAACAATAACTTACATTTTAATGTTGTACTATCAATATAATGTCCAAAAATAGTCACAACAAAATAAAAATAGAGGAATAAAACGTTTCAGACTGCACTTTTTGAACATATGAACTGTAAAATTGATAATTTACAACATGTAAATGTACAGCTTTGTGAATAGAAATGCACTTGATGAGACTTGAGTCTGACATGGATCATGTGGGAGCTTCATGTCAACCCTTATCTTTTTTTTAAAGTTATATTGGTGTATATATTTTATAAGATTTCTATGCTACATGCTAGGCAAAATATGTTTTTCATGCATTGGTCAAGTTTAAGATACAATATTTTCCTTCAAAAGACGTTTTTGCTTCGATTTTTTAAAAAGAAAACTCGCAAAATCCACATTTAGGTTTTTATTTTTTACAACTTTCTTCATTTATATCTTAGGATTTGCATATTTGAACACGCAATGGAAGTTCATCAATCGATTTTCTACCCTTTCTACCCTGGAGTCTTCAAATTGTATGTGTGCCTTTTTTCTGAGAGTCTGCGGCAGAGATCTCCACTTCAGCAGCACTTACAAACAGCAAACAATCCAGTTTCATTTCTATATTCTGAAGGTTTGTACAGAGGGGTTTGTTCATAAATCATTCATAGCATGGTTTATAAGATTTTATTCCCAAAAACATGGTGACATTTTTTTTCTGTATGGTTATATTTTCGGATTTATCAAGTAATCTAAAAAAAAATCTCCAAAATGTCCTCTGTAAAAATCTTTCACTGTTCAGCTTTCTTTTCTGGAAATGTATTTAAACTAGCACATATTTAATAGGATGAAGAAACATTCAACCTGACATTTCAGAAACTAACTAAAAAGAAAATCGCTGTAAAGTAAGTAATCAAGGTCTTCCGGTTAATTAAACATGGCGGCTGTGGTGTCTCGTGTAAGCTGCAGAAACACTGATCCCAGACTGACTGAGGTCAGCTCATTGTCACAGATGTCACTCCAGATGTTGTCATCCAAAGTGTTTTAGCATTAGCTGGTGGCCCTCATGGGAATAAGACCTTTTACCTGACAATGAGCCAGGCTGCACAGCTCCCACAGCAACAGCACAGTTTACTCTTCTTCCTCGTCTAAAAATACTGCGTGCAGGAACTCTTCCCGGACTGGGAGATGTCACTCAGAGGGGGCGGACATGACCTCCTCAAGCCCGGGCCTGGAAGTCACCGTGACAACGTCCAGGTCCAAATGGGTGAAGTGATACACAACGGCATGTTAAAGTGTCATTACCCGAGCTTGTGAGCGAGCGTCTATCCCAGCTGCTGCCGTCATTTGAGCAATTGGTTGTGTTTAGTTTTCTGTCAAAGAAATGCGCAGTGAAGCCTCGCACGGGGCAAAACATAATGGATGAGCACATAAAAGGTTCAAAACCCTCCAGTGCTGGCAAATCACTGAGGAGAACACCCGACCACAGAGAGAGAGAGAGAGAGAGAGAGAGAGAGAGAGAGAGAGAGAGAGAGAGAGAGAGAGAGAGAGAGAGAGAGAGAGAGGGAGGGAGGGACAGAGGAAGAGAGAAAGGCAGGGAGGGAGGGAGAGAGAGAAAGAGAGAGGGAGAGAGAGAGAGAGAGAGAGAGAGAGAGAGAGAGAGAGAGAGAGAGAGAGAGAGAGAGAGAGAGAGATAGGGACGGAGAGAGAGAGAGAGAGAGTGTGTGTGAGAGAGAGAGCGAGAGGGAGGGAGCGCGTTGTGGTGAAGCCAATGTTTGTCGTCGAACTCCAGCAAATATGAGCATGGGGAGATAATGGCCCACACGGAGCAGCAGGACTGAAGCTCCGCACTCATCAACGTGTCCTTTATGATGCAGGCTGAGAAAAGACAAGCTGGAGAAGAGAGTCCGGACAGCAAGGGACAAAGGATCGCTTGTGAGCTTTTTTTGGACAGGTCCAACCATTCTTCACACCATCCTCATGTTCTGAGGAGGGATGGTCACTGAGTCCAGTATGACATCTCGCTGAAATCATTGGACCCAACATCCCCATGGAGGAATTACTCGAGACTTCAGCGGTGTGTGTGTGCGCGCACAGAGATGCCGTAGCGCTCCACGAGGCGTGATCAATTGAGCACTTTTATGGAAATTGCTTGGAAATTTTGGCTCAGCTGAAAGACATACGGGCAGCAATAATCACACACAGAGACACACAGAGACAGACACACACACACACACACACACACACACACACACACACACACACACACACACACACACACACACACACACAGACACCACACGCACGCACACACACACGCACGCGCGCACACACACAGAAGCCACTGCCGGTGATCTGTGTGTCTCTGCAATAAGTGGCTAATAAAAAGCAATAAATTCTCTAAAATAAATACAGTCATCCGGTTGTGCGCCATGGGCGACGAGGCGTCAAACTTCAGGGGAAGCAGCAGGACCGGTGTCTCATCCCCCAGAGCCAGGACTGGTGAGCGGAGATTCTACTGAATTAAAACTGACCAGCGCAGAAAGAAAAGAAGGAAAAATAACGATGAGATGAATGCTTTTTGGATGACTTGTCAAATGAACACTGTGACAGTTTTTGATGTTATTCAGAAAGCAAGATTCAGATCTGGGCTGCGCCGGACTTGGTCACTTTGATTTGTTCGCGCGGACATCGAAGTGGCAGAGAGGGACATGAACCGTGTGGGGTTTTGTGCTTGAATTAAACGAATACAGCCATATATCATCCACTCAATAAGTTCGAAAGGGGATCTTTCATTTGATTCTATATATATATATATTTTTTTGCACTATGATGGAACCACCACCATGCTCGAAGAAGAGCCTGTCCCTGTCGCTCCCGGTTCCCCGGGAAGGACAGGCGACTCTGAAGCCTCCGCAGCATCTTTGGAGACAACCCCGCACCCCGATCAAAATCAAACACCGGGGTTACTCCGACACCGACCGGCACCACCACCGGCACATGGAGCGCTCCGACGCCGTGGATACGAGCGACCGACCGGGACTGAAAAAGTCTCGGATGTCCTGGCCGTCCTCCTTCCACGGGACCACAAACACATCCATCGGAAATTGTGTCGGGAATAAACGGTAGGTGAGAGGAGGGTGTGCATTCCAAATGTCCCAATAATAACCCATGGCAGCCCACCAGGCATATGCGTAAACGGGAGGGGATGAGGAGGAGGAAGAGGAGAAGGAGGGGGGGGGGGGGCATTTTAACGAGTGCGTAATAACGCAGTGTGCCTGAAGGGTTAACTGATATGAAGAGCGCTTTCCACCGGGAGGCGGGACGCGTGGGTTTTTCGGTGCTGATGCGTTATGCGTCTTTGGATAGACTGTCAGATGGGAACGGCGCGCAAACCAGTCCGCCCACTCGAAACGCAGGAAGCAGCATCTGTATATATACACCAGTAACATTTTTAAGAGCGTCCACATGTTGATAAGAGACACGACACACGAGGCTCGGTCGGTTTAATGGCACCAAAGGTCTGGCAGGTGCGTTCGAGCAGCACTGATATCACATCCAGTCCAGCCGTTATCAGCTTGTTTGCAGAGGGAGGTTTGGGGCCCAGTGGAACAAAAACTCCTCCACCTTTACTGGGATGCACCTTGCATGAAGTGCCCCTAAAGCGCCTGATCCCTGACATCTGACCCCCTTGAGGTTGTGTTAAACAAGAGACTCTCTGGTTAAAATAAGATCTGACAAAGTTCTGAAGTTTTAGCTGAACCATCACAGGAACGGTTTCAGACAGCTCGGCTGCTCTCTGATCGGATATTACATGGAACAAATTAAATCCTGCATTAGAGAGAGAGGACATCAAACACAGCAGAATGATATGATACATAAACTCCACCTGCTAATTTAAATCAAATTACAGCGTGCATGCTAATCAAACAGATTAGATTAAAGGCATTTCATTAAGTGATTCATGGAACGATACAATTTTGATACAATTACTGTGTCCTTCCACAACAACTGCTCCATTTATCATCTTTCGAATGCAGCGCCCCGGTTGTTTTGCTTCCCCGAAGGACACATCTTTAAGAACATGGCAGAATACGGCGCCTGTTCAGTGTATGGGGAGGCTGGTCATGTCTCACCATGGACGGGTTATGAGACAATTGGCCCTGGGCACATGTAAAGGCCCCCCCCCCCCTCCTCCCAGAAGACATAGAGCCACAGATTTAAAGAGACACGTTTTTGGTCCTTTTGCATCTCTTTCTAGTGATTTTGCGTCTTCTTTCGGGGTTTAATTGAACCACGTTGTGGACGTTTTGCATCTATTTGACTTCAATTTGTCTGTTTTTGGTCATTTGCGTCTCTCGTGTTTTGCATCGCTTTCTGGTAATTTGGGATCTCTTCGTCGTCGTTTTGCGTCTCTTATTGGTATATACATTCATCTTTGTTGAGAGATGTTGCATCTTTCAATGCAATAATGTTTTTATAGTCATTTTGCATATTTATGTTGTCATCTTCAATCTCTCTGTAGTCATTTTGAATCCCTTTTTGGTAGTTTTCATCTCTTTGTATTGTTTTGAGTCTTTTTGAAAATACTTTTGCTTCTCTTTGTGACTTCCCAACAAGAAACGCAATAACTTCAACAGAAAGCTGTGGCCGAGGGGCCCCTCTAAACCGTTTGGCCCCTGGGCCTGAGCCCCGTCGGCCCGTTCAGTGTGTTTCACTTGTTCATATATTTTTAGAAAGCTTGTCAGAGAGAACAAGTCCCAGCTATGAATGCAGTTTTTCCAGGTTGCTCCCTCTTCCTCTCTGTCCTTTGTGTAACCTGCACTCCCCAGATGTTTCTGCAGGTGAAACGTGAGTTACGTGTTGGACTGTGTGACTCCTCTGTTGCCTCGATGAAGCCCAAACGTGCCTTAAAACAGCAACAGAGTGATTATTAGACTAATAACACGTCCCCCTGTGCTGCGTCTCGAGGGGATTATTGGGGGTCCCGATTCTTTTTTAAATCCTGTTATTATTTGTTTTCCTACGGTCGTTTCTTCTAATGTCACAGACGGCCTTCCCGGAAGGGCCCCTGGGAGAAGGGCCAACTCCAGCTGACTGCAGGAAGGGCTGATTTGTATTTTAGTCCACAGGACACGCTCTGAGGCAGTCCAATCTTTAGTGCATTGGGACTCACTCTGCCTGCCCTTTTCCTTCTGTGGGCGGCAAACCAGAGAGAGAGAGAGAGAGAGAGAGAGAGAGAGAGAGAGAGAGAGAGAGAGAGAGAGAGAGAGAGAGAGAGACGTAATTTGATTCCAAGCTCAGTTCTCAGAACACACCAAGCTGGCTCCAACTCGGTGTGTGTGTGTGTAGGTGTGTGGGTGTGTAGGTGTGTGTGTGTGTGTGTGTGTGTGTGTGTGTTCCTTAGCACATCCATGAGGCGATGTGTACAGTCTGTGGGTGTTTGTACTACACACTGGTCAGGAAGGAGTGTGCATGGAGGAATGGAGGCTGCTAGATAAATGTTGTGTGTCATGAGTAGTGGTCAAATACGGTGTACACTGCATGCGTGTGCGTGTGAGAGTGTGTGTGTGTGTAGAGGTATTTATGAGAGTGCTCTGCACAGGTCAGTGTCTGACCTGTAGCCTGTATAGATTGCAAAAGGCCTCGTTTCATCTGTTCTCATATCAGCGGGAGGCCGGGGGGATTTCCATTGTGTGGATATTATTTCAATCTTTTTGCATATTAGAGTGACCGTATATTCTGCGTGCTTGCTGGATGCTTCATCTCCTCGCTAGATTTATCAGGCTTTATGAGCATAGCCGCACGTTGTGTTTAGCTCAAGGCTGTGGGGTTAAAAGGTGTCCCCATGCACATCTGCTCTCTTTAATGCACTAAATGATTTCACTTAATCCTAAAATATGGGGGGAAATGAGGAGTTGCCCATAAAATTGTGCTTGGATTGAGAAAATGCTCAAGTTACCAAGCAAGAACATGGTCACCGACAAAAATAGAGCCTGATTACCCTCATGCTGGGATGTTTTAGAGGTACAGTGAGTTAGCATTTAATGGGACCAATTGGTAGAAATGGATAACATAACGATTAAAAATGTTTTTTCTTTAGAAAAAGCCATTTATATCTACATATGGAACCGGTCTTCTTCCCAGAGACGGCTGCCATGTTTCTACAGTAGCCCAGAAGGGACAAACCAAAGGTCGGCTCTCGATAGAGCCGCTCACGTCTTCCTCTCAACTGCTTGACATTTTTAGTTCAGTACAACAATGTTTTTTTTTTCCCATTATAATGACCGATATGGTACGGTCACGTGTATTAGCCGAAAGGAACATGAAAGAAAGGACTTTGTATCTGGGGAGTGGAAAAAGTAATTGGTCTTTGATTGGTTGGGCACTGATGGACCGCGCGATGACCTTATTGTCTTCACCAGGCCGACCGCTCCATCACTGAAGAGTCGGTCAAGACCTTATCTGGAGGTTCGAAAGATCAAATCGGCCTGAGAGATGCCGGTGAAATTGTTTTGGGGACAAGGTTCACGGAAGAGCAGACTGCTCCGTGTCACTGTAATTGATACACTCGCTTTGGAAAAAGGAAAACACTCTCAACAGCCACCAGTCTGGGGATGGGTAGCATTCAAGAGGGATTCTGGGTGTTTAGCATAATTGTTTGAAGAATCATTGTCTGAGACTGTTTTCACTTGTCTATTTTTGTCACCATGTTGTATCCCACAAAATGGCAGTCTTAGTGGCAATCACTCCCCCCCCTCCGACCCTCCCCTCCCCCCCCGACTCCCTCAAGAGTGTCAGTCGTCTGCCTCCTCTTCCCACCCCCGGGTGTCTTTTGTTCCACCGTCTTGTCAGTCCTTTTGTCAGAGGATGCTAATACGAGTGTATCAGTCATCAGGTCCCATGCCCAATATACGCTCTGGGAAGTTCCCGCGCCAAAAATGACAGATCTTTCCCGCAACTCTGTTGCTATGGTTACTTGTTTTATGCATTTGTAGAATTGATTTTATTTACCCCCCCCCCCCCCCCCCCTCTCCCTCCTGCTCCCTACCCTCCTTTCCAAAAAAAAAGCCAAAGCCTCACAGGCGTTTGACGGGCTTGACTGTATAATTTGTCGGTATGCGGCGGACTGGATATGCATCATGACTTGTGTGTTTAAAAGGTGAGAAAGTGAATATTAATACACCTCTGCCGAGGAACTGCAGTCTGCCGATAGTTTAATCACAGCACAGAGCCGGTTTCCTGTTCGGTCCTCTGCAACAGTTTCCAACCAAAGCTTCCCTCCCTCCCTCCACTTCATGCATTCTTTACACCTTTTTTTCTCCCCCAAGCTGCGATCCAGGGCTGATTTGTAAGCCGGAGCTGCTCTTGTGCCCGCCTGCCCGCCTGACTGCCGGCCTGGCTGTATTAATAATTTACTTCCTAATGAGGTACAGCTCCTGTTAATTACCCCAACAGCTGTATTCTGTTGTTGATCGTACAATTCAATTCCGACAAATAAATAAAAAAAATATATATATATTCAGGAATTATCCCGACAAATGTGTTTCAACGGCGTTAAGTGATAGACCTCTTATCTTGTTTGTGTGTAGTGCAGAACCATCTGCTTAAGCTACAGATTGCACTCTTCTGTGACTACATTGTGCTCTTCTCACTACTCTCAGCGCTAATTAGTATCTGGAGGCAGTTCATGTACTGGAACGGCGCTCGCTACTGGTTGGCTCAGGCGGATCCCAGAGACCTGCAGGTAAAAAAAAAACCCTCCGAGATCTTAAAGCACTGTTTGCGCAAAAGGGATATGTATGCAGCTCTCATCCAAAGTCCCTGGTCATGTTTGTTCTCCTCTCATCACTTTGTCACATGGAGGCTCTCACAGGCTCTTCAGATACTCAGGCCACTGGTAACCACGTTTAGCACAGTTGGTTTGCTTGGTGAAACCTTGGCATCTTTGCATTTTAATTACTTTCACACTGAATCCTCTTGAAGTGGCGACACACTATAGTCATTTTTTGTTTTTTTTTTGTTGACAAGTGTGGATGGGCAAGGATCCCAGCAGAAAGAAACAAAGAGAGCCAAAAAAAATCTAAAAGTTGCACAACAGATCTACCTGTTACCAACAAAATAGGGCCCAGTTTTGATGCAACTGGTCTGCTCACATTTGCCGGAAGTCCATAACGGAGCCCATTCCTTAATTTCTTTTCATCGTCTCCCTTTGTTATGTTCATTAAATCACATGAACTGAACTTCACAGCACAGTTTATTACGTGACAGTCTCCTCTCTCAAGATGTCCAGTGTGATTGCAGTAATCCTCTTTTCTTTTTTTTTTCCCCGTATCTCATCTGATCTAATAATATTGTTTGAGTCACTCTTTTGTCCAAAAGATTACAGCCTGTGATTGCATGCTCTTCTCCCTTTCTGATCCTCTCGGTGCTTCATTTCACCCCTGTGCAAATAGGGAGCATTGATTCCATCTCTATTTCTGTTATCCGCTTTGTCTCTCTATTGTGTAGCCCATCTCGCCGCTTTCCTGTAGCGTCTGAGATTCACTTGGATAGCCTCGTTCTTGCTTACAGCGGCATTAAGTCTACCTATCCCTCATTTCATCCCACTCTCCCTCTCTTGTCCACTGAGCTCATCAGCTGCTTGCAGAGTCTCGCCCAGCTCGAAGCCATATCTGCATCTCAAACCTTCACATCCCCCCCAGTGCTGGAATGAGCGGCCCAGCTCGGCCTCATCTCCACCTTAAATGCTTCACCTGAAAGGTGTTTCACACTCGATGTAATTCTACATTCTTCATTCTCCAGCTTTCCTTAAAAAAATATCAGACTTCAAGTGCAGAGCACACACAGACATCATCATGTGGCGGCCAATCGGCTGCCATTAAAGAGGGAGTTCAAACAGTGCATGTGCACCAGAGAGCAGCCCCTCTGAAGGACAATCAGTTCATCGTGATGCTGCGGGGCGAAGATGCAAACTGAAAATCATCCTGTGTGAATTCAGACTGAACTTCTCTCTGGGTTTATTTTTCACATGTCAAAAAAAAAGAAAGACAACGCTTTTTTAAGGAGTAGTAATAGTAGTGTATTCTTCAAGCCCATGGGCGCTAAGAGGAACTAAGAGGACGAACCTTTTTAGCGTAATCAAGTCACCCACTTCAAACCAAGAATTTAAATGTCAACATTTAACACGGCGTATTCAATTTCAGGATAAGTGGTAGTCTTTCACCTCTCAGCAAATAGCTCTGCTTGAGATTACCTCACAAGGCAGGCGGGCGAACGAGGATATTGAGTCCACGTCGCGTCCCAAGAGGCGAGACGGACCACCGCGCCACAGACGCAGTCGGAGGTCCCTGCAGAGGACGACCTCGCTGAAAATGTGCTTTAGGCGGCTGTCTTGACGCAGATCTGTCTAACTGACTGAGATTGACAAACCCTCTGTCAGCTGTGTGTCAGCACACACACACACACACACACACAAACACGCACAGTATAGTGGAGCAGAGGGGACAAATGGCGTACACCTGTCAGACTAATGAGAGGTACGTCCGGGGAACGGAGACGGCGCCTGCTTCAAAACAAAAACTCACAACAAATCAGGGCTGAGGAGAAAGGAAGGAGTGCACCTGGAGACCACGTTTGGCACGGACAGACTCAGATGGAGACGGAGCGCTCGCTCAGCTGCCGGCGGATGCCGGCGTCTCTTCTGAGGTAACACTTCCAGACCTCCCACCCCAGGACAGTGTTGTTGCCAAGAAATTACTGGCAGATTATCAGCATCACTGGATGATTATGAAAGAGTGTCAGTCCTGCTTAGAGAAGAGGGGCAGATGGCATTAATAGTGGCCGAACCATGACACACTTCTTTACTGTGTAACACTGTGGCCCAGTCACAGCCAACATGACCAAAGCTTTGTTCAGAAGTTCATTATTGCTCATATATACCGCCTATATATCTTTTTCTCTCTCTCGTCAAAACAGTGTTGAGATATAGGGTGCGCCTGAGACAGAAATACAAAGATAAATCAGGAAATAGTTTGTTTTTCTCCAATCTTGGTCTGACTCGGCTCCGCTGCGAGAAATAATGCTGCAAACAACAGTAAATCATATTTGGATGCTATCAAAACCAGAACAGCGTAGGGGCTTGCTAAATGTGACACTACATATTTCATAGCCAGTTAATTTAGAAAGCAGAAAATCAAGTCAGCCCGCAGATATTTATTGTCATTTCAGCTGTTCTTGGTAACCGCGGAAAGCCCTCAAGCAATGTAGCAATTCAAAAATACTCAGCAACAAGTAAAAGTCCTGCAAACAAAATGTTACTTAAGTATACTCAATAGAGTGCATCTCTGTGACTATGAGGTCTATATGAATAGACATTGAATAATATTAAAGGTAACACTTGTGATATTTCTGCAGAGGTGTAACATTCAGCATATATCTTATTGAGTCATGAGTATGTGAAGATGCAACACAGATTTCATTTCCAAAAATGTACATTGATGTGTCGCCTGTGCACAGAGTGACGCTAAAGACTTGAAGCAGAGCAAAGTTGGAGAGGTTTAGTCGAGGCGTGTCGAGGTAACTGTCTTTATAGACATTAGTTCATTTAAATACAACTTCAATCAGGCAGACCTCTACACATGTTCCCATCCATCAAAACACATACCCCATTGGTCCGTGTGGACAGCGCAGGCCTTTAGGATGAGCGCAGTTCCACAATCCATCCACCAGATGGCGAAACTCGTGTTTTCATGTGAAGGCTGAGGATAGGCTGTTTAACGATGGAGGGGGGCAATGAGCAAATGCTCCTTAGGAGACAACAAAGTAGCCATTAGCAGCGTTAACACGCCATTGAACACAACTTTCAATCTCAAACACAGCAATGGTACGACATCATTTATGGTTTTGGCTGTTTTTAAGTGTTTTATTTCTTTCTCTTTGTTCGCTGTTGGTTCGGTAAGTTTTCGGTAAGCATCAAGTAGCTAAATTGCTAGCATAGCAGCATCATTCGCACGTGCATCATGTTGCTGTGTGCTCATTTTGTTGCTTGGTGTTGCAATTGAGTTTTTGATAAAAAAAAAAATAGTTTAGTCGGGATTCTTCTATTTTGTGTGTTCACAGGATGATTATATTGCTACATGTTGGTGTTTATGTGGTGTTTGTTGCAATGTGTGTTTGGGATCAAGAGGTCAAATGTAAACATATTCATGCCAACAAATTGAATGACTCATGTGAGTGTTAAACGGTTATATATTGTGTTATTGCTAGAGGCATTTTAATAATAAAGCGGTTAAGGGCAGAGTTAATAGCGACGTGAAGTAAACCTGTCGTGTTTTATTTTATGAGAAGATCTCACATCTACAATATTTCCCTCTGAAATATAGTGAAGTAGAAGCAGAAAGTTATGGAAAAAGTAAAAGCTAAGGTATCACTGGAGTACTACTAAATCTACTGTAAATTCTTCTTATGTTTTTTTCTCTTCTTCAGGTTTCCACAGCATTTTACACTGTGAGGGCATAACATTCCTTGTACATTGTTGCTATGTAACATGTACAGGTGCAGCGACTGGTACAATGCAGCAGTGTATTTTTACAGTAGCTTGTTGCTGCTGTGTTGATGCCGGCTGAGGCTTCTGCTCAGGAATGCACAACACGTGTTGCTTCCTGTCTAAGTCGAGGCACAAACATTTTTTTATTGCCACTGAAACTGATTGATTTAGAAACCCATGCAAATAAAACCGATGCAATAGGTTTGTGTGAGGAAAATATATTAATATATATATTTATATATAATAACGTTGGTAATCTATGCAGCTGCAGGTTTGTGGACACATTTGAGAACTTTACATAATGCATGAAGCAGCTTATGATTTATGGCCGACTAAAGGTGTCGTATACACGCTGATGCTCACTTCTGTTAGAAAACGGGCCCCTGACCTCTCCTGGATCAATGTGTGAGTGTAACCTGTCTTGTCAGAGCAGCGAGCCTGTTTCTTGTAGGTCATGTTCATGTTCACACATTTACACTCAACGTTCAGGCTGTTGGTGGGCAGAGAGGGAGAGAAAAAGAAGCACAGCCCGAGGGTTCGCCATGGTGTTTTCATTTGACGCTCTACTTTACAGTTGGAGATCTGGATGTTTTCCGCAGATAGCGTGCTTATTTTTTTTATTTTTTATCTTGGGCCAGCTTCACAGCAGGAAGGTTTACAGCAAGGAACATCCATCATTATTCACACCTCCATTGTGAGGGCTTTCTAATGATGCTGACACAGACTTGGAGGTTATTTTACCCCCAACATTGCCAAGTAATTAACACCACAGAGGCCCTTTCCAGTGTTCTCCGTCTCTCAATGTTGTTGTTGTGTGTGTATCAGGGGGCTTCTAGTGTGATTACTTGTGTGGTTTGGGGGTTTTGTTGTGAGAGGTTTCCTGAAAGAAGATCAGAATTGAGTCTTCTCTCACTCAATGCAGCTTAACTCCACAGCCTTTTAGATTTTAGTGTCGGCCTTTTTTTAAGAACTTGAAAGGTCGCCGGCGCAATCTGAAGTACTGGCAGTTCCCGGCTAAAGTTTTAAAGTGTTGCTCAGCGAGAGAAGCTAATTCTCCTGTATGTTTTATTCAGGATATTCTTACTGGAAAGTGGCAATTAATTTTCATCTTTCTCCTCATTACTGATGGTCGGGGAGTGCCGCCTGATATCGATGCACTTTGCTTTATCCTCAATTCAATTAACCAGTCAGAGTAACTGATGGAGTCTAAAGAGCAATAAAGTGGGAGGGCGGTGAGGCGGATGGGTGAAACAAAACCAGGACTTTTGTCTCGGAGACCACTGTTTGTGTCCCGTGAGTAACAAAAAGTAAATGTTTTTGGGTCGTTAGTGTCGTCGTTTTTCAGCCAAGGTACTGATAACCGTTAACTCTTTTCCTAAACCTGACTCAGGGGTTTTGCTGCCTGAACGTAACTTCCTGTTTAGACAGACGCTTATCTTGAAAACGAGTGTAACAAGTGGAAACGGACACAAACTGACGCCGTGTAGAGCGTCACAGTTTAAAAGCTTAGGGCCCGTGACCAAGCGCCAGTATTTGACGAGTTTGGAGTGAGAATGCGTTCGACCATAAAGTGCCAGATAAACATCTTGAAGAAGAAGAAGAAGAAGAAGAAGAAGAAGACGAAGAAGAAGAAGCGGCGAGTGCTCTCCGGCACGTGGAGGCCGCCTGCTTCAATAGAACACAACCCCTGAGCCAATTCCTTTGCATCAAACAGGTGGGACGCCGACACCAGGGAGAAGGTGTGAAGATAAGGAGAGTGGAGAGGAACAGAAGGTAAATGTGGCAAACGAGGAAGCACGCATGTGTCTGGAGAATCGAGAACGAGGGCGGTTGTCTTCACAGATCCTCGGCAATTGTGTGTTGTGTCACATCAAATTTGACGCAGGACCCGTCTTGCGAGTGGTCGCGTCCCTCGCGTCCCTCGCGTCCCTCGCCTCACTGGCGGCCGCGGTTGCACATGCCAGTGATGCTGTGTACACGCAGGCCGACCCTCCTCTTTTTCAGGGAGCTATAAATAGGGGGAGAGAGGCCTCGGGCTCTCAGTGTAATGAGATTAAACCAAACCAGCCTCGGCTCCCAGTGTTTTATTGGGCTTCATTCCGGTTTCCGTTCTTTATTTCAATGAGGGAGACATCGAGTGTGGCGGCTTCTGCGTGCTAGTGTCCATGTACACTTGGTTGTGCATCAGTATGTCAATGTGTGGTTGTGTACATGCATGTGTGTGTGTGTGTGTGTGTGTTTGAAAGCAGCAGGAGTGAGCGATAATGTGAAAGACTAGTGGGGGTATGTGTGTGTGTGTAATGTCCTCATTTTGCACCCTGCAGGGCATGGCACGTCTCCTAAAGATGTGTTCATCATGATGGTAAAGCGTTTGTCACTATAATGTTGTGCCGTCACGAAGCTTCATGAATCCCCCCCCCTCCCTCCCGCTCCTTCCTCCTCCCTAACCCCATTTGCTTCCTGACTTTTCCAGCAGTTTTCCATCATTTTCACGTGAGGCCTGCATGTGTGTTGCTGCGAGTGGAAAAGTGATCAGCGCACTATGGAGCTGGTTGCGAGGCGTTTGCTGAATCCTGATCCGTGGAAGGCAGACAGGGAACCGCACTGGCACAGCTACCGTGGCTGAACGCCTGCGCGCAAGCATGTGCGAAGGCTTTTGTGAGACGGAAAGTGTCTGGGGACATGCAGAGTGGGAGACATCCATTCTGTTTGGACATACTGCTAATTCTCACAGCCCATATTCCCAGACTCTGACGTTTTGGAAACGGTCTGCTAGATGCTGACTGCTTTTCCTAGCGAGCCGCTCAGGCCCCATTACCTGATCGCAGCTCCTTCCTCCTCAGTCGGGGAGCCCTCGGCTCTCCGGGGATCACTCGATAAATCTATCTGTTTTTCATCCCCTGCTTCTGTTCGAATTAGCAAACCAAATATTAGAAACATCATCTGCACCTCTAAGACTCAGCTCAACACATTCATCAGTGGTCAACGGCAGTAATGCAACTGCAAGCTAATCGTATCCATCTTAGTTTTATTCAGCGTGTTCAAAACTGCGTCCAGATTTAGGATATGGGACTTTTGCTCAGGTCTGGCCAATAAAGTGTGATGGAATAACGTCAGACAGATGCTGGAAGGTTCAAGCTGCTGGCATGACGTGATTTGAGGAAAAGACGTGGAGACAGAAAGGGTGCATTTTAAGTTGGAGGACAAATTTGAAAAGTCTAAAAATATCGCGCTCATGCTTGAGAAAATAAAGAACATGAGGATACAGGAGGCCATCGAGAAACATGCGAATAAAAAGTCCAGACATTTGACTTGTCAGACCTCATGTGGCACTCACTGCTGCAAGGCAATGGCCCTGAGGCCGTTTCAGGACAAAAAGAATCCACACAGTTAATCCTGTCTTTTCCTCTAATGACATCTAACTGCTATCTGGGACGATCACGCTGATGCTCTTATTGTTCTCTTGCTCACATGATTATTATAACTGCACTATAATTGGAATACTAATTGCCCTTGTTACATAAATGTATGGTATATTTTATCTCCAGGGATGTAACATAACATTTTGCTGGTATAGTCTTTAATTATATAAATTCATACTATGCATTAGTGTTTTAACTCAAAGCAGCTATAATTTGTTTTTTTTATAGTACCAATGGGTGAATTGGCTGTGTGTGATGTGAAAGGGGTTGTTGGATGAACCCACAGAGACTTATCACTCGACTCTGAGACGCTTTATTGTCTCTTTCAGCTCATGATTTTGGTTCACTCCCACAGCTCTCATGGCATCGCTTTCAGCTGATTTAAACATTTAAAAACTGTTTCCAAGTTGCTGACTTTTCCGAAACCTCACCAAGTATTTTTGTCGCCTGAACCAAAATAAGTCATTTTCTGTGAAGACACAGGTTTATTTTGAAAAGACCGTATGATTGCAACAAGTGTAAATTGACACACAACACATTTAGCTCCGTTTGAAGCGGAGGAGCGGCGGCTTTACGCCTCACTTTATCTCTCAGGGTGAAAGGAAAGTCATTTCGCCGGCTCGTATCTGCAATCGCATTCTTTCAGTCACTACCCAAAGCTCATGACCGTCAAAATGAAGGCTTTCTTAAAAGTGAAATTGTTTTCACTTCTTATTGCTGTTTGTTTTTAGTGGTATTTCTCTCCTGGAGCCCTCTCCCTGTCGGGCCGCATTGGGTTTTAAATCAGTTTAATTTGTTTCTCCCCGTGTAGCGCTGCTAGAGATGGGGTTGAAGATGAAGGACGGCACATCAAAGCAAACAAGGGGGAAGCAATTCAATGGTGCATTTACGTTTGTCCAGCCACGCCAGGAATACATTACAGGACAATTGAGACTATCAAGCTACATGGACCATTTCACTGAGTTCAAATCAACCTTGAAGGCACTCTCACTCTGCTGCACCCTGCCCAGCATTTGTTTTTGCACCCCATTATATCAGTAATTATCCTTTATTCCAGGGTAATACACAGCCAGCCATCTTTGTGCTGCCGAATATGTATGACGAATTAAATGCCAAGACCGCTTATTAGTCTGCATTTCACTTTTAGATTGGATTAAATATGACAGAATTTGAAATAACAAAATAAATATGCAAATGTTAAGTCCATGAAACATACAAAGATAGACAGAGACAGACAGACAGACTTTTACGTTTAGCCAAGAGTGCCAGACTGAGTAAAAACACAGACGGAAGAAAAGATGGAGGGAAGATAGTTAGATGGTAAGAAGAAACAGGGACATGAAGACACAAAGAAAGCTCTGGATGACTCACACACTCTCTCTCTCTCTCTCTCTCTCTCTCTCTCTCTCTCTCTCTCTCTCTCTCTCTCTCTCTCTCTCTCTCTCTCTCTCTCTCTCTCTCTCTCTCTCTCTCTCTCCCCCCCCCCCCCCCCATCTCTCTCTCTCGTCTGGATTAAAATGAAAGATCTCCAGCAGCCCCAGCCTGCAGAGAGGGAGTTCCACGCTCCATCTCAGAGATAGCGAGATGCGCTAAAAATATCACTCCTTGTGTGTGGGCTTGTTGGGGGGGGGGGGGTTATGGATTTGGTGGTATAGTGAAGATGCCAGTGCTATAACTACTTTTTACAGTCCAGCTCCATTGCATTCCCAGCTTCTTTCAGCCGTTTCCCTCCTCTTCATGGCTCCACAATGTGCACTAACCACTAACTGGGTTTTGTAACAGCTCTCCTCCACAGTCGAGGAATGCTGGTCAGTGTAATTAAAATCCAGTTCATTAATTTGTCTGGATGGCGCTTTTATCTTTTTGACCCCCATTCCTTCTTTCCATCACATACCACCCGCTTCATCCACGAGCGTCTCCTTTTTGAGAAACTCCATTAAACATCAAAAGCAAATCAATATCGTTATATTGCTCTCGCCGCTGCAGGACGTCGTCTCTCAACTCCTGATTTATCTGGATGCGAGTAGCAGGAAACTAAGCGAAGCACCAATTGAACAGGTCCCTCCATCTGTCATCTTTCAGGATGGCACTCGGTGTCAGCTGATCCATCTGTTTATCCCGGCATCAGTCTCCAGCAGAGGGGAGGAGAAACACAGACACAAACCGGCGAGGTGCTTTTCGAGAGGAACACCGCTCATTATCAGGGACGCCTCGTCTGAGTTGATGAGTTGTCCTTTTTCATGCCGGCAAACAGAAGATTGTACGTTTTAAAGATTTAAAGTGGTGCTTTTGCATTATTCTTTGTGGAGAAACTCGGCACACAGGATTGATTAAATTGTATGAGTGTTAATCTACTGATGATGTCATTAGTTGAGGACAGCCTTACTCAGCAACCAGGTCCTCTGAATTCAACTGATATTGGAGAAGCCGAACGCTGGTTATATAAAGAGCTGGATGTTTGTTGGCAGCCATGATTCTTAAATCCTTACCTTGCACAAACGGCCTCCGGGGTCACATGGGGGGGGATTTACATATAAAAGAGTAAAGAGCTTCTGTAGGGGCAAGGATGAAGAGCAAAGAGAGGAAGATGAAGCAGTTTCTTTCAGACGGCAACCACCGGTTCTGAAAAGTGAAGACTCAAACTTGCAGTCTTTCTAATGACCAGCAGGGGGCGACTAAAAGAAAATTTGTATAGAAGTCTGTGAGAAAATAATAAATAACCCTTCTTCTCACTTGATTTATTACCTCAATTGCTCTTTCTAAGTCTTCTTCAATTCAGCATGATGTTCATTTAGTAAATAATGGTACAATTTAGAGGTTTAGGTTGGGGCCACTTTGTGATTGACAGGTTGTTACCGCGGCGTTGTCCGGTCTGGGAGTTATCTTTGTTTTCATCTTTTCACTTCATGCCTAAAAATATCGCATTGAGCGATGGGTTGAACTGAGCTCTGTCAGGTTGCAAAAAACAAGATGGCGACGGCCAAAAGGCCAAACTCAAGCCTTAACTGCCGCAGTCCACAAACCCATGGGTGATGTCACGATGTCCTCTTCTAACATGTTTATTCTAAACTCCCTGCACTGCAGTTTTGTCCAATCACAGTTTCAATAAATCACTGTCCATGTGGCCATAGTGAGAAAGAAGAGCGACTGAAGAAAAGACCGTGACAGGCAGAAGGACCGACGGATAAAAGGCACGAAGAGAACAAAACAGAAAATAATCCAAGCTGTGCTGACCTTGTTGATCCCCGTTTTTTAATACACGCTGCGAAAGTGCAGCAGACAACAGAGCAGTGGAAAAGAGCTTTTTCATTCTTCTGGCTTCACTCCAAGACAGCGACTGTAAAGATTTGTTGCTCTTCGCATACAAAGCTCCCCAATTTTAGGACACTACAGCAGGAACATTACGGCTAAACATGCAGACAAGCAGTGCTTTTTCATGTCCCAATAGTGAAATAGTGTTGACCGGCCAGGTCGGTCATCTGAACTCAGTCCAACTGAGCATGTGTTTGACTTCCTGCAGACCAGATTGAAGGCAAAACAAGATGAGAAGATGGCTTCAGTGCAGACCTGATGGAGTTTGACACTATGACTGCAAGGCTTTACTGTTTATTCTTTCTGCTTAGAAAACCCCCTTACTGTTATCTAGTAAAGCCAAACATGCTCCGAATGCCCGGGTCTCTCGTTTGTGTCTGTAAAGTTTCACAAAGCTGTGATTTTCTTCGAGGTCACAACAGATCAAAATGGCTACAACGGGGAATAACTATCATGCATGAATACATTGAATCCAGCATTCCAGTCAGATTCAATTTATACTTGTCCAGACATGTCTACTTTTTTAAGTAGACATGTCTGTAAACGGGAGACTTATTGATACCATAGAACTCATTTTCATTCACATTTCTTGGTGGGGGTCGTGAGACCCGTTTGAATATGGCCACGGCAGTCTTTTATGGAGGAAGATGTGCAAAAGCTCTCTTAATACTTACTCTCTTCCGAAACCTACCAAAACATCACTGCGCTGTGCAGTAGACCGTCTCACAAAGTTGCGTCTAAACAGAGCCGAGAGTCGAGCAACCCGTGAAGCAGACACGGCGGTGACAGGAGGAGTCGGCCTCCACCTGAGGAGAGACTCCAGAGATCTGCTGATGGTGATCGAAAGTGACGGACGCCTCTGGTGGGTTTCGGAGAATACAAAGTGTGAGACAATCCGCAGAGCAGCCGAGCCCGAAATTCCTCAGGTAAAAGAAAACACTGCGCCGAGAGCTTTGCGTGTCTAATGTGAACCACTCAATCCGGGCGGAATTTATTTAGTACAGTGCATTAATAGATTAGGAGGGCTGGCGGAGGCTGTCCTTTCACAATGAGAAGGGCCTGTTACTGAGCGGAATAAAGGATGATTATCCTGTCTAGTGTAGCCTATAAAATAAATCCCTTTCCTGTGGTATTTGCCAGGTGTGTCATGACGGCCAATCACTCTGGGTTCTTCCTGAAGGGCATGTGTTCTGCACTTTCCGAGGCGGAGGAAACGGCTCTCAGTGGTCGGCCAGCCCGGAGTTGGGTCGGTGATCCTGTGGGCAGGATAATCTGCTGTAATCCCCCCCCGGCTCTGTGATCTGACCACAGCGCAGTGGAGAGCTGGAGGGGTGGGAGAGGCTTGGTCAGTTGGGGGGCAAACAGGGGGAGGGGCAGTGGGCGGGGCCGGGCAGGTGGAGGTCAGTGCCAGTGCACTGGAAAAACTTTACTGACGCGATTGTTTCACAAGTAGCTCAATCTAATTCTAAACCAAAAAAAATAGATAAGTCATGGTCAGATGATAGCCGGTGGGTTCTCAGATTGCATTTCGGCCAATGCAATGCTCTCCACATGCGTTCAATCAAAGCAAGCTCGAACGTGATTGGTCAATACTGCTCGGATGACAAATAAAAACCAGAGCGCTTTCGATGCCAAAATCTTGTCCCCGTTACTTACAGCCTCGACATGTGAATTCAGAATCTGTTTATAGAGATTATTTATTCAGTCTCTTTTTCAAACTCTCAAACCAGAGTTGGTGATTACTTGAACAGCGGAAAGACTAACAAAGACGCTTTTAATGAGTTTCACTTTGTTTCTGTGGAGTTTGAATGAAGTGTCTCTCGATAATAAGCGAGCTGAGATGACTGTCGTCTGACAGGAGTCTGGAGGCTCTGAAGAGAGCACATTAACTGCATGTTTTGTGCGTCAATGAATTATAATCATTGTTGATTATATTTATCGTATATTCACTTCAACGAGCATCACTTGTTACTTGATTGTAACCTTTCCCACTGCAGACAAAAGGCAGATGGTTGTGGGTGTTAGTGGGTTTTTTATTCCAGAAGGAAAGGGGCTTCACTCCTCACTACTTTCAACATGACCAAACGTTCACATAAAAATAAACCTCGGCTGAGAGTTTCAAATCAGATTTGCTCGCCAGTTGCATCAATCCTTTCAGTATTGATGGACTTAAGGTTGGAATACTCTATGCACAGTAATGAGTGTAGTTTTTCTGATATTGAGCACAGCCACGCTCAGTGCAGCATTAGTTCTGAAAAGTAGCTCTCGCTGCAGCTCTGCGGACTTATAAAATGAAAGTATGGGTGGAGCTCAGGCTGAAGTGGATTAGAATTTTCAATGGGATTTAGTATTGTTTTCAGCTGTATCTGAGAAAATATCTGTGAGTCATCCGCGATGCATGCACGAAACGACGCGTATAACAAGCCTCCATCGTGCAACTGTTCAAACCGGGTAAATGAAGGGTTTTCTGTGCAGAGCGTTGACTGTATGCGGGGAAATATGCTAATAGGATGATGATGTTTCTCGGCTAATATAGTTGATGCCTTTAATGAGCGCTCAGCAGCCTGGTTGCAAGAAGTCACGAAGCCTGGGTTCATGATTATGAGCTCGAAAGCGGTCGTGATGGTGATGATTCAAATTTTGCATTTAATTACATTGAATTAGTGACAAAAGAGGAGTTGATTTTTCTCAAAAGATCAGATTTAACAATGTGGCCACTGACCAACCTGTCACTGTCACTGTTTATTTCTGCTCCAGTGTCTTGGCTTGTCTCCCCCCCCCCCCCCCCATCCATGTCATTATTCCCATCCTGGCTCTGTGAAGCTCCAGTGGCCAGATGCCCTCTTTGTCCATGTGGCGTGGCGCCAGCGCTTTCCCTTCAGAGCCTCTTCCTCCTGTGCATCGTACTGTAAATGTCTGCATTAAAATAGGAGAAGGCTCGAGCGTGCTTTTGTCCCTTCTATCTCTCTTGCGATCGCCTGAGAGGCACAAAGGGGCGAGCTGAGGCAGGCGGAGATGGCAAGCCCTGCTCTGGACATGTCATTTGAGATGTGTCGGTTACGGGCATGTTGCCCTCAAAGCGTGCCCCGGCCTGAGCGAGTGCTTTATAATAATAATGAAAACCCCAACTAATGTGCTCGATAGGGCCGCGGATGATTCAACCGCAGCAATGGAGTACAGCTGTGATTATATGGTCAGTCTATACAAGTAGCACCCTTTCCCAATTTGCAAGTCCTCGCTTCTCTTCCCTTCAAACTCCCCCCCCCTCACTGCCTCCCCCACACTGGTAGCAATCAGCCAGGTGCTAAATGCCTGGGTGAGGCACAGCTCATGGGTGGATGGGGGCAGTAATAGAGGAGCGAGGAGGGAGGGGGGGATTGAAATTGCATTTGCACGTGGAAACAAGCATCTGTGCTTGCTTGGCAGAGGAGGAAGCGGGGGCAGGAAATAACTGTCATCCTCTGAGCTGAGAGTACGGACTGTGTGTCGTTGGGGGGGAGAGAGAGAGGGTGATGGACTCAAGCAGGTTAATCATTAACTTAGTGAAGTGAAGAGAATGAGGAAAAGGCGGTGGCGGGTGGCGGGTGGCGGGTGGCAGTGGCGGGTGGGGTTGACTGGGAGTGTTTTTTTCGAAGTAGCTGAAATGAATGAGTGTTGGCGGGGCATCCCCTCAGCGAGGCCTGATTAACGACACCACGCAGTTTGATGGAGGGCGAGGAGAGCTGCCACCGACCAGACGGTTTGGAAAATGCTGATGTGGCAGCAAACTAGCACAAGCCGGTTGAGGATGGGGGTGGGGGAGGGGCTTCCTCTTGGTGATTGCTAATGATTAATCGATCGTGCAGTCAATGGAAGGGATGTATGTGAATCTCTTCTACACTCTCATATAGACTTATAGGTTTAATTAAACTAATTGCTGCATTGGCTCGGAGCCCCAAAGCCCTTTGAAGCCCGCCGTATTAATGACATGAAACCCTTTTGTTGAAGAAATGTGTGCAGAGAGGAGAGAAAATGAAGTGCCGCTGCAGAACAGTTCAATTTCCCCGGCTTATTCTGCACACAAGGACTCTCTGTGAGAAGATGCATGTTCTAATCTAATAAGCATACTAGTACCACACTAATGGTGTGTAATGTTTCTTTATGAATCTAATTCAGCTGGATGTGGTGGAGCACCGGCACGGGTATTGGTTTAAATACCTCGATATGGTATCAGACACTAATATTCCCTATATGTATATTTATATCTGTGTCTTTATTTGTTTATTGTATAAAGTTAGGAACGCAGTGTTTGAGTCAAGCTTTACACAGATAAGGATGATCCCCGTTTCTTCCACACACTGTTGCGTTCAGCTTGTTAATTAAAACACATGGCATTGGTTCGGTACTTGGTATCGGCAGCTGAGGTACAGATGGTCTGATCGGCGTGCATCCCGAGCTTGAAGTTACACATGTGCTGCACAAGCGCTAAATTAGTTTTACATTTTCCAAGTCGGTGACCACGTCTCTCACGTCACGCAAAATGAACCAGAGTCGAGTTGTTAACGTGCCCATCACCATCGGTTTGTCTCCGGCGTGCGTCACAGAGCCCCGGGGAGCTGAAACGAGGAGGCAGCTCAGGTAACGGCTACACGACAGGCAGCAGTTTTAAGTGCGCTTCATCTCCATCCTGACAGAGACTGTTTGCTATCTTCCAATACGAAGGAAGGAAGCCACTCGGCTGGCACAAATCCCCCTTCCCTCTGAAACCTCTGATCTTCGTGTCATTGTCCGCGGCGATACACTCCAGGGACTCTGCTTTCACATAATGAAGCCAAGAGGGCGGCACACAGCGTATAATCACCCTGTGTACAGTCTGCGCGCGCACGCGCATCCAGTTGGCCTTTTTGGAGTGTTTGAGTGAAAACAAGAGCTTCGCCGTGAAAACTCATCTGTGTGTGTGCGCTTAATAGCAACACGGGGGTGTGTTCAGTTCTGTGTGTGTGTGTGTGCATCACATGAGTCACTCTGAGAGGTTCCACCGGCTATTATTGAGCTGGGACTGGTGTATTTAATAGTAGATAGAATAATTGTCTCCTCATCAGCTCTCCGGAGATCACAATGGAAACTGTCATGTGAATTTGAATTCTTGACACCTTTCCAACGTCTGTCTCTGAAACGGCACTGTTCAAACAGGCAGCATGTGTGTGCGAGGCCTTTTTTCGTAAGCGACTTTCTAAGATGCGTTCCACCATCCCATCCCCCTGTGTGTCATAAACCAACGATAGTAACTCTCTCCCAGGAAAACATGGGAGGGGGAAAGCGAGACGCAGAAGAAAGGGCGATTGTGCAAGGCAGGAGGAGAGGAGGAAGCCGCTTGACAAGCCGTCGTACCTTTCCTGTGTTCCTGTGTGCTCGCGCTGGTATAGCTTCTCCCTGAAAGGTGGAACTCCCAATTCATGCAGCAGGTTTTTTTGTTTTTTTTTCGGTTCGCTGCTCTCGCTCAAAAAAGGCGGAGGGAAAAAAACAGATACTATTCACAAGTCGTCTCATTTGTGCTCTCATCCTGGAGGTGCAGTGTGTATATTCAAATCGGGACACACAAAGTTTGGATAGTTTTCCTCTTTAGTGTGCAGGTTGTCACACGGACGTGCCGGCACACACGATTTCTCTCTCTCTCTCTCTCTCTCTCTCGCTCGCTCACACACACATACACACACACACACACAATTTAAAATGTCCAATTTATATTCCAAACACGACTAAAGGTTAGCCCCTCTACCAAAAACAAAACGTGTTTGGAGGTGAGTTTTCCGCTCAGTCGAGCAGCAACTAAGAATTAGATTTCATCAGGAATCAATCAACAACATGTGATGCTGTAAAGTTTAATCTGTTGTTTTGATTCTCTGAACTTCAGCCTGCAGTGCAGACATTTACACATTATAGACATGTCTCTTAATTACTTAAATATCAAAAAGCATAAAAAAATCTTATTTTTTTATTTAATTTTATTCGTCAAACAATTGTTTCATCGGCCCAACAAAGTCATAAACACCTCTGCGTATGAATGTTTGTCTGTTTCCTGTCTCTTTTGAATTAAAAGCAAATAACCTTCATTGAGTTGAATTCCAAAAAAAAAACACTGGCCTGCTATTGTTAACTGAAAATAACTCGCCACCTCTATAGTACATCTAGGGCTCAAAGTCTTCAGTTTTACGTGATAAAAATGTGACTGTGTAATAGAAATATGTTATTTTTCAGTCAAGACAACTCTGTGAGGACGTGGAGGACCAGACAATGCCACAGGAAATCAATACAGACGCTGTGCAACCGTTACTGAGAAAACCTAAACTCGCTCACCACTTCTTCAGTTGTCTCTTGCGACACTCTCACCACACTTACAACAGAAATGTTTCGCAATGCAATTCCAGTAATCCCAGCATTAATACAGTTGCACTGCTGTTAATCTGTACCGTCTATTACGAGGGAACCTGATACCTGCGCTAGTTTAACGGCCGCAGCCGAATATTTCTGCATTTTGGAGCTGCAGTGTGTTGAGAAGCCATGTTGGAGGGAAAAAAGAAAATCCTGCTTGAGGCCGTCGAGCATCTCCCATGTCATCAGTGGATTAGTAGTGGTTGACCTCACGCACCTAGTTGGAAAGCTATTTCATGGTCTCATTGTTGCTCATGCAGAACATCAAGGCCGAGCTGCGTCTGCTCACGTCTAAAGGCCAAGGAAAGTGCTGTTGCCGAGCGAGGCTGTTGATGTCAAAATAAGAAATGTTTTGGGCGCAAACCTTGCGCGCTCTTCAGTGGAACATGTAAACATTTACACAGGGGCATGAGTCAACCCGTTTCCCCCTGACTTTTTTTTTTTCTCTCTCTCTCTCTCTTTTCTCTCCTCTTTTTTCCCCTTCAAATTACACAGCTCCTGTGTGTTGCTCGACTCATGCAGCCTGTTGTCTGTTGCTCTTACCGATCAGCCTTTTCCTGTTGCTGCAGAGGAACTGCGAGCAGTGAGATAAGGACAGCCAGAGCACATGCTTGTGCCGGGGAGGCGGGGGAGGAGATCAAAAAAAAGAAAAAGAAAAGAGTAACAGATACAACGTGAAGGGCAAAGGGCCGCCTAATTGGCACATTACCATAGCTCATCACAGTCGCGGCCGCTTGGTGTCTCCGGGGTTGTGGACGTGTGGCGGCGGCGGCGGCGGCGGCCACTGCGACGAGGAGACCGGCTGGGGACAGAGGTCCGGTTTGGTCCGGCTGGTCCCGGCAGCGGCAGCAGCAGGAGACAGCTGAGCTGGGTGAAACATCAGGAGGAGCTCTCTTCTGGGAGGCTGAGGAGGAGACAAACAAAAAAACCCGCTCAGGGAAAAGGATTAAGGAGACCTGCATGAATCCAGGGGAACAAACCGAGGATGTGAGAAGAAGGGGAACTGGAGTTTAAGCACCCAGGGCCGGAGGATCACAGCGCAGGATATGCATGTTTATGCACTTTGACTCCTCCAGCATGAGACGCGCGGGGGAGCAGGACTAAAGGGAGGATCAGGCCTCGCTATCTGGAATTTAGGACAGTTCACGTCACGTGGTCTTCGCGTCGGCTCGATACGTGAGTCGACGCACTAAAGAGTCGTGGAGGGGGATTGCGTGGTGGTGGGGGAGGGGGGAGGGAGGGAGACATTTTTAAGTGGAGGCTGGGGGAGCTTCCTTCAACTGGTCGGCTCCAGCCAGGGCCAGAGCGGACAGCGATGAGTCAGAGGAAGCTGACGCGACAGATGAGGTTATGGGAGAGTCCGGAGGGTCCACCTCCCGCGCCCTCCCTCGCCTCACCTGTGTCACCGGGCGATCAGGCTCGAGGACACGGAGGCTCGTCTTTGTTTCGCCGCTTGAAACTGAACTGCAGCATTCGGGAGCGCAGGCGCTCGTCTCACTCTAACATCGCCTCCCTTTGCAGGTACAGTTCTGCACGTGTGAGCCACTGATCTTTAAATTTGTCCCAGTTCTCAGTAGCGTATGGGCGGGTGGAGAGAGAACGAGCCCCCAGAAGGCCCTTGCCACCTCGCCGACAGGAGCAAGACACACTCACTCGTGGTTTACCTTCTTTTTGTTGTGGTTTTGTGTCTCTCCCTTGTTTTTCTTTTGGATTTCTTTGCAGATGTTTTCTGTCTTTTTGAAGTTGTTTGATGTGTCTTTTTGGTTGTTCCGCATCTCTTGGTAGTTGTTCACGTGTCTTTCTAGTCGTGATGCGTCTCCCCTTCGTGGTTTTGTTCTCCGTGTGAGACATTTTGTACGTGAAGGACGAGGCTGGGACTGGACTTGTGCCCGGGAGGCCTGATCAGTAATCAATCCATGTTTTCGATGAGGTGTGCAGCGTCATGAAAATGAATTATTCCAAGCACACGCTCTAATAACCACAGTCAGATGGATTAGATTTTGGGAAGTGGTGAAAGTCTGAAGTCTCATAATTACTCTCAAAGTTTGCAGGGGGAAAAAATAAAACGGGGATTAGTGTGTGCATCTGGCAGACATTCCCCCTGGCAGACATTTTTGATGTGCTTTTCATTGCCGGAGAAACTTGTTTAATGATAATTTGATCTGTAGTCACTTTCACAAAGCCTTCTGGGGAGACAAGTGGCTCCTAATTGGCCAATTTATAAGTCAATTCTAAAAATAACACGCTTCACGTTTAATTTTAGAACGAATTTTCACAACGGAGTCGACAACACAAGTGTGCAAAGTTTGGGAGGAATGGGCGGGGAGGGGTGTTGTGGAGATAAAAGTTATCCTACATTAAAAATAGATGCTGCAGCTACACTGCAACCGGTTCCCCATCTGTCCTTGTCATCTCAACATCTGACTACAGCCTGAAAGTGATTCATACTATTATTTATATCATATCTGTGTATATTGGAAGTCGGGCTGAATAATTTTGAAGAAATATCTAAATGCGATAACTTGACTGATATTGCAGTGACGATATATTAGAGTGAAAGATCATTTTTACCTCGAAATTGAATTGAAAAGCATATGAGAATGATGATGATTCTTGCAGGGATCGGTACCCAACAAATATGTTTACTTCAGTTTGAAGAATATGATGTGTGCACACATGTTTAAAATGTTTTTTCGACTCACATTTAGCCTTTTATGAAATATTGCCGCTCCTGCGATTTGAAAATAGCCATTTTGACCGTTTTGTCATTTCGATACAATTTTGTTGTTTTCATGGTTCACATCTGTTAACGATTCAGAAAGTAAACACTTTTCAAAAATGTTGTCAGATAAATTGCCGTCTGTCTGTTCTGTTACCAAAAAGTTGTCCGTAGTTTTCTTCTCATATGATGCCAAACTCTAAAAGCCCATTCCATCAATACTGACTCCCCTTCTCAGCTGTTGGATTATATCTTCTTTCATCTCAAGTTTTATTGAGGCGGTTTTATTAGGGAGTTTTATTGAGGAGGTTTTATTAAGCAGTTTTATTAAGGAGTTTTGTTGACAAAGAGACTATGAACTTCCTTTAAATGGATCCGACCGGTTCGTTCTGGCCGTGTGTTTATTGTTAGTCAGCGATCTGCTGGTGGAACATTCCTGGGTTGGATGTTATATATCTGGTATCAGTCTGAATGTGTAAGGGGTCATAAATGAGCTGAGCGAGCCCCAACAACCTGGGTTGTCTCTCCGGGTCAAAGCTGTGTGTTTGATGTGTTTTCTTTGGATTCAGCCTTCTTTGAGGAGAGAAACCAGAATCAAGGGGAGATACTTTATTCTAAATGTTTACCACCATGAAACATGTTACTACATACAGACATGTTTTAGTTTTGAATGTGCAAATAAGTCAACACCTTATGTGCTTATTAGCAAAATATTCCAGATGAGAAATCTGAACATTGGATATGGTTCAAATGTTTGGTTTCATTTTGTTGACATATTAGCATTAAAGCTTTCAACAGAGGCAACTGTGATATCTCTTTGTATCAACCCATAAATCAGAAAATTCTGTCAGCAGCCACACAAAAAAAACAAACACATTTTAGCAGAGACTAGACTCAGTGTGTTCATGTTTATCTTGTTGTCGCTGCAAAAGAGAAGCAGCAGCGAAACAGACGCACAAATTGAAAATGCAACAGATGTAAAGACCCATTTCGTCCCCTTTGTCGCCTTCTCCAACCCTCCAGCTTCGATTCAGAGAATGGCCCCTCGCCAGGACGCAGTCCCATGGATTCGCAGGCGAGTCCTGGGTTGGTGCTCCACCCTTCTTTCCCCCAGAGCCAGCGCAGGGAGTCCTTCCTGTACCGCTCGGACTCGGACTTCGACACGTCCCCCAAAACCATGTCACGCAACTCCTCCATCAACAGTGAGGGGTAAGCACGAAGCCATCATCATCATCATCATCCTGGGCCCATCATGTGATGTGGCCAGTCTCCACACGCACACACACACATACACACAATCCCAATCAACAAAGCACAGTGGTTTTGATTGTAATCATGCAGTCATTATGCAAATGAAATCATGATGAATCTTCTTAACGTCAACTGTTCTCGTCTGTTTCTTGGCTTGCCTCGCAGTAAGTTCAACGCACCCAGAACCTCCCATCAGTGTATATTCAGGACACTTTCTCTGTTTAGATCCACATACGTTCTTTGTAAACATCCAGCGAACAGATGCGGCCCCTCATGTAAACACCAACGCCGAGCTGCACCCAGGCGCTCACATCCATCTAATTTTTGTGTGTGCACCTTTTTGCTTTTTCGCCCCGCAGGCACGCCGAAGACATGATCGTCACCCCTTTCGCCCAGGTATGCTTTCCTCGTGCGCCGCCGTCTGACATGTTTAATTGCTGTAAATGACTGGAAAAGGTGGCTAATTAGTGGAGTGAACTTGTCCCCCACTCCTCCTGCTCCCTCCCCTCCCTCCTTCTCTCCGCCCTACGCTGTCCATCCATCCCCCAGGTGTTGGCCAGCCTACGAACTGTAAGAAGCAACTTCACCATCCTCGCCAATGTCACAACACCCACTAACAAGTCAGTATCATGTTGTCAAGCGACCCCCTCTCCCCCTCCCACCCCCCACCCCCCTAACTTACACCCATCACGACTGCCTGCTTAGTTTGCAGCGTGTGTTTGCAAATGTCTCCTCCTCCGTGCTCCCGTAGGGAAACAATTTAGCCGTCATGATTAACCAGTTTAGGATTATCAGGGTGCGCTCAAAGGGGAAATGCAATGTGCATTATTTGGCGTCCCTCCAAAACGCTGGCTGAGAATAGAGTGCGGAGAGCATGACGCCTGTAGTCGCGTGTCCCTGAGTCTGCACCCAGACGACCGAGAGGCGGTCAATACTCTTCTTCTTTCGGAGTGCAGCAGATGTAGACAGTTGACAGGCTTTTAGCTGCACGCCAATATGTTAGTTATATATATATAGATGTATAAATCAAAGCACCAGAGCATTATCAGCATCTATAATTATTCAGTGTCCTGAAAATGCCTTCCTCAATGCTCAACCGTGGGACCATGAAGGCTGTACATGAGAGGAGAGCACAGCTTTGTCTTTGTCTCAATTTGGATGAATACATATTTAATAATCCTTCATTATTCAAAGGCATTTTGAGAGTCAAAAGTCACACTTGCTCTCTTTTTTTAGGGGCATATAAACAAATACATATTTAAACCCCCTGCGTGAGCAGAGCCTTTTGTTGCCCCCTCCTCCCCCTGTAATGCCGAGTGTGTGTTGAAGCCCAGCAGGGGGCAGCAGCGTGTGGTTCTCCTTCTGATGTAATGATGTGTTTGTCCACAGGAGGTCACCAGTGACAAGCCAACCCACTGTTCCCCAAGCTACACTCTCTGGTAGGTTGTCGGCTAATTAAAACTCGGAGTCCAAAGAGTCTCACGGTCCCCTGCACGGCTGTGAGGACACACTGAAGGCTCCCACACTCCCTGAATGCATCACCAGTAATGAAAATGACCGCACAGAACATCATGAGGCTATTATTGAGGATTTAATTAGCTGTGCTGTACACATTAAAGAGACTCAACATAGAATGCTGAAGATTTTGACTTTTTATTTAGTTTAACACTTAATGTATGAGAGTTTTTCCTGTATATATATATATATATATATATATATATATATATATATATATATATATATATATATATATATATATATATATATATAGATAGATAGATAGATAGATAGATAGATAGATAGATAGATAGATAGATAGATAGATAGATCAATATCACACTCTACTGATGATGTATGATTTTTACAGCATTAGGAAACAAATAACATATCTCATTATTGCCTTGTGAAGATGTATATTTAGTCAATCAGTTTTAAAGTGAAAGCTGAAGTATATATTTTTTTACAAACATATTAATATACACAATGTGACCACATCAAATAACACAAATAACTTTGGATCCAGTCGTTGTCTCGTATTATTATATTGATTTAAAGAGATGCTTCCTATCATTCATGGCCACAGTGGACATTTTTCAACCCTTAAACTATTAACTTACAGAGCAAAAGACAATCGATCTCCTCCCAGGTCATCACTGTGTGTGTGTGTGTCCTCTACAGAGGAGACATACCAGCAGATGGCTCGGGAGACTCTGGAGGAACTGGACTGGTGTCTGGACCAGCTGGAGACCATTCAGACCCACCGCTCCGTCAGCGAGATGGCCTCCAACAAGGTGCACACCTGTCCACACACAAACATGCTGTACTTCCACTGCCCTCCTGCCTCAAGGTGGCACCAAGCTCGTGAATGAATCCTGCGGTAGCAGCTGTATCCCTGTACAACATGCATCATGGATAGAACTTCCTGTTTAAGCTCCACTAAGGTCAAATATTAAATCAATTAAAAAAACAACCTGCAGGAGTAGTTTGGTCAAACTTACTCATTCTAAGAACATTTGGTTGTAAAAACCCTTCATCTGAAACACCTGACACATTGGACACACTATTGTTTAGAAAACGTACAGAGAGTTGTTCATTCAATGTAATTCTGTAAAACTTGTTGTTTGCTGGGTTTATTCGCAGTCCTGTGGTATTAGTCTTGATGAATAATTAATGCAACACATGTGGTCGACCGTCTCTGAGCTTTCATGGCATTTGTTTGACAAAATGCACCGATTATGCCGAGTTAAGCGTGAGTGTGTACAACTGCAAGAGATGGAGGTTGTAGTGAGCATACGTCTGATTGTCGAAATGAGAGAACATGAGCAGGCTTCCTAAGCCTGTGTGTACTTGTATTTGTTGGGGCACCCGGAGAGAGAGAGAGAGAGAGAGAGAGAGAGAGAGAGAGAGAGAGAGAGAGAGAGAGAGAGAGAGAGAGAGAGAGAGACAGAACAGAGAGAAAGAGAGAGAGAGAGAGAATGGAGAGAGGGTGACTGTCTGTGGTTATGGAGGACATGGTGATGCTGATGTCTCTGCTGTAACCTTGGTTGCTATCGAACAGCAGCAGGGTCTGCCCTTCCTTTTTAGTCATTGGCTTCCCACTCTGACCACAAGCCATGTGGTTCGGGCGACAACCAATGAAATAGAGGGGATGCTCCTTTAATAGTGTTCCGTCTTAAAGCGACAGCGACGAGGTGCCTTATTTGTTTGATTCTGGAAATTCTTCCCATGTTGCACATCACTGGTGATGAAAAAAAAAAAAGGTTCTTCATGTGTGTTTACATTCAGTCAAGCTTGTGATGAAGGACTGAGGGAGAGACGACAGGATGTGCTTGAAGGACATCCTTTGTGTGTGTCTGTGTGTTCATTTCTGTGTGTGTGTACATACAATGTGCAGAGAGACGTCTCCCGGGGTAAACAGAGTCCCTGTGAATATGTCGCTGCCTTTCTGAGCTACATAAATCCTCCGCTCTGTGCCAACATGGAGGTACACATGAATATTCCCACTCAGTCTCTCACTCGTTCTCACACCCTTGCACACACACATATTTTCGACAGACGTACATGCTGCCTTGTCGCGCATGCGCACTCGCAGGCTGAGAGCAGAAGCAGGCACAGACACGCACACACGCGCGCGCACACACATGCATGCGCCTGCAGCCACACTGCCTGATTAGCTTGCGAGAGCTGTCTACAGCATCCAGGGAAATGGCGCAAGAGGCAGAGCATTGGAGGAGCAACGGCAGCCTGAAGCAGCAGGATTAGACCTCTGGCATCCCGGCCAGCTGAGGCATGGATTGACTCGGAGCAGGGGACTGGGCTACGGAGCGATCGGGAAGGCAGCCTGACTGACTGTGGACTGACTGACTGTGTGTTGTTGGGGCTCGGTGTGAGACGGCTGATGCACCGGTAGGACTGGGCCGGGCCTCTGGATCCGTACCGTGGGGGAGGGGCAGCCGACGCAGGGAGAGGGAGCCTGTTTTTCCAGACCAGAGCTCTGGTGTGATTCTCCAGCCTGACCGTCTGCCACAGGCCTACCTGCATCCCTCTCTGTCTCTCTCTCTCTCTGTCTCTCTCTCGCTCTCCTCATCCTCGTTTTCTTCTCTTGCTATTGTCATCTGCTTCTCCCGTCTCTCTCCCCCGATGTTGCCGCTGTCATCCAAGCTCCCCCTACCTCCATCACTCGATACTATGGTCATCGTTCCGTCCTGGCGTCACCATCGCTCCATCCCTCTCACCTCCATCATCTAAATATTTTAGTACTGTTTGCCAAGCAGCTCTGCTCTCGCAACATCATTTTCCCGTTCACATCTCTCTCACATCCCCACTCATCTCCTCCATCGGCTCCTTTCTGTGCCCTTCAGACGGTCCCCCCCGCTCCCTCTCCTTTTCCGTTCCCCTCCATCTTCCCTCTTTCGGCTCCCATCCACCTCTACCCTGCAGTGACTGTATATTTGGGTCAGTCTGCTCAGCAAATGGGATGAGATGTAGTCTCCACAGCGGCCGGATCCAGGGGGCTCCTGGTCTGCCCATCAGGGGGACCCTCATCTTCGGACCATAACAAGGCTGGAGCCGAACTCTGGACTGACTGGGTGGCCTGCTTTGGGGTGCTGCATGTAGGCGAGGACAGTCTGCACCAGCTGCCCCCCTCCCCCACCCTCGCCCCCTTCCCCTGTTCCTTTCGCCCCCCTCTCGGGGCAGCCGTCACTCTGGAGTGTCCCGGCTTGACTGGCTGTGGCCTCTCCTCGCGCACCCTGACGACGCCCTCATGCCACTGGGGCACCCGCAGCGCCCCCGCTCCGCTCCACTACCGCACCTCCTGCCTGTGCCACCGGCCCAAACCCCCCGTCACCCTCAACATGGGTGTAGCGGAGGCCATTGACCCGGCGCCATCCCCCTGCCCCTCGCCTGTACCAGGGGGCTACAGGCTGCCCCGCTCCTCCAGCTACAGCCCCCTGCAGGGGAGGGCAGGGGCAGAGCTGGACCTCGATGCGGCCGCTGGAGGGGTTCTGGAGGGAAGTGGGACGGCGGCGGAGCGCAGGACGCCCTTAGTGGACCTGTTCTGTGAGACCTGCTCCAGGCCCTGGCTCATGGGGTGGTGGGACCAGGTAGGGTTCGGAGAGCTTGCAGAGGGCAAACAAGGCCTGGCAGTGGCCATCTTGGATGTGGATTCTTCAAGTGTTACATCTAAGCATGCATCAACAACTCATCTGTGTGTTTACTTCATCTTCTTATGTGTCTTTATGTAAATCCAGAAGTCATGGTGTTAGTTTGTGAATGTCATGTGTTCATAAGGGAGAATTGACCTGTGACTTATATTCTGAATTCATGTGGTGGAGGTAGGTTTTGTGGGTCTGATGGTGGCTTTGTGAGGCACTGTAAGGCATTGTGTTCACGTACATAATTTATACAGGAATCCACTGAAGGGGAACAGGGATGAGAGCACAGAGTTTATTAACTCTGCTCAGTGTCCCCACCTTGCAGCAGCAATGTAAACAAAACGACAATATCACTCTTATGCTTCATCCTTCGATATCTAGTCTACATGTCTGCCCTTTGAGAATACACCTAGCCGCCTAAAATTGTGTAAAGTAGTCCAGCCATCTTTACTGCAGGTACATTGCAGTGTCACATGATGTCCATTTCCATCCTGCACACCTGCGTCCCACATCCCTCTGTTTGTTCCTCCTGCCTGAGGCTAACACAGACTGAAGGAAGCCAAGCGGATTGTCAGTGAAGGACAATGCCTATTGTGTCTCAGGGCTGAGTTCCTTTTGTCCTCAGGTGTGCTAACATGTAACATCCATAACAATGTCTGGTAGTCTGTAAGTTAGACATTGTGTCAGTTTTCTTTGATACGTCAGGTTTGCATTTTGATGCGATGTCTTGGCTCAGTGTTACCAAAACAAACTCCAGCTTTTCACTTTCCTGTTTTCTTGAATGACATTGGGCACATGAGGATGAATGAGTTTGTTCTCTGCTGATATTTTTACAGTCTGAATCAATCAGTCGTACAGGTTGTAGTTAAGAGGAGGGTCATCTTTAGCAGGTGTGTTATTCGATTACTGTTATGAATCTAAAAGAAAAAAGAAAGCCCTCTTGGGTCCCTCACATATGCAGGTGTACGAGTGTGTGTGTGTGTGTGGTGGGAGGTTGTGGTCATGTCTGTGCAGTGTCCGCATGTTTGCTCCATCAGTCAGTGTCATGAGGAAGAGGGTTGTTTGTCCTGGCACTCGGACTGGCACCGTGGAAGTGTTGGTTGTCAGCTATGACTCAGCGTTACAGCATTAGGGAAGGAAAGAGAGAGAGAGGAGAGAGAGAGAGAGAGAGAGAGAGAGAGAGAGAGAGAGAGAGAGAGAGAGAGAGAGAGAGAGAGAGAGAGAGAGAGAGAATGAGGTTTGGGCTGAGCCTGATGCCCAAGTGTGCCACGGGGCTTGACTTGCTTGCCTGGCTCCTGGTGACTGATTCTGCCTGACCGCTTCTAGGATTTGCCGTCAGAGCACCTATTTGCTCGGCGTATCACGTGACGAGCGACAGGCCGGATGGATGGGTGGAAAAAGAGAGAGAACTGGGAAGAAAAGAGTGAAAGATGGAGGGCATGCATGGAGTGTGTAAAATGGCATAGGAAGCCAAAGTGGAGCCTGTGACAGAGGAGACTGTTGTTTACCGAGAGAGAGAGAGAGAGAGAGAGAGAGAGAGAGAGAGAGAGAGAGAGAGAGAGAGAGAGAGAGAGAGAGATGAGAGAGAGAGAGAGAGAGAGAGAGAGTAATATAAGTAACAGAGAGACATAGAGAGGGAGACAGCAGTGAAGGGGAGGGTTGACCTTGGTAAAGGTCAGAGACACCTGCCTACTCCCTCAGATTGTCACCCAAGCAGCCACCGCTCTCGCATCACGCTGAAGGACTGACTGTGAGGAGGCAGTTGCCACGGCAACCGCTCTGGTTGCCATGGAGATTGTTATGTGTGAAAGATCAGTCGGTAGGACACAGACTGAAGGGGGTTACGTCCGAATCCTTTTGTGTCTTCTTAGCGTGACTTGTGCAACAGGCGACTTGTCGAAAGCCTCCAAATATGAAGAACTAATATAAATCACGTAAAAGCCGAGGGACCGTCCAGTGTTTCGATGTCTGCAGGGATAATGTATTCACGTAATCACATTGTGCCCGCGCCGCACGGACCCGCGGACTAGTTGTTCATGATTGCCCGCCGTCGAATTTAGGAGAATGAACGTGCCACATCAGCGCAGCACATAAATACACGGCGATCAAAACACAGGCGCGCTGAATTGGGGGTATTGAACAGTATGTTCTCAAAAAAGAGGAGGCATGATTCATTGGTTTTTCTCACCCTTTCGTGAATGAAGCCGAGAGTGATCTTTTTTTTCTCATGTTTGACTGATTTTTTGTTGTTTCGTATGAGCACACATGAGATCTGAAGTATGTGTTAATAACTGCGAGGGTTTACCAATCTGCAATAATCTCTACACTGTTGGCTGTGTCGGCTACTTTGTCACTCACTTCCTGTGTCTGTCTCTGCTTCCCTCAGTTCAAGAGGATGTTGAACAGGGAGCTGTCCCCATTTGTCAGAGATGAGTCGCTCAGGGAACCAGGTGTCAGAATACATCTCCACTACCTTTCTAGGTAAAAACACACCTGCTGACATCTATAGCGAGTCCCTTCTAGCTCTGATCCAAGGTCAAGTCCTGGCTGACCTCTGACTCCCCGTCCCCTCCCCCAGATAAGCAGAACGAAGTGGGAGATCCCGTCCCCGACGTTGAGGGAGAGGAGAAGCCCATGTGTCAGATCAGCGGCGTGAAGAAGCTCACGCACAGTTCCAGCCTTTCAAACTCACCACGCCTCGATTCGGTGTGAAGACTGAACACGAGGAAGCGCTAGCCAGGGTAAATACATCCTTTTTTTTACCGTGTTTTTATTGTGTTCATGACTTGTGCTTTCATGCTGCGACATAAAAATCCTCTTGTGGGACAAAACAGACCTGAACCAGCTGATGGAAAAGCAGCTGAGAAGCAAGTTATTGCATCGACACGCACACAAAAAAACCCACAAAGAAGTGCCATTTTAAATGCTGCGTATGTGTAAAACTGATGTTTTCATGTGCTCTCAAATTGGTGAAGATGTTTCTTCATTTGCTGGTGTTGTGTCTAGTAGCAAGTGTTTTTAATGTGCAGTGCTTTGAGCACTCAGGGCCACAATTTAAAAAAGGCACCAAAAAAAAAAGAAAAAAAAAGCATGCAGGCCAACATGTTTTTCTAGCTATTCTGGCCCACAATCCTTTGCACAGCATATACATGAGCAAGAGGGTCAAAGTTCAAGGTGCTATGTCATGAGGAAGTAGTATGTCCCAAATGAATACATACCACATGCAACATTACACGCTTTGTAAGAGCAGCAGCGGACTAAAAGTGAAAAGAAAAAGTGTCCGATTTAACAGCAGAATTTTGATTTTTTTTAACTTCACCTTTCTTTTTTTCTGTCTTTTCGGCATTGGTCCATCAGCGTTAGAGCAAGAGCTTTCTTTTATCTCGCTTTGGGAAAACGTTTTGTCGTTGAGGAAAACAATGATCCAGCTTCATGCAAACATATTCTAATCTAATCTAGTATAAAGGAAGTAAAGGACACACAGTTGCAGTCGCATGTAAGAGTGGATTCAGATTTAGTGCTGATGTGTGCTAATCTGGCTCATTGTGCCTTCAGGAGCTGAACGACTTGAACATCTGGGGCCTTAACATCTTTCGTGTGGCAGAGTACTCTAACAACCGTCCCCTGAGCTGCACAATGTTTGCCATCTTCCAGGTAAGAGACAGGGAGCTTTACCAAGAGTGGACTATACAGTTTGTCATGTGGCACGACTTAACTGTGACCATGACCCCTGTGGCTGCAGGAGAGAGATCTGCTGAAGACCTTCAGTATCCCCGTGGATACATTTGTCACCTACGTGATGACTCTGGAGGACCACTACCATGCCAACGTGGCCTACCACAACAGCCTCCACGCTGCAGATGTCACTCAGTCTACTCATGTACTGCTATCCACTCCGGCTCTAGATGTAAATACCTCGACTGCTCTGCCAGTACACATGCTCAGGCTTTCATAAACACCAGGAGTACAGAAGTCAAAGAGCAGTTTACCTGATTGCTTTCCTCGTTTATTTCTCTCTGACAGGCGGTGTTCACGGATCTAGAGATACTCGCTGCGTTATTTGCCGCTGCCATCCACGATGTTGACCATCCAGGAGTGTCCAACCAATTCCTCATAAACACAAGTGAGTCCAAATCAGATTAAAGATACAACACAAAAACATGTGAATAAAAACAAAGTACATCTCAATGGCCAGAAGAAACTAAAACACATAAATAAATGGACACCACTTTTTAGGAATTGATATACGTGTTGGGAATTGTATATTTGAAAAGAAAGAATTTAAGTATTGACAATTAGGGACATGGAATCTGGTCTACATGGTTATTTGATTGGCTATTTAAGTTTTCCTTCAAACTAATGTGTATGATGCACTCACTTTAGTTAAAACTCTCATATAAGTACTTTAGTACCGCCGTCATCCTCTGAGAACAAAAAGTACACTTTTAACTTGTTGTAGGTTTTAGTACATTTAGTCTGTAAATTGTGGGCTTTCACTCTCTTTCTTAATGTGGATATTTGTCATCAAAGCTTCATTTGCTCTGTGCCCCTTCTTTAAATGGACTGAGTAGTTCAGTACAGTTTGAACCGGTCTGCTTCTAACACATGCTGGGTGTTTTACGGGCTTCTCTCAGACTCAGAGCTGGCCCTGATGTACAACGACGAGTCGGTATTGGAGAACCATCACCTCGCTGTGGGCTTCAAGCTGCTCCACGAGGACAACTGTGACATCTTCCAGAACCTGAGCAAGAGGCAGAGGCAGAGCCTGAGGAAACTTGTTATTGATATGGTGAGCGTTGTCAGCACGCTGTATCGCGTCACCGCCTCGCTATCCCTATTTTATTTTCTCTAATGCATCATTTTTCTTCCCAGGTTTTAGCCACAGATATGTCTAAACACATGAGTTTGCTGGCAGACCTCAAGACAATGGTGGAAACCAAGAAAGTGACAAGTTCTGGAGTACTGCTGCTGGACCATTACACTGATCGGATACAGGTGAGGCGTTACCTTCCTTTATATTCTGAGTTTGTTCCAGAAGAACTGAGCATTACGGAAGCATTGACAGGATGTATTTAAAGCTGCTTTTAACCTGTGAAGATTAAGTGTGTTTTTGTTTTGTTTCTTACTGTTGTGTAACGTCTCTCAGTGACATTGTTATTGCTTCTGTTCTTACCATGTAAAGTGGCTTTGAGTACCTTTTGAAAGCACAATACAAATACAATGTATTATTATTAGTCAGTCACAATGTGTGCATGGAAACCACGAGAGCTGGGACTCGCCTGTCTGGGACTTTCTGATTTTTTTTGTTCCAAATGCTGGTCACTCTTGTTGGAAGTTAAGACGACATGGAGCCGGCTGATTAAAGGTTAAATAATCTCTTCTTTTTAGGGTGGATTATGAGAGATAGAACCACAAGATTTAACATCTGCAGGATCTGGTTATCAAGGATTATGCTGAAGTACTTGATGGAAGATGTAGGTGTTACTTTAGGAGAGAAAGAGAGAGAAATGGAAAGAGAGAGAGAGAGAGAGAGAGAGAGAGAGAGAGCGAGAGAGAGAGAGGGGGAGATATTGTGTGCAGAGAGGAAGAGCTGTTCTGTGTTATCTAAATTGAGTTTGATGTCAGCCAGGCATGCAGAAATATTTGACCTGATTTCACCTGAATTGTGTCAAAGATGTGAATCTGAGCTTTCTTTACGACGACCACAGGAACGGAGGGAAGAGAAACATGCACCGAGTCCCAAGGAAAGAGAGAGGGTGGGTGGGGAGGGGATGTGTTGTTGTTTTTGTTGTCGTCTAAACTCAAGTCTGGAGACCCAGAGACAGGGGGAATGTTGGTTCACTAATTGAAGTCCAACAAGTGTTTCTATGGAAATTATTTGATGCAATAGTTTTGGAAGAGGATTAAGAAAAGCAGAGGCTCCGGCTCACCAATGTCGATGGTTCGATCCCCGGTTGCCCCCGTCCGCATGTCAAAGTATCTTTGAGCGAGAATCTGAACCCAAAGTTGCTTCACAGCAGCTCATTGCTCCTAAAAGGCTGAGGACGGGTCAAATGCAGAACTCAGATTATATGTATGTATGTATGTATGTATGTATGTATGTATGTATGTATGTGAGTGATGAACAAAGTAAACAGTATCTTCTACAACGACACTATTCTCTTGTTGATATCAGATGGGTAAAGGGTTCATGCGCATTTGCGAAGGTGACCTGATGCCAAATAAAAAAAATGCAATAAAACACAATATTTGATATTCAAGAGAGGGAAGAGCACGGGGTTAACAGTGCGGGTGCTTACTGTGCTAAAACACAAAAGGCGTCTGTACCTTTTAGTGAGAGGAAAGAACAAAGTAAAGCCAGACGCAGAAATGGAAAAGGGCACGCAAGGGTGGAAATGTTTGCATGTAATACATAATGCAAACTCACTCAAAAGGAAGGAGTCTCTGTCTGTATGTCTGAGGACACAAGGAAGCAAGGTGTCGAGGTGTCGAGTGTGAAGTTGTTTGACTGGGTGGGTCAAGAGAAATGCCATCTTATATATCTTTTAATTCAAAAAATGAGAGTGCTTTCGAGTTTCTAGAGGCAGGGGACTGGATTTTTTTGAGTTGTTTTTGGCAGTTAACAGAAAAGAAAAGACGAGGGAGTGAACCAAAAAAATAAAAAAGGTAATCACAAAGCTCGTCGTGCACCACCTCCTCTCAGCTGCCACAAGAGTTTTGGTCAGACAACCTCCGTGCATATCTGAATTCAGTGCTCATGATGCTGCATGTACATGATATAGAAACCTGTGGCTGTGTGTGCAGGTGTTGAGGAACATGGTGCACTGCGCTGACCTGAGCAATCCTACGAAACCCCTGGCTGTGTATCGACAATGGACGGAGAGAATCATGGAGGAGTTCTTCCGGCAGGGGGATAAGGAGAGAGAGCGAGGGATGGAGATCAGTCCCATGTGCGACAAACACACTGCATCTGTGGAAAAGAGCCAGGTACAAGAAATCCTGTGCACAACTGGATAAGTGTTAATGCTGGAGGCGGGACGATCTGTCTTCTCTGATCACAGCAGGCATCCTCGTACATCTTTAATGCTGATTTGTAGAGTGGAATGACACCACTGAGATGTATATGATACCCCTCACACTCTTTTTTTTCATTCTGGATGCAGGTGGGCTTTATTGACTACATAGTCCACCCGCTGTGGGAGACATGGGGGGACCTGGTGCACCCCGATGCCCAGGACATCTTGGACACTCTGGAGGACAACAGGGACTGGTACCAGAGCACGATCCCACAAAGCCCCTCGCCTCCTCCCGTGTGCCAAGATAAGGATCTAAACGTCTGCATTGACAAGTTTCAGTTTGAGCTCACTCTCGAAGACAGCTCTCCGAGAGAAGAGGGAGACGACGGGGACAAGACTATGCCAAACCACGTGATACAGGACTGCAGTCAGGGGGAGGAGGAGGAGGAGGAGGATGACGACGACGACGAGGAGGGAAAAAAAGAGAAAGACATAATGACAGAGGAAGAAAATGAGGACATAATAGAAGAGGAAGATGAGGTGGCAATGGAGGAAGAGGAGGTGGAGGAGGAGCTGAAAGCTCAGTTGGAGGTGAGATCTGAAAAGGAGAGACTTTCTGACACAAGTCCTGTAGAGGAAGAGAAAGATTCTTCTTCACAAGCTGAAGATACATGAGTTCTGCTCCCGTGTCTCCCTCCTCACTTGCACACATTATCTTGTTCATCCTTTCAATGGCCAAACCAAGAACAAACAAGACTGCAATGACAATACAGACCTTTAAATATATTTTTCAAAAAGGGAATCAATTAAAAATCGCTTAAAGAGAAGGTGATTACACAGCAACTGTAGATTTGGAGTGGTGACAAGTCCTCCGACTGACTTCACAACAAACTTTAGACTGAAAGGAATTTAGGAGAGCATTAGCGACGGGCAACTGAAGACAGCGTAGCACTCTGGGACTGGAATGCACACACACAAACACACAGGAAGTGTGAACACACACTAGGAGCAAGTCATGAATACACCGATTCAACGTGCGTATGCGCATGCATCAGTCATGCAGTATAATTGGAGCGCAAATGTACCCACTCCTTTCTTGCAAACACACAAACACCTACACGCACACACACACACACACGCGCGCGCGCGCGCACACACACACACACACACACACACACACACACACACATACACATACACACACACACACACACACTTGACTGTATGTTTGCCTGTGTGCATTTACATGAGGGACATTGATCAGTAATGAATCTCTTTGGAAAAAGCCATCTCTTAATGGAGTATTAACTAGTGTTCAGTCAGTATTAGTAATTCATGTTCGTTAGAACTTCAACAGAAACTGTTCTCCTCAGAAAAGCAACACATTCGGGTGACTTTTTTTTTTTTCCATTTCTGTCGGAAAGAAAAATAAGAAAATTCACAGAGTTGGAGGAGAAGAGAAGAAGATATCAAAGGAAAAGAAGATGCTGCGACGAGGGGGGGGCCGCCGGGTCCCGTTCCCCCTTTTCCCTTTACGAGGAGAGTGCTACTGGTGCAAGATGGCTCTGTGCCTTTCTGAAACACCAGCTTCCTGAACGGAGCTGTCGTGAAGCAATGCATTGTGGGACAGGAGTGTCTGATTTTGTTATAATTTGTGTTTTGGATTGTCTCTTGTTAAAGATCTCTCTTTACTGTTCATGGTGTTGTGGTGTGTATCTCACATGTCCAGTTTATGTGGTCATATGTTTTAAGCTAAAAGTCTTCCTTTGTTGCTCTTCTGGTAATATAATAACTCAGAACTCTAGATGCAGAGCAATCACCACCACCACCACCAACCACCAGTGGACTCTTTCCAGCTTATGTTTTATTTTCATATTAGATTTTTTTTTTTTTTTTAAAATCTTTCTGAGAATAAGCCATGTGATGCTTTGAAGCATAAGTTTTGCCTATTTTCTATTTAACATTTGCTAAATATGTTAAAGGGATACATAATTACTTCATCAGCAGAACAAATTTCCACTTGCCATCTCACTTGCACTGCGTGGTTATGTCTTCTCATACACAATGATTCTCACCAAAGTACAGGAGGAGATGCTTCAGTGGGTGAAGTGATTTGAAGGAACAGAGATGAATAGGAAAATCAGGGAGGCAGAATGTGTGGAGAAAGAAAGCGTTGGTCTGGTAGTCCCCAATCATCCTCGTTATGTTTGATGCTTTTTTGCCTTAATGTCAGATGCAGGATACATACCTGCGAGTATGTAGATTTATAAGATATATAATAGATATCCTAGTATATTTATATCACGTCTGTATGCTTATTTCTGTGAGTATCAGTGTGTCTACAATGTATCTAGCATTGCATTTGGAGGAGAAAGGGGAACGTTGCTGCCAGTTAGTTGTCATGTTGTTGCTATGCTCGGATCAACGTGAAGAATGTGTCATTTTATTAATCAGGATGGTCAAAATCTTTAGCAACCTGGAGGCATGCAGAGGAAATAAGAAACAAGAGGCGGTGACAATGAATACGGATGTTTGAATCTGACCAGATTATTGATTTGTTGACGTGACGGAGTTGATGCGTGCGTGTGTTTGTTTGCGTGACTTATTGTGTGGTCATGAGTAAGCAAGTGAGTAACAGAAGGAGAGGGCAGGATGCTAAAGATGTTGTCATATGTGTCATCAGTCCCTCACTGGCATCACCACATTGTCGTTGAATGGCGTTCAGGATTCGATCAGCACAGCTTAAATAGGTCACGGTCTGTTTCGCCGTTTGTTTTTTTCACAGGGTAAACAAACAACAAACAAACAAAAGAACATGAATGTGGTTCTTTTGGAGGGTAAGTTTCTGCAGGTCAGTAACTAAGCTTATCTGAAATTACCACAGTTCGGTGCAACAGAAGCCTGTGTGTTTGATCTGCGCCGTCGTCGGATGGAGCAGAGCTGCCGGGCCACCACACAGGCTTTCATCTTGTGGAATGGGAATCCAGGATTACTATTGCAGTTACTTAAATACAAGATTCCCATATGCATCGGCCTTTTACTTTGAAGATTGTTTTTGTGGCTTCTTGTTATGTCATAAGCTATAAAAACATTAATATTTACTTGCCATACAAACACGATACTGTAGCAATTGTTTCTTATTAAGAAAATTATTCAATTGATTGATTGCTGCCATTCTTTTTAAATGATGAAAAGAAAACCATGGGAAGTGTTTTCTTTGAACAGTTTGTGTACAGTTTATTTTTATATCATTCTGGTGGATGGTCTGGGAAATGAATCACGTGTTGATGATATATAGCTATACGCATTACCACTCTTGTACATAATGTAATATTGGATTGTAAATGATAAATTTATCCAAGTCACAATGATTGACGAACAACCCGTTAAGGTTGTTAAGTGAATCACTAGAACACTGCAGGCCACATCCTCACCTTTTCATCCTCCGGTTATGTTCTCGCTCACTTGTGCTAACATTTTTTAAATCGTCCACATTTATTGTTAAAATCAAATATATTTGTACCAGCACTTTATTTCGTCAGGTTTTGAGGCAGACAGTGTGTTTCAGGTAGTGTACAGTCTGTGCTGGTGGTTTGGTCATTGGCAGTCACCTGTTGATTATATCCCATTGGGCCAAATCACAAACTGTCATTGTGCAGTAGTCAATGTTAACCCCTTTTCTAGAGACATAATCAAACAAACTAGTCATTCTCTATTAAAGGTCCATGTGAGATTGAACTAATTTGACTGATAAAGTCAAATGTAAGATGATGTAGTCACATGGGATGTGACATGTTCAAAGGAAATAAATGTGTCCTTATCTAACTTGGCCATTTCTAGTAGTATCAACACCTCTATTTATTAGTAACTTTAATCATTAGCCTGATAGCCTACATGTCCGTCCAGTGGTGGCCTAACTAGCTGGTTCCCATCTGGGTTGCTGTCAGGTCACTTTGTCGCAGGATGACTCCTTCTGTGAATAATTCTCTGGGCTTTAATTCATGTGTTTGTTCACAAGTAAGAAAGATTATTCAAGGGGAAAAAACAACATGAAATGATTGTAATATTTGTAAATGATCTTGCTGTAATGTGTAAAATGTGTCCAAGTTATTTTTTATTATATTATTTTTATGAAAGTTTTTCCTCTCAACAGAGCTGAGGTGTCATTTTGTGAATAAATGCATTTAATAAGCAAACATCTATATATAAAAACAATACTATAGTATATCAGTATATTTTTCTTTTATTTCACTGTTCGGTACTGTAAAGTGTGTTAAAAATACAAATAAAGTAAGATTTTTATATTAAACGCAATACCATTGTCTTGTTTGCTATTATTACAGTTTCATTGTATTCAAATCCACTCTTTACTGGTTTATTAAGTGTCAGCACTTTACTTGTTTGTATTGCATTGTTATTAATCCAGGGGCTGGTGGGTTAATCTTATTCAAGGCCACCAATACTGTATGATTAACTGGATATTGCCAGCAACGTCTCTTGGCTGTGAAATACCTTTAAATTATAGTTGAAATACAATACAACAAAAGTGGCAGTTTTACAATAACATCTGTTCACTTAGACATTATTTACGTGTTAGTTTCTACGCTGTGAAGAGGGATGAGTACCTGTACCTGGCCTGTCTCTGGCATGAGATGGCTGCATCCTCACCAGAATCCTCTGGGGCCACTCTCCACCAATCACAAGCAAGCGCTGATCAAAGCGTCGTCCAATCAGAGTGAAACAAGACAGAATGGGTTGGGAATATACGCATGCGTATTAACAAGTACGGAACTAGACGGTGTATTGACCGGTAATGATTAGCTTTTAGCTTGTTTTAAGACTGTATTTTACATTATTGTTTTTTTTTTTTACCCACTTTATTATTCTTCTACGATAGGTGTATGATACTGTTACTGTACCGACAGACGTACTCTTGGTATTTTATTTATTTACGTGTTAGTGTATGGGTTGCTTTCAGCTAAGCTAAATTCGCTCGTTAGCATTGATTTGTTAGCTCTCGGCTATCGAGCAAGAAGTCGTTCTATTCTGTAAAAACAAGCATAGATACCTAGAGTGGCTTTGACGTTTTGGTGTTTTATAACGTTATCGTCTATTGCACGGCATGCTCATAGCTAGTTGTGACAGAATTATTTTATTTATCTGCAGATCTGATTTAAGCGTTTCCAGTGCAGCAGAGTTCCGCTAAATACAGTGTGAAGCCGTATAAACATGATGTCCTGTCAGTACCTGCTGTTGCTGAGTGTTGGAGTCTCGGCGGTGGAAGTCCAACGCCCTCGTGGTGTCCCTTTGTCAAGTAAGTATTTCTAACTTCATAAGTACAGCTGTGTAATTTACGCTGGGGTTAAAGTTCACAGTGAGGTTTCTGTAGTTCTGGAGCTGTTGTGTCACTGACTCGTTCCTTCTGTTTATCTCTAAAGAACGGCAGTTCTATGAAGAGGGCAAACCTTTCACTTGCCTGGATGGCTCCAGCACAATTCCCTTTGACAGAGTGAATGATGACTACTGCGACTGTCAGGATGGCTCTGATGAACCAGGTGAGTTTCATCTGCTTATTGGAGTCTCCTGTACTATTTATTGTTTCAGAGTTCACTGAATGAATACAGCCGTTACTATTAAATGTACGGCCTGCTTAGTCTGTTTTATTTAGTCTGGTTATGACAATTTATTGTCACATTTATTTGCAGGCACTGCTGCATGTCCCAACGGCAGCTTCCACTGCACCAATGCAGGATTCAGACCTGGCTTCATCCCTTCCTCCCGCATCAATGATGGAATCTGTGGTATGAGTCTTAAACTGTGATGACAATTTCTTTTCAGGTGTGTTGTGTGGGCCGGATTTCTTTTAACATCTGTGTTTCTTGTTCAGACTGCTGTGACACAACAGACGAGTACAACAGTGGTTCTGCCTGCCAGAACACTTGCAGGTGGTTATAAATCTAATGATTTATGAATGCAGATTGACCCTGTACTTGTGTTAACATACACGCGTAGTTTCCAGAAAATGTTACATCTTTTGTTTTTGTCTAGTTTTTTCATTTTTGTCATGTGTGATTTGCAGGGAGTTGGGACGTAAAGAGAGGGAGAGCATGCAGAAGATGGCAGAGATTGCCCAAGAGGGCTTTGTGCTAAAACAACAACTTATCCAGGAGTCCAAGAGAGGCCTCGAGGATAAGAAGGTGTGAAGAACATGAACACCTTTATTTGTTTGTCTAATAATCAACATCAAGGGCTCTGGGATATGGATTATTGCAATGTCAAATATGTTTTTCTTCCACGATACTGATACTGATGATAAAAGGTGTCTCTTGTGTCATAAATTCAATGGAGTTTCAAGGTATTTTAAGGCTCTTAAAGTTGAAGTCGTTTTGATTTGTTTCAACAGGCCAAACATGCAGAAATTGAGGTTAGTAAGAATGAGTTGGAAAAGACAGTGGAGGCTCTGAGAACTTTGAAGGAGACTGCCGAGCAGCCAGAAAAAGAAGCCAAAGAGCGCCATCTGAAGGCCTGGGAAGGTAAATTAGGATTTGATGTTATATCACCATCTACTGTTTGTACAAAGAATCCCTTTACAGAAAGTATCTGTTTTATTAACAAAGTTTGAGCTACACTTAGTTGCCTGGGTGACATTACCTAGTAGTACTCGACACATTTCATTATTGTAAGACTTTTGACCTGAAGTCAAAACGTGTAGTTATACTGTGAGTGTGTGAGATCAGAATCCCTGATAACTCCAAAATGATATTGTGGTTTCAGATCAAAAGGTTGTTATTAAAACAGAGAAGGACAAGGCTAGAATGGCTGAGGTGTTTCTGGAACTGGACGATGATGTAGATGGCTTGTGAGTATCATCACCCTCCAGAATGATTAGCACCAACAATGAGGGAGATCAACAGGCACAACGTAAAAAAACAAGTTGAATAAAATAGTGCAGAAGAAGTGATGCAGCATTTGTTTATCTGAAGCAATATTTACTTTAAGTTGCCTTTTGAGAGTAAATTATTGCTCTTCAAAAATATTTTATGTTCATGCTTTTTAATATGTATACTTTGTGGGATCATTGATAGTAATTCATTGTCTTTGTAGTTGGCCCTGTTGTTTTTAACTCCATTTTTTTGTCAGTGTCTCAGTGGCCGAGCTTCTGTCCCACTCCGAGCTCGACTCAGATTCAGGTGATTCATTTACTGAAGCAGAAGCTCAGGTAAATATTAGCTTTTTGATTTGTTCTTCTAAAAACACAGATGTTAAAGTGTAGTTATTGTTTGGGCTGTACTAAGTGTCAGGTCTTCAAATTAAGCTTTTGGATAAAAACATCCTCGAACAAAACTCTTAATTTAAATAAAGTTGGACATCTGTTTTAATTTGATATATTAAATCAAGACTTTCTTTAAGTAAACATAAATACATGTGCTTAGGTGAGTCCCACTGACATGGCAGTGTGTGTTTTTGAAAGACAAAGAGGAGTAGAGGAGATATCAGTGTAGCCCCATCTTGCTGTGCAGAAAAAAAACTGTGTTCAACACAATGAATAGGCATTTAAAGAAACTAATCTGAGCAAATACAAACATGAACATTGTCTTTGGTTTATGTAGGCACTGTTGGGAGGAGTGGACAAAGTGGACCCTGAAGCATTTGAGTCTGTTTGGAATGCAATCAAAGAAAAATACATTTCAGAGGTAAGAGCCTGATGATTATTCTTGTTATCGCCACACGAGAAACGATCTGCTCTGAATGTGCGACTTTCTTGGCAGCAGGCCAACGTAGACATCCCAGCGCCTGTGGAGACTCCACCGGAGCAGAACAGGGAGCCGGAGTCTGACAATGACTCCGAGTTGTACCCTGAAGACGACATCCCAGAGGAAGATGAGGATGAGGATGAAGAGGACGAAGATGATGATACAGAGGACAGAGACTTTAAGGTAAGAGTTTCTCCATTTAAACTTATGCTGGATGATTCACTTCATTTTTGTTTAGTTTTTTGTGAGTCACTGTTATCGGTGTTTTGATATGCAGAGCCCTCCTCCGACGCAGACCCAAGAAAAGAAGGATGACGATGATGAGGGGACTATGCCGACCTACGACCAAGAAACCCAAATCCTCATTGATGGTAGGTTCATGTATGAAAGTGAGTCACTCAGTCAGTCCTCAGTTTTGAGTCATACTGTAAAATACTAAAGGGGAAAAAAGCACAGATGTAACTGCATATCTTTCAGTTTACATTTTTAAATCATCAATCCTAGTCACGAAAAATAAGTTTATGAGAAAAAATATTTGATTTATTGAACAGATGTGTTGCTTTTTCATCGTTGTCTTTTATCAAAAACATCAACAGGAGGACATGACTTGCTCAGACCTTATGTGAGCACATGCATGAATGGGTTACGACTGAATTTACATTTTTAAATTCTGTGCATTTGTTGCTCCCAGCTGCCCAGAAAGCCAGGGATGCATTTGAAGTTGCTGAGAAAGCTCTCCGGGAAGTTGACGATCAGATTAAGTAAGTACTAGAAATACAAAGGCGCCCTTTTTTGTCAATATTGCAATCAACGTTTGTAACCCCAACTGCAGTCTAACTCTAAACCACTACAATGGATTAAACATGTTGGATTTGCTTTGTGTTTGCAGGAACCTCGAGAAGGAAATCTCATTTGACTTTGGACCCAGTGCTGAGTTTGCCTACCTCTATAGCCAGTGTTACGAGTTGACTACTAGCGAGTATGTGCACACTCATTCTTGTATTTATTAATTATTGTTTGTTATATATTCCTACTTCTGAAGGACTAAGTTAATCGTTTGCCTTTTTAGGTATATCTACAGGCTATGTCCATTCAACAGAGTTTCACAGAAACCCAAGTTTGGTGGATCAGAAACTAACCTCGGGTAAGAAAGGTCTATCTTGTTAAATATGTGGGTTCTTTTGTGCTGTTTTTTTATGGATTCATATCCACACTTCCCACCATTTGCTGTGTGTAGATCATGGGGACAATGGGCGGGTCCCGAAGACAACGTCCACTCTGTGATGAAGTATGACCATGGAACAGGGTGCTGGCAAGGTCCCAACAGATCCACCACTGTGAGTCTCGGCCGGTCAGACTTAACTTGATCTCTGGCTAAACCTGTTTTTTTCCTCTCATTTGATAAAGCACAAAAAAAAACGTATATTTTTTTGTCTTTCAGATTAAATTAACATGTGGAAAAGAGACAGTTTTAGTATCTACCTCGGAGCCCAGTCGTTGCGAGTACCTGATGGAGTTTATCACCCCTGCTATCTGCCAGGAACCTCCAAGCCTGGATTCGGGGCTTCACGAGCACGCAGAGCTCTAAAGCCATTTGATTTGTGAGTAACTAACTTTTCTCTGTTGGCAAACCTTCAAAAATAATTGAGACGATGTCACATACAGTGCATCCTGTGTCGTCTATATATTTCAATGAACAACTAATCAATCTTTCAAAATGGTGCACGCAAACTAAATGAGAATCAGTGACAGTCAGAGCTGCAAAATGCGACGGTTTAGCGGTTCAACATTTTATCCCTCGTGCAGTTACAGCTTCACTTTTTAGAAGAAGAGCAAGATGGCAGCAAGAGCAAGGTAATAGAAACTTCATTTGAGCTTGTTGGAGTTAGAATAAGATAAGAATTAAATGATGCAGTGAATTAGAGACAAATGCCACATTTTGATAAACTGGCTACAACAATGTGATGTATTCTCTCACCTCACGGGTGAAGTACTTCATCCATCATTTACTGCAGACATCTTAAAACATGTTTAGTGGTTTATGACACATGGCAAGCAGAGTAAATGCAGTGTTTTCATGTATTCCTTCTTAAGCCTTATTTATCAGGGTTTTCTGTGGTTACAGATACCGGGATAGCTTGCGCATAATTTTATTATCAGGTGATATCCCTGTTGCTGGCGCTGTCTAGTGATATCATATTGTGGGCTTTCCTGCAAGGCTCAGCCCTGATGATGGACAGAGGGAATAAATATCAAGTGTAGTTTCCCTTAAAATACACAAGAACAATAAAAGGTTCTGTCAGTTATTTAACTTTTCAGAATCTCTTCCTGTTTCATAGTTTTAATGATTGATGGTAATGTTGCAGACACGACATTGAACTTACCTGAGCTTTATTATGTTGTGTGGAAGACTTTAAGTCTTTGTATACGTGAGAGGGTCTGTTATTGTTGACCTAAATGAACACAGAATAACCCAAATGTAAGTGCTGACGAAGGTAAGACCAGAAGTAGATTCTCATCACTGGTGTGAACGCTGAGTCCTTCGGAAAAATAAACCTCCGGGGATAGATTTTAAATGAATTGCCCTTCCCTTTTTAACAAGTAGCAAGCCATGACGTAAGCAAACGGGCCGTTGACGTGAATGTGCTCTTGCAGGTTCTTGAGGGACCGCCGTCACCGCAGCAACATGAAGTTTCCGCGAGCGGCAAAACCGTGGCATCAATAAACAATTGAGAATAAATGATGGAAATTCCAATGAGTAGTTAAATGTTCTACTCCAACTTTCACTTGTACCTGTTAATGTATTGTTTCTCTATTTGTGTGAAATGTAGTCATTCCATTGTTTTCCAATAAAGTAAATTTTATCACATTCAAAACCTGTTTCTATTTATAAATGTATCTCTCAATTAATACTGGGGCCTTCCAAATAAGATGTGTGCAGTTTTGATTAACTATGCTGTTGATTAAATATACTTCTAATATATCAGTGCTGTTAATAGCACATTAGAAAGAGCTGTGTAGAAATATTTAAACACGGTTGTTTTCTGCCGCTAGGGGTCTCTTAACCAAAACAATAACAAAAGAGGGCGTTTGGTGACATCATGAAGAAGTGTGGCATCATGGGAGTTTTTGTCTTCACTAATGTAAGGATTCCTTCAGTGTTCGTTGTTCAGGAGGTTTTTGCTAGACGGCGAGTCATCCGCAGAGGTCTCCTCTCCACAGCGAACAGACCAGTTGAACCATTAAAACCAGTGAAAACACTAAATGAAGCAGTTCCATGTTGAAAACAGCTGTTCAAGGCTGTTTGAAGGACAAAGGGCTCCTGGAGCTGCCGCTAACATTTCAGCTTGTTCCTCTCATAACTTGATAAGAGCCAGACGTCCAATGAATCAAATCCTTCTGGTTAAAATGTATATTTAAATAGATTTAAAACCTTCCGCTTCTGGCTGAAGCGTGCTCAAAGGGGATATGATGCTATTGACAAGGCGACTCTTGTTTTATAGGAAATTATAGGAAACATTTGGAATAATGCAAGTACACAACTCAAAATATATAACTTTTTTTTGTTGTCTTTTTTACATTTTAATGAGGAAAATGTACATAAGTTAACTGAAGGAGTTATATATATATATATATATATATATATATATATATATATATATATATATATATATATATATATATATATATATATATATATATATATATATTACGTTCCTTCTTTCATACTTTCAAACTGTTAAAGTTGATCTGCATTCATTTAATATGAAAAATATAGATACCTATAAAAAAAAAAGATGTTTTTGGAGAGCATAAGGAAACAACTCGGTCATAACATTCAATGATATTGTTTCCACAGTCAATAAGAATTGGGTCACTCAATATTTGTAACTTTTATTTTATTTTTTTCTGGCATGTAAAGTACAAATAATTAAACAATTCCATGAAAAAGTCTTCAAGCGTCTTCAGCTGAAATCCCAGTAATAAATATCCTAGACTAAACTGAAAGGTTTATTTTTTTTTTCTTTGTTAAATTTTGACATTGTTCATTTGGTCATGTTTGGAAGTGTGAGATTTTGTATTTCTTCAGCTGACATTGGTGCCAGCAGAACTGTTTTGATCATTTTCACCTTTTGATTTGTTCTACCATTCCAGGAAAATGTAAGAAAAACATCACTAAGTTACTGCGTCCCCTCTTCTAAATAAATAGACACAAAATACAGTTGGTTGAGAAACAGAAGGACCACTCGCCCCCATCGCTACCCCGCAGACTCCCAAGAAAACCTTCCTGCAGCTGTTCTGAGCTCCGTCATATTTTGCGGGAGCTCTTGGCTTCTTAGTTTCAATAGCACAAATTGATACAGATGATCTCAGTATTACGATGCTTTTGCAGGAATAGAACCCATAGTATCTTTTTTCCCCCCCAAGCCATCAGCATAAACAGGAAAGCATCTTGCGAGCTAATCAAAGCTAGGACATCCCCTCTGTTCCTGGCTCGGTTGCTTGACCCTCAAATGGGCCGACGCCTCGCTACCGGGGCTGTCCCGCGCCTCAGGGGTCCACCGAGTGGTTGAAAAAACAAGACTGTGATTAGATTAAATAATTAAAAGATTTTTCATTTAACAAGACAAACAGAACACAGGCAGTAAAGGCATAACATCTAGCACACAGCATGTATGTTTATACACTTCAATTAGTTAAATATAGCAGTGCATTCTTTGACTATGGAGAACGTTTCCAAATCGTACTTCTAAAGCTGTTTTTCTATTTGTCCCCCTTTTTAAGAAACAAAATGGTGTAACCACAATTTTGGCAAACTTAAAATCTTTTAAACTTGCAAATATAATGAAATAAACCATAAATATACACAAAACATACTTTATACGAGGCAATAATAATAATCATAATAAATAGTTTTTAAGTTAACAATAAGTTAAAACTACAAGCTTAAAGTCGCCCAAATAATACAAGTTTGTTGGCGCTATTTTGAATTTTTTCTGTTTAAATTATTTTATGTTGCAACAAAAGCTACCACAGACTTTTACAAACACAATTGAACACAGTTTGATTGAAATAAAAAAATCTAACTAAGTCTAAAATCTGCATACACTGTAAAAACTGCAACTAATTAAATAATGGAAGAAAAATAACAAACTGTACCCAATCAATGCAACCGAACATAATCTTTGACCCATGTGTGTTCTCTATGGCAACATCAACAACACAAATACGCTAATTCAACAAGTGAGTCCGATATGCAAATGAAATCAATAAATTACAGGTAAAAAAAATGATATTTGAAATTGACATGGGCTAAAAACTGATGATATATTAGACAGTATTCCTTTCAAGGTCGTTGAGAATTGCTCTATAGGTCAGCCAAATATGCAGTTTGTTTGAGCTTGCATGGTCAGAGCACAAATTAGGGGCTGAGGAAGTGATTATGGAAATTTACAGATCAGACCTCTCATCGCTTGCTTGATTCTCCTAATGAGTCTGCTCATCTGAATGTTTTTCGTCTGAACTTTAGCTCCTTTCACTATCCCGCAAACCTTTTCAGTGTGACGTTTAATTTCTTTTTTTAAAAATATATATCATTTGTTCTCAGTCAATATAAAAACAAAGCACATTGCACTTACTGTTCCATAGGAAAGTTTTTTTGTCTTTTTTTAAATGATTATTGTTGTTGCTCAAGCAGTGTAGTACTGTTTCCTGCCATAATCCATGGCTCTCTACTGTACATCCGGTGTAGGTCTTTGTATCGACTGTGTATGAGGGGTCATTTTGGGTCTGTGGGTTTCGTTTGTGTTTTTTTTTGTTTGACTGTACTACATCGGACACGGCCGGGTAAACAACTCCAGCTGCGGTTCAACGTGGCCTGTTATCTCGCTTGTTCGCAACGTCCATCACCGGTCCGACCGAGTGATCTCCTGCAAATTGCTCGAACCCAAAATAGCTAGATTAGTCCGTGTATGTGGGAACGCCAGCAACAATCATTCAGAGTATTTCGGGGGGATGAAACAGTATAGGTCAGATCGAAAGATGCCAGAGTAAGTGGTGCAATGTTTTAAAGGATTAAATTGGTCACAAGACGAAGCAGATGATATACATGTTGTGGGGGAAAATACATGATATGGACGCATCCGGTTTCTTACCTCTGTCAAGAGGTGAATTTATTTATGATATGCCGTTTGTCATCATTCGGTGTGTGTGCATGAAATTTGTGCAAAGGCAATTTGCTTGCAACTGTTTCATTTAAGCATTTGGTTTAGTGGATATAGGATTTACAAACTGATATGTGCAACTCAAAAGTAATGATAACTGAAATTGTAGAGGGTCCTTATTCAATAAATAACATAGATTTTTACAGCAATTACTCAGGGAATAATATAGTTAGTCTTAATTTATCCATCTTGGTACTGACTTGCAAAGCAATTCTTTGGCAAAAATCAAATCTATCTAATCATAAAGAATCATGCTCAGTGTTCATTATAATTCTGCATCACGGTTTGAATCTGCTTTTTTACCTTTTTTTTTTTGTTATTCATTTGCAAGCAGCTATTGGGTTTTTCATCTGGGCAATGAGCCGGTCCCACTGCAGCTTTATCTAGGATTCTCAAGTCAAAGAACTTCACTTCACTGCACCATTATTGAAGCAACACTGTACACAACTTCAGGACAAGAGAGGAGAGTGCGTCTAAGCACTCAGACGTATAAATGTGTCAGGTTATATGCCCAACTGTTTAAATTCACTTTTGTTTTTTTTCGATTTTTACATCAAATTTGTTTCTGTTAGTTTCAATCAATGTGATATGGTTAAGTTTGTACTAGATACAATGTTCCTTCGCCCCCTCCCTAAATCCCCACCCATACACCGCATGCTTATTCCCCCTTGCTCTGCAAAGATCAGAGGGTTTAAAATAAAGCCATGCGATGTCCCAATTTTTTCCAAGCTTAAGAATCTGTAAAAATTCAGCACAAGGTCTCCGTCCTTTGTATGTATAAAAATAGATTTATCTCTAATGTAATCCTTTCAAAGAGATCGTCCTCTTTGGCTAACACAGCGTCATTTAGAAAAGCAAAAGCAAAAATGTCTTGAATATAGTTGACCTTATTGAATCTATTATCATGTGCAGATGTCTTGATATTGAAAGACATTAGCTCTCCCCATGGTAAATGTAGACAGGTTGGCCTTAATGTTTCATCCAGGGTGCCATAAATAATTTTCATGCAATTGGGTTGGGGATATTTTGAGAAATGCTATTTTTGTTTTAGTGCCAAACAGATCTGAAGCAAATAAATAAATCCCTCTCTGTTGTAAACAGGAGTATTATTATAACACTTATTTCCAGGCTTGATGTTGTACAGTCATCTTTTGAGAGGGCAGGAGTTCAAAGTTTCTGGGAAGCTTTTTAGAGAATTGAGGTTTTGAATAAAACTGAGGAGCATTTGGCAAAGCTGGAGGAACTGGTCATCTTCCTCCTCAGAGGATCGAAGATCACTTTTTAACATCGCCAGATATTGTCGCTCACACGCAAGACTCTAAGTCAGTTTTAAATGTTCACTCATTTGTAACTGCATTCCTCTTAATCTGCTCTTTGCATGTTGCTACGAGGGAATGGTGGGACGTTCAACCTCATTATTTCGGGGAGCTTCGTCCGGTGCACGAGACGGAAGAATAATACCGGTGCTCTTGAGTTTTTTGCTCATCGGTTGTTGCGTCTCTGCGGACTAGCCTGGACCGTGGTTCAGCCATGGGGAGACGTTGTTTGACGTTTTCTTCAGAGTCACTTCTAGCAGCTTCCCCATAATTCCCTGCTTCCATTTGTCTGAATGAATCTAAAGACTTCACCTGTCTGGAGCGCACTAACATATCGTGATCAAAACGATGTCAGCAAGAACGATATCATTTTGGATGTGAATTTTGCTTTTCTTCTCTTGACCTCTTCACACCAGATGGCCTTTCGGTTAAAGGGATAGCACACCGAATCGTGGCAGACAAAGCCATGCTTAGTAAAATGTCCGGTGGAAAATAATAATAATAATAATAATAATAATAATAATAAATACAGGTGCAATAAAAAAAATGATGCAAAAAGGGGAAAAAAACACCGGTATTTTCCTTTTCGACGTGGCTGTGTGATGGTGAAACGGTTTCCCCCTCCAACTCGTCGTCACTCTCTCGCCCACTAGAGATTCACTAATGAGCGCTGTCACCACGGGAGCACTGCCACTCTGCTCTAAGTTCACAGACAGTCTGCTTGAATCCATCCTGAGGATAGATTTGAAGAAATACAGGGAATCTTTTTCATGTTCTGGTGGACTAAATATATCTAGTTATTGAACTGTGTACTCTTAATGTTGTTCGGCGTGAGACCGTGAGGGGAAAGAGGGATTCTGATGGCGGTCGGACAACTCTTTTTCTGCGACCAGTATTCATTGGTTCGCCTAAATCTTATTGGGTCTGAGCTAACGAGCTCACACAGAGTAGAGAGACTGCCTTTACGCTAGGCACCACCTAATTCAGGTCAGGAAACAGTAGTCAAAGTTTCTAGAAAATGCTTACATACTCGGCTATTATAACCACCTTAAATATTGAATATATAGTTATATTTTAATAGACGTATATAAGAGAACACTGTTTTTTAATTTCATTTTCTTTGATCTAAAAAAATCGCTGATTCAAAATGCCCAAGTGTAAAAAAGTGACTACATCCTCTCCAGCAAGATAATAGGAGAGATGGTGGGGTAAGAGTTTGGGTAAATTGCACATATTCGTTCATTTCAATTTTTTTTGATCGTTTTGTTCATCAGTTGTCATTATTTGCCTGAATTCAATCAAAGCAGTCAGTACACATTCTCTGTCACATTCGTTAGACTGTCTCCTAAATAGATAGCTCTTGCCCCTACCCAACAAACCAGCTACGTACCCCTTCTAATTCAATCCAGGCAAATACAGGGAAGGACTAGCATGTTGTGTCAAGAAAAAAAAGAAAAAACTCCACTAGTGTGTTTGTTTGATACTCTGACTCGTGTATGCTTGCGCTTATGGGTATGTTTGCTCATGTCTGTGCGTGTCTGCGTGTATCTGCATGTTTGTGATAATATATTATGAATTTGTGTGAGAATGTGTCAGAGAGAGACTCAGTCCAGGCCCATGTAGAGTGATGGCACAGGGAGCTCAAGGTTTCGCTCCCTGCAGGTGGAAGGAGCTGGTGCCAGCTGCCTATCTCTCTCTCTCTCGCTCTCTCAGGCCTTGTGCTGCTTGCTGGTCTTGAAGGAAACCTGCAGCACGCGGTCGCCCAGGCGGTAGCCGTTAAGGCTAGCGATAGCCATGGCGGCTTCGTCGTAGTTGGTCATGGTGACGAAGCCGAAGCCCTTACATTTGTTGGTGGTGAAGTCACGGATGACCTTGACGTTGGTGACGGCGCCGAAAGGCCCGAAGAGCTGCCACAGGACGCTCTCGTCCGCCTCGGGGGACAGGTTGTACACAAAGATGCACCAGCCGGCTCCAGTTGGACCGGTGAGGTTGACCCCGGCCAGGCTGGTCATGCTGTCAATGGTGATGGGGGAGAATCTAGGGAAGAGAGTAGGAGAGCTACCATGGGTGTCATTCTGAAGTTCCACACAGAATTCACTTCTCTACACTGTCTCTTTATAGGTGTCTGTGAGGAATGATTGGAGTCGGGGGACACCGTCTCCATCCCCTCTGCTGTACAGTAAGTAGGTAAATATGTGTGGGCACCGCAGCGGCTCCAAACTACCCGCTCTCATACAAAATGACACTGTGTGCCCTGAGACACCGACGCCCACACAATGTGAATATTTTTTCTCTGCTGACCCAAAGCCTCTGCAAGAATTAAACTCATGAATCACAATGTTCAACAGAAATCACAGTATTGTAACAAAACACAGAAACCTAGAGAGGGATGAAAAGCAAATTGGAATCAAATCATACACAAACTGGAGCAAACAGAGGAGACGCAAACGAATCTGGTATGTCCATGCTGGTGAAAAAAAGGGGACATTAAAGCAACTGAAACTGACAATGTTAGTTCATAAATAAATACATGTAAATTATTTCTATTAATTAAAATAAAAGAACGAAAAGGTTAAACAAAGCCATGCCAGAATACCCTGCTGTTAGAAGCTTGCACCATTGCTTATTGCAATTGCAGATAGTATTTTGTTGTCTGGGCTGCTTCTGTGACATGGTTTAAATGGGCAGTGGGTATTAAAAATTATGGCCATTATCTCTGATTCTGAGATGAAGTCAGCAGGCGGTATTCCAGGCACTTTGTTTGAGGTTTTATTTTGGCATGGATGCTTTTGAAAATACACCTTTGGCATTTACCTCTTGACTCCGTAGCTGGCGTTTAGTAAATTGTCGAGTCTGCAACGCAAGAGGGAGAATGAAGGGGATGCAGAAGTTAGTTATGAGATCTACAAGGAAGGGGGGCTTTCAGTTAACATGTTGCTTCTTCACCAGCTGGCCTCCAGAGGGCATCCTTCACTGCAGCGCAGTCCCAAACCATCCAACCACAAACTGAAGGCGTGTAAAATAGACCTGTGAGTATGTGTCTCAGCTGGTATTTATCCTTCACTGGGACTTCTGTTGGTTAAGCTTCCACAATAGATTCCCCTTTAATAGTTTAAATGTAACATCCACTGGTTATAAATACGTATCCATGCTGAGTATCCCAACCTCAGAGGGTATCTACAACGGTTTGTGAGGTTCCATGAAACATATTTATTACTGGAAGCTTTTGACCGTCACACTTCTGGAACCTTTTTCAAAATTACCGTCAGTTTTACTCTTGATGACGCCTATGTGGTATAGGCAAACGTTAAAGGTTCAGTGTCATTCTTCTTCACCCAAGATTTATTTAGCTTTAGTTTTTTGTTGTATTTGGAAAAGTCTGGTCTCTTACATTGGTTTTGAGCTGTTATTTGGATCAGGTCCCTTTCCAAGTGAAGGGATCATGCTGCAGTTTAAAAGAAAGTCAGAGAGAAAGAGTGAGAAGGAGGGACAATGCAATATTGTCAATTCCTTCCGTACTGTAAATCTATAATATTGCTTAAAGGAACAGTTGACTAATAAGTTGTGTTAATATTGACAGAAAACGTTATTTTTTGTTGTTGAATATTTTCGATTACACAGTTGTTCTCATAAAATTAGACCACAATTGCTGTTTTCGGGATGTGCCACGTCATTTGATTGATTTTTTTTTCTTTCTCTTAGCTGGTGTGAGGTTCAGTACCTGAAACGCTGAGTCTGGTGGTGCAGGGGCCCCGTGTAGCGTCGGGCAGCAGTTTGGTACAGCTGAGTCAGTAAGGCCTGGCCCGTCTTCTGGCTGGGGTTGTTGGCGAACTTGACAGTGATGGGCTCGGCAGCACCCAAAGGCTTCTGTCCGTTCAGACCTTTGATGGCCTCCTCGGCTTCGTTTCGCTTGTCAAACCGGATGAAGCCCACTCCTCGTGATATGCCTGCTCCGATTCAGAATACAAAACAATGTTACTACCTTGGCATCAACGACCGCTGTGGCCAACCACCAGTCTTTCATTCAGGGGCGGTAATGGCGCTTGAGTGACAGCTGGAGAAGTAAATTGAGGCAATACCTGTGACTTGATCCACTAGGATGCGGGATGTGATGATGCGACCGTATTGGGAGAACAGCTGCTCCATGTCCTTCTGGCTCATGGTTTTAGGGAGTCCACTCACGTAAAGGTTGGCATCACGGATAGAAGCCGAGCTTGGCCGGGCATATGACACCTATAGCGCCCCAAATAAAATCAATCAATGAGTGCATTTTGATAATACATCCCCAAATCTCAACTCGGTGTAAAACAAACAGGTCAACTCCAGGAACATGACAGAAAGTCCTGATGTAACTGTAGTGAGTTCCCAACAAAGAGTCCTCATTGTGACTCCTGCTGATTCCTCTCCACAGAACCAACTGCCTACGAGCTATCTGTGGACTTAATCAGTGCCTTTAAGCTCGCACTCGCCGCCACAATGAGACCATCACAGACACTCAAAGACTGTAACCATTACCCAAAGTGAAGCCAGTCATCAGCTAACAAGCCTGAGTGTCAGCTTTGCTTTGCAGTGAATCACACATCAGCCCTCGTTGGTGCGTTTTTCTGAATCCACTGGTGACTTAATTAGGCCACGGACGTTTTTTGGTGCGTCTGTGTTTGTATCCCTCATGGTTTTCTGTTCGCTTCTTACATACACATCTTCTCTAATTGATTGTAAAAGAAGGAAAAAAATTGTGCACTCGTTCTGGTTTTGGTGTTTATGGGAGCATGTGAACACACGTGTGATAGATAATCCAGTTCGGTGCATTGTTGTCAGTGCTCGTGTTTGTGTGTGTGATGGAGAGACAGAGTGAGTGTTGTCTGAGATAGGCTGAGCTGCCCTCCTCGTCCTGCCTCCTTTCCTTTGTCTCTATCCTCTGGGGGAGAACAGCTCCACTGGCAAACAGCAAACAATGTAAGTGCATCACAAGACTTGCAGGATGCTTGACAACTTTTAAACACTCTGTTCACACATATGTGTTGGTGTGATAAACATAATTTGCTGATCTTTGGGAGTATTTGCAGCTCTAGAATTGACTCTGCTCATTGCACAGGCACAAAGAAAAGCTTTGATGCAAATTAAAAGGGCTTGTATATTTTCAGATGAATACAGGTGTTCTGATTTCATCCATCAGTACTGAGCACCAGTGTCTATTGTGTACACAGACGGACTGTATGAGCAGGAGGGTTGTGTTGTGCAGTGATTAGGGTGTTCTGGATGAGTCAGGGGGGAGTTGCTGTGTTCGGGGAGCAAAGGCTGCCCTATAATTAACCCTCTCCCTGTCGCTCCCACAGTACAGATGGTGCCTGAAGCCCATATGGCCTCTAATCCTGTCATTGGCATTCTGCTCTCCGAGCTACCCCCCCCCCCCTTGCTCTTATACCGCTGCCCCCTCCCTCGCAGCCTCACCCCTCTCTGTTAAAAGCCTCCTGCAAAATCAGAAAGATAAAACTGGCCTATTCAGCAGAATAATTCATTTTCTACATCTGAGAAGTTCATTATAGACCGAGCGATCTATGTATAGATACATCAGATTATTATTGAATGTCACAACACAAGATCAACATGATCGTATAGTAATTGTCAAGACAGTCAACACTTATACGACGTGGTTGTTCCAGAGTAAGGAGTATTGAATGATATTATACACAAATATTTTAAAAAAAAAAGACTGAATCCAGTTCTTTTCCTGCTGATAGCTCGTTGTTTCGGTCAGATTTAATGTCCGTGTTCGTTGGCAGCTGTTGGAGGATCACCTGCTCTGCTCTCTCAGAGATTTGATTCCTCAATCCTGCAGTTTGTCTCAATCTTTGATGTACTTTGATCAGTTCGGGGGGGGGAATGGAAGGAAGTCTTGTCTAATAATATGCCCACTCCTTCCCTCATCTGATTTTGGGACAAAGAACCTCCTAATTAGCCCAGATTGGAGGCAGATGGGGTAACCAGGACTGACCCTAGCGCACCGCAGTCAGACTTCCTAATTACATTTCCATCACAATAACCTCTGCATGCTGTCCGCCCCTTGCTTTCTGACCTCCACTTTCTCCTGCTCTTTTCACCCTTTTTCTCTCTCTTCCTTTGTTCTGGCCACCGCTCCCTTCTGCCTCCTCCTCCTCGCCATTTTCCTCCCCTCCCTCTGTCACGTCTGTCGCCACCTCTCTTAACCCCCTCCCCCCTTTGACAAAATCTCCACTTCCTTTCTTTTTGTCTTGCACATCTTCAAGAAGAAAAAGAGAAAAGAAGAGTGAATATTTGTAGAGCGTCGAGGTCTGCTCACCTTGATTGTTTTGGTCTGCAGTTTCAGACCATTGAGTGTGTTGATGGCCTTGTCTGCATCATTTGGATCCACATAGTTTACAAAGCCATATCCCAAACTCTGACCTGGAGACAAAGAAGGAGACAGAGGTGTTAGTGAGTCTCAAAACCGGTCGTAGACGATGGTTTCTTTTCCCAAGTGGACAAAGTCTTGCACCTGTTATCTTGTCTCTGACGAGCTTGCAGGATTCAATCTCCCCGATGCTCCCAAACAAACTTTTGAACTCTTCCTGGGTCATGTTCTGAGGCAGATAGTTGACGATCAGGTTGGTTTTGCTGTCGTCTGTGGAGCCATTGGTGCTAATGACTGGACCATTAGGCAGACTGGTTCCGCTTGGACCGTTGGACACCTGGGTTTCCATGGTGCTGATTATCTGCTGAGGAAGAGGGTGGAGTTAGATTCACAGTTCACAAAGAGGCACAATGGCACACAGCAGATATATGGCAGTATAAATGTGCATGTGTTCACGTTTAACATATAATAAATGCACAAATAGAAACGGCACACGCAGGCTGCCCACTCTGTCACTGTCAGAGGGAAAGGTCAGGAATCAGCATTGCTAAAATGGATACGAGGTCTGATTTATTGCCTCCCCTCCCCCATTTTACACCCCATCCTTCCTCCTCTCTCGCTCCCTGCCTCTGGTCCTGCAGATGTCACAGTCCCTTTTTCCTTACTCCTCCCCCTCCCCCCTTGCTCTCTTCCAGGGTCAAACCTCATTACATCATTACACAAGGATGGATAATAGTGATGGTGGCGTGTGCGGATGGCGAGAGGCTGGGGGAGTTTGGGGCGGCGGGGGTCGAGATGACAAACAGCAGGCAGAGTGACGTTGTGAAATGGATTTTGGGAGAAAAATAAATCAGAACTACACCCTTGTCCTTTAGACTTTGTTTCGGTTTCTTAGTGGACAACTGGCTTTTGTTTTTGTAAGTGGAGTACGGGGGTGAGTTAGTGCACCGTGAGGTGTTTGTGTTGCTCTGGAGTGCAGTGTGTTGCTTAATTTGATCCACTGAGGCTCCTCAAGGATAATCTGTGTGGCCAGAAACGAAACTTCGTGCTCCACTTTCTCTCTCCCTTTCCCTCACACTCACCATAGTTCTCTGGGTCAACTTGGAAAGTCACTGTCAATTCTGCACTGTTGTTTTAGAAAACATTAGAAAACATGTCTAATGTCCTCGGCGTATGGACTGAAAACCTAATTTTCACATCTTGTTTTATTGTGCACATATTGACTATAAGGACAGGCTTTTTTTTAAAATTGTATGTTATTTTCATGTTCAAACATCATTACATGCATATTCCATCATACATATGTATGCATGTTTAAAGTTAGCTTACCCTTGTTGACTCAATAAACTAAAATGAGCCTCTTTAACATCACCATGTGTGTGCATTTGCAGGATTGTACAAGGTTGAATATTTTGATGCACTTGAACGTCTTCATTCCCTCTCACAAACAACAGTAAGGTGTTTGGAAAAACAGTTTTAATGCATTTACAGGGTCCTTGTTGTGCCATAATGTAAATTGTTATGTCAGATTGTGGGTTGGAGTTGTTGCAAATCCCGAACTGTTGATGTTATGTTTGGCAATAAGTCCGAAGCAACAATAAAAGCAACATAATACGTGAAAAAGAATCATTTTCAAATTATATCCAGTGAATTTCCTTACTTGATGGTGTAGGTGTGAAACATAAACGTGGTTTACAACAGGAGTATTTACCTGGCACTTAGCGCTTGTGTCTTTTTTGGGATTCTGTCCTTTAAAACCGTGAAAAATTACAACCTCAGGTATCCAATCTCTTTTAAATCCCCAACATTGTGTGTTCGTATGGGCCGTGTTTCTGTGTTATCATCACATTGCAGGAATAATTCATTTCTATGTGCTATTTCATGTGCTCTCTCTCTCTCTCCGTCTCCAGCGTCTGCGAACGTTTCTGTCCAACCTGCCTTTTCTCCTCGTCTCTGTGACCCGCCGTCTTGCTTTGAGCCTCACCTCGTCTCAGGTTGCCCAGGTAACAGCCTCTCAGAGGCTGCATTGTTTTAATGGCCGAATGGCTTTCTTGGCTTTCAGTGTGCGTTTGTGTCTGAGCGTATTAGGAGCAGATATACAGGTCAGACGGTTCTCCTCCATGTATTAATATTACATGGCTTTGCAGGAGCGGGGAATATCAGCAAGTCAAATGGATAAAGACAAGCGGAGAAGGAGCACAGTGACAGAGTTAAGACGGCCTAAAAATAAAATACTTCAGATGCACAAAGGCGGTGCAACATTGATAGCGATCTGTCACGAGATCTTTATGCTCTGACTAAAATGCCTGCTGAATATGTTTTTCATGCCATTGTGAGTTATGATACGATGAACCTTGTGTTGGCAACAAAAGGTAGACTCAAGCTGTTGTATTTATTGTACACCCTTATGTGTTGTGATGCATCTGACTGACGAGAAATATAAACAACTGATTGTGTCCCAAATATGACAAAAAGCATTTTGAAGAGGGGGGGGAACATATCAGGGCAAATTTTGACTCGCCAACTGAAATAAGCTTCAACATGGCAGAACACACATCCCCAGTGAACAGTGTGAAGTTATATAATTCACAGACCCACTGAGTAATAAGGGCCGGGCACACGAGAGTGGCAGCAACTACAAGATTAAGATGTTCATACCGAAGAGCACGCTTCGAAACAAATAGAAAAGATACAAAAACAGAGAGGACGCCGTCATATTTCATACTCCAACAACACAAATCAAATGGTGTGGTTTTGGAGTTTGGTTTTCAGTAACCCCATTACTATGACAACGAGACAATAAATCATTGTGATGCTGTAGCCTACAAGAGCATGAATAATCCTAACACGCCCAGTATAGATCTACTCCGGGCTCCAGACATGTTCGACTACTGGAGACAATAAAAGTGTACAGCCGAGGAGTACCGCATGGCGTGCTGGGTGCAAACATAATTTCCCTACACACTTCTTATCGGCTAACTAATGAGGATAAAAACCCACCATAAAAATCTTCTTTCATAATTCCTAAAAGACTCCAGTTGTTAGGGTAGCGCTATGTGTCCCACACTCTTTTTTTTTTCCTTCTATTTTGAGGTTCTGTGAGATCTCCCTTAATATTTAATGTACTGCATCAGCATCGCCCACACATGGTCCCAGACTTGCACGCAAACAAGAGCCCTGCCTCCTCTGCCAAACACATGAACCCAGACTTGCACGCAAACAAGAACCCTGCCTCCACTGCCAAGCACACGTACCACCACCTACACTGTACACCATTAAATTACAAAACGCAGAAGCATTGCATGACTAAATTGAGATGCAGTCAGTGTTCTCTTGTCTTCGGATGCTCATAAACCGCTTTCCCCAATTCATTTCTGCTCCAAATGCAGCACAGCACTGGAGGCTATAATGTACGGAAGAATACTCGTCTCCCAGTTTAAGTCATAAAATGAGATATGCTACATTACATGTTACAGTGCACTGGCAATCTCCATTTGAATGTGAGACGGAGCGAGAGAGGAAATGGCATGGTCAGCTTCAGGATTTGGTTTTGGCGTATACAGTTGTGTTACTTTAGCTCTCTTTGTGTTAACACAACTAATCATCAAATGAAAAATGATGGTGAAAGACTTCACCATCAAACAAACAATGATGACAACGATTTCTCCTTTTAACATTTAACCTTGTCTCTGGTCTAAGTAATAAGGCAATATATAAAGGTTTTTTTTTCTGGAATGCATGAATTAAAACTGAAAGCTAGGCTGAAGTGTAAATGAGCCCTCTAAATAACACAGATTACAGGATTATCCCAAACAAAGGGCATTAGCCACACTCTCTGCAGCTTAAGGGATCATGGTGGCAGCTGTAAAACAACAGGACGACAGGAGTCACAACCCCCGTCAGCCATGCACCGAGGCTCCGTCCTCTCCTCTGCTCCGCGGACTAAAAATAAACGATTTCTAAAAGATTTCAGCTCACTGAGTACGCGCTGCTTTGATAAGATGCGAGCAGACAACGTCAAAGGCTCAGGGAGACAAACGTGTCCTGCAAGTCCTTGTAGCATGCGGGGCGCTATCCAGCGTGCTGAAAAAGGGAGTGGCTTTCGGACGGTCTCGTTTGAGGCCACAGAGGCCCGTGAATAATCCAGCAAACAGCACCGAGTCGTTTTATTCTATATTGTGTTCACTTTGAAAACGTTTTAATTCGATTAATTAATAGAGGGGTGGAAAAAAATCAAATATGCGGCTATTTAAATAGGGCAAATCCCTCGATTTCTCCTGTTATTTAACCCCCTTTAAAAAAAAAAGAGGCAAGACTCTGAGCTCTGCAGGCATTCATGAACCAGAGCGCCTTTTTGCTGAATAAACGTATTGAAACGAGCAAACAAAAGAGCCACCCGTTCCTCCTCTTCTCTCGCAGAGGCTATGGCAGCACTATGAATATTAATGTAAACAGTGGCGCTTTGTGTCGTGGCCAGGGGCTGCAGGACTCTCCGGGAACAATGACTGTTACAGTTGCCAGCCGCAAGTCAAAAAACGCCACGAAGGGTCAAATAAAACATCACCAATCCGACATATTTATTTGCTGATTTGGACCGTTTGTCCTCAAAGCTAAAAGTCTTGTATTGTAATGATAGTTGTATTTAAAAAGCTGAATAAACTGGCTTTAACTCGAGCACAATGAGAATGGCCATATATATTCTCACAGCATACATATTTTTCCCACAGCGCTCATAAACTTGTCAACCAATATTAACAATATTAAAGCTGTACATCCAATTTAAATGGTGTGATACATGAGCCCACGAGAGATGGAGGGCACATTCACCTCTTTCTTCCCTAAAGGTTTTTATATTTGTTGCTGATAATTACATGAAGTCGTTTGCAACAGGAGGCAAACCCCCGCTTACGTAACATAATTACATTTAACGTCTCATATCATTTAGACCGGCCATGTCTTAACGGCAAAGATACAACATGGAGCCTTTTATTATTATTATTATTATTATTATTATTATTATTATTTTGGACTAAGAATAAAAATGTCCTCGAACATAAATCATTTACATTTACCTGTTTATTTAACTTAGCATCAAACACCAGTTTCGACTGGTTTACAGTGATGGCCTCGGCTGCCCTTGTCCTTGAATTGTGTAAGTGCCTTGGCTAGGTTATCTGACTCAACGCTTTTATTTGCTTGGCACTGCGGTACAGGCATGGAGGACTGCGGACCATGTGGAGGGGAGCTGTCCTCTGTCGGTGCGATGCTGTCTCGTCCTGCGAGGGACAATAGGTGATGTACAACAAAGAGAAAATCAAACTGGGACTGGAGATGTGTCAAGTGGACAGTCCGAGTCTCGCAGGCGATGAAACAATGTGCTGTCCTCCTCCATTTTGCACATTTTCTTTCCCCCACCGAAGCAATATTCGGATCGATTTAAATACAGTGAAATGAGACGTGGAAGTTGTTGATGGGCCCAACTCCGTCTCACACACCCTGTTCTATGTCTTCAATTATGTATCTTGTGTTGCTATTCGTCACCGCCTGCCATTTTACCACGTGTCGATGTAATTCCGATTCTAATGATTCATTTCACAATCTCACACAACTAAACTGAAACATACTGGTTTGCATTGTTTCTATTTCACTTTAATACATGTGTGTTTTAACACCTGCATGTGATTTCAACGTTTGTCTGAACAGCATCCACGCTGATCATTGCTTACATATTTATTTCCCGGCTTCTATAATTACATGCAAATGTGTCTTAATTGTTCTATTTGCTGTCAACCGTGTCAAGGAGTAAAGCGGAGCAGGCCTTTTGAAGCTTCAAGGCCCTCGTTTGGTGCTTAAGTCCAGCAGAGACACGCCCAATCCGGCCGTCGGCTCAGAGCGAAGCTAATTTATCACTCACATCCCCTTTCCAGCCGACACGCGCAACGCCAGCATGGCCATCTTGTACATATGCGATGTGATACTTGGGAGGAAATGCGCTTAAAATGGAGATGTCCGTGCGCGTCCTCATATACTGTCGCGGCCTCTGAGATTTCCAGTCCCATTCACTCGGTCGCATCGCAACGAGGACCCTGAGGAATTCGGACTTTGTGTGATTCAATGCAAACCAACGGATGCGTAATCTCCCTCCTCCCCCTCCCGGAGTGACTCGACCCTTTTTTTTCTTCCCTCCTTCGCCTTGCTGGATGGGCCCTCAGCCTCCGAGGCATCATGTTTTGTCTCACAAGCCCGTCTTCAGCATCCTTGTGCTGCAACCAGGCAAAGAAAGACAGTCCTCTTGCCCACTGAACCAGCGCCTCGTCGCCTCTCTCCATCTCCGTCATCGCAATGCTGCGGAATTCCTAAATCTCGACTCCTGCATCATTTACTTCAACAAATAATCAAAGCGTCGACATCGAGGCAGTCGAAGTGGCCGTGGTACAAACACGTAAAGGCTGTGCTATCTAAAATGGCAGGAGAAAGACTTTATCCAGCGCGCATGATGACTGCAGGCTGGAGCGCAGCCCGGCATGGCGCATCACTCCGTATGAGATGGCTAATTGCCGCTATCGATCGTTAATCTTATCATAATAATACGGCATTGCACATCGGACAAAAACATAGGACACCGATCCCAAACATCCCGTGTGCTCTGGCATGTGGTCAAAGTCACAGAGCTCCTATTAGAATTACGTTCATCTCCACTAAGTATACATCAGGGATACATACATCTGTGTATGGCTACATCATATGTGTACATGCTTATACGATATCCAACATAAAGGGATGCAGTGTAAGCATGCTGCTACAGCACCCTCTTCACAAACACAAGAGAAATGGAGTCATACGTACAGTAACCATTCTTGACGTACAATGAAAGAAATCTAGGTCCTTCTTTCCGCTGGTCTTGAAGCTGGAGGCTGAGTCTCTGTGTGCTCTTCAGCCTTTAAATGATATGGCCCTGGTGTTCTGTCAGGAGTCCAAATGAAAAGAAAAAAAAAAGAAAAAAAGGAAAAAAATACAATCTTCGCCAGGGAATCTCAGCCCTCTGAGATTGTAGGTGTCCTCTATAGGATGAAAATGAGGAGAAAGGGGTTTTCTACTGGATGATGATGAGGGAGAGCGTTCTCTCCGAGTGGCGTGGGCGATGGTTCAGAAAAAAAGAGAAGCAGTGATCCTCAGCAGGGTGTGTCCAGGGGAGGGTGTTCTGGTTCTGCTGTTTTTATGTGTAATTCCCTGCTCCGCTCGCAGTCTCCTTCTGTGCCTCTGCTGCAATGTTCTTCTTTTATGCGTCCTCCTGGCTGGCAGAGCGCGCTGCTGATTGGCTAATTGTGCAGGGAGGGTACTACATGGCAGCCATTGCAATGCGCTCCTCTCCCATTATCCCCTTCAGGAGAGATCACCAAGAGTCCCCCCCCCCCTCCTCCTCTCTCCCCTCCCTTCTCCATCCCTGCCCTTCCATCTCTCCACTCCCTTTTTCTCGCTGCCCTTCCTTTCTTCCTGCCCCCTCTTCACACACACACGCACACACATACACACACACACAGAGTGGAGTGAATAGGGCTCCACCTGCACTTTCAGAACAGATGGGTGCAGCAGAAGACAGCAGACTTGTCTCTCTCATTCCCCACACTTTGCACTCACTTCTCCCTTAGCACAGCCTCTTCCTTTCTCTCTTATCCTCCATTTAGGTCTGTTTGAAACCATAGCAAACAACTTCACTCTTTAGGCCTTTGTCTTTGCAAATAAAAGAGATTCTGAGTGTAGATCGGCAGACTTCCCGAGTCCACATTCTCCGCTGGTAATCACAGAATTGAAGCGATGGGTGATAAAGACCAAATGTGTAATAATTGGGTGTGAATTGTGTCTCCAAACAAAGCATTACATCCATAATACGACTAATGAGTGGGTGATTTCTGGACCTCTCGCATGCAAGGCAGATGGCTAGCTAGCTATAGGGTCAGGTGCAGACATGAGAATAACAAATTAGATGCCCCCAGAATTAATTCGAGTCTATTCAGTGAAAAGTTGAGAAAGGTACAGTTGTAGCTATGACCAGGCCGGCTTGAATGATCCCTTCTCTTTGCTTTATGAGCAGAAATGTGGCCAGCAGTGATTTTTGTCTTACTTTCTGACATCTATGAGTCCCCATCCTGAGGAGTTGTCGTCCCTCTCTGCCCACCTCCTGCTGCTCCCTCCTGTGTGGTGAGTGCTCACTGAGACATGCTGTTTGGGCTCATCTATAATGCATCCTCTGCCCCGGGACATCATGTGTGACAAATGACCTATTTCTGTGCAGACCCCCATAGGGCCTTGACCTGAGGGGGTGGGTGTGCGTGCAAGTGGGCGCAAATCAGTGTGTGTTTGTTTATTTGTGTATGAGTCTAGGGTTTCTGGTCATGCGAGGAAGAGAGATGGTGATGGGTGGTTTTTATTGAACTGTAGTCTCCTGTTTTTTTTTCATTTTCTTCCTGTCCATGAGTGGACAAGTGGTGCTGATGCGAGTCCTTCTGCAACAATCCTCTGCTTTGCTCTTCCTAACTGACCTTGAAGAGTCCTCAGACGTCTCTGGCTGCAAGGAGATGGTGCGAGGGAGGGAATTGTGTGCATTAATGCCACTGACCACTTGCCTTTGAAAGATATGTGGTCGTTGTCTGTACTCAGATGAAGACATAGCGCAGGACATGCGAGCAACTAATTTCCTGGCACTGTATGCCTCTTATTGTTTCTGCCGCCTTCAGTCACTCTCGCATACCCCGTCTTTCTCACTGTCATTGTCCTGCAGCTCTCTTCCAGTCAGATTCTGAACATGGGCCCTGTCTGATATTTTACATAATTGCCTTACATAAGTAGCAGGCTCGGCTCAGAGCTTGGATGATATTAGCGGAGATGAATATTGCATGAGGAAAGCACTCGTTAAGCGTTAATAAGAGGATAGAGATGGAGCCCCACTGTCAGTCTGTCTTAACCCCGCCCCCACCGTTCTGTCAAGCAGTGACTCAACTCAGCCTGGATGCGTTGGAGCCTTTGAGTCAGTTTGTTACAGAGGGAGGAAGAGTATGTGTGTGTCTGTGTGTACAAATGTGTGTGTGTGTGTGTGTGTGTGTGTGTGTGTGTTTCTGCCGGTGTGTATGAACGTCTCTGAGAAGAGATTTGGTCATTAGGTGCTTGTGTTTTTTCCGTCTTTGTTTGCTGAATAAAAGCGGCTCTTCTAACACAAAAGCACCCAGGTCCATCGACTGACTGCAGCCCCACTTACGGTTCACACTTAATGTGAATAAATAGGCTTAATTGTGGCCCCTCATTAGAGCCCTGGTTAGTTGCACGGCAGCTGAATCCTCCCTGTGGGTAAGAGGGCATTTGAAGCGCCTATTGTACATTTACTGAATCAAAGGATCAAGCATTGGTTTTGCTTAAAAGCCTTTTTGTTATTCTACTGATTATTTTCTTATTGTTAAGGGTTCCTCCCCTAGTGGTCATTAGGCGTCTCGCTGCAGCGGCCCCTTTTCTCTTAGCATATCATGGAATGCTCCTTGGTGCCAGAGGGATTAACTCAAAGCATTTTCAAAATTAGTTTGCTGATTTTGAAGTTTATCATCAGCACTAAGCAGCGAATACAGTAAAAGGAGCAGAGACTTGCATATATGTTATGTAGCATTTTAAATTGTGTTTTCATCTATTCAGCGATACCAGAACTGCAAGAATATGCCAGTAGTACAGCATGTAAATTACAAATTCATTATGTGTTTGAACTCTAGACAGTAAATACTTAACTTTGCAAATCACAAAAAAAAAGCCCTTTAGGTCTGAATTCCCTAGCCGAGCCCCTTCAGTTTCTCATCTCTATTATTCTTGTGTATTACGTCAAAAATGAATGCCTGTTGCCATTGCCCTGCGGTAAGGTAGTGGCCTTGTGTATGTGTGTGAAGGAGAGAGGGGGAGAGAGTGACACTATGACAGTGTGTCTGGGGGATGGGGAGGATGATTCAGCCTCAGGTCTGGTTAATTCAGCGGTCTCTCCACCAGGCTTGGCTCTTGGCATTTCAGGGTTTTGTGGCAGCAGCAGTGGAGCAGTTATTGCTTTCAGGAAAGGATCCAAAATTAAATTAGCCTCTTTTTAAAAGGACATTTGTTGATAATGGCAACTGGCCTAATTCAACCCTTTATGTATTATTTGCCAATTTTCTTGTGGTCTCCCTCTTGGGTTCACTCTTGCACTTTCTCTCGGTCTCTCTCTTCTCTTATATCTTTCTCTCCCTCCCTGTGTCTGGATGTGTTGTCTCTGGGCTATTATTAGAGTAGACAGGCTGGTGGGAGGAAGTCTCTGAAGTAGACGCTCTTGTCATCTTTTTATTTATGGATTATATTCTGCTTTCCATGTGCCTGTGTAATTCTCCCTGAACCGTTTATCAGTCTTTTGTTTGTGTGAATTCGATGCGGTGTGATATGTTTGACCTCTTCGGGCAATGTTGGTAACATTCTTATTATTTGACAAAAGAAAAAGCAGAGGTGCTGGAATATATTAATACGTGGTAATCATAACATTACCTGTGTGTGTGTGTGTGTGTGTTTGTCTTTGAGGTTGGGTGAAGCGTGGCTAACCTTCACAGAGACCACGTTTACCGGAATACGTTTTTCAATCTAAAGCCGTGGTTATTAATCTTTAATTTTGCCCTGTCTGAGTTGGTATCTAGGGAGCGACTTTAAATACACAAAGCTCTTAGACATTCTCTTTGTTTTTTTCTCGCTCCTTTTCCTGCTGAACAAAACACACAAGTGACAGACAACGGATAGACAAGATACAAGAACGCCAGCTTCCGTTAGGCTGAGCAGTGTTCAGCGTCACAAGGTGTTTAAATGCCTCGACAATAAATAATATACAACACAGTTCCTGCCTCAGCCTGAAGTGTGCACCTTGTGCTTTCATGTCACATTTGTTTTGTATTGACTTGACAGAGAAAGAGTATAATTATAAAATGGATAATGCTTGCTGTCCAAATGAAATATGAGAATATTTCTGAGACAAACTCACTGGTTTAGCCATGGCACTCTATTCCCCCCCTCCATCTTCATCTTCTTCTCCTCTTTCAATCTCTAGCTCTCACTCCCTTTCGTCCAGCTCTCTCCCCATCATGGCCCTCCCCTGTTTTGGTAACAGGAGACTTGAAATCAATAGCACATTAGTCTGGCCGGAAACTCTTGTGGAATTAAATATGAATGACTGAGATTGCAGCTCTACCTGCTGCTGAGAGAGATGCATGATGGCTCTCGGGGATATGAGTTTTAGTTTTTTGTTCCATCCTCCAGTAGACAGTCAGGCCATTTTGTGCTGTTCTTTCAGCTCACCGGATCACTGGGCTACTGTACCTCGTTGTGTCGGAGATCAGTGCAGAGGGCTGCCGACTTTGATAGGTATTGTCGAGGGTTGTCATTTTGTCCTCTGCAGAACGCTGGCCAGTCCGATGGCATAATTTGATAGAGCAAATGGGATCGTGGACGTCACAATGCCGCGACAGCTCAGAAGGCAAGAAGAATCAGCGGGCCACACCCATCCTTCAAACACAGCAGCAGCACCATTTAAATATGAAAGAGCTCTCTGGTTATTAGCAGATTGCATCTTACTTTCTTTTCTTTTTTTTTCTCACTATTTCTTTTAAATACGTGTGCTGTCTCTTTCATTATGTTTTCAGCTTCGCTGCTCTGCACATTCATTCTGGACATTTTTACATGCAAATTTCGTTACTTGGTAGTGTTCCATTTTCATTAACTGGTTCACTGTGTAAAGTGGAATAATTTCTTTTAACGTGCTGTTTGGCTTAAGAGCATAATTTGCAAGGTGGTTGGAGAGTGCTGGCTGGTGGGAGGAAAGTAATATGAGACAAAAAGCCACTGCGTATGCTTCTGGGAATTGCTGGAGGCTTGGGCACCAGTAAGCTAATACACACAGATGATATAGAGGTAGATGTATTTGTGAGCTATATTTTATCCCATCAGAGATGAAACGGTTTGTGACAGATGGAGTGATATTGTTCCCCTATACGGCCCGTGAGTGCGGCCCCTCCTGCTTTCCCTCCCTGACAGATGTAGGGGGAGGACCACAGTGCACTCCTCTTTCTTTCAATTGATTTGGGTGCTTGAACCCTTAGGGACTGGAGGATGGTGGTGGAAATGGTGATGGGGGTTTTGTCGTTTCCTGCAGCACAGAACCTGTAAAAAGTCTAAAGCAAGTGCTGTGAAGAACTCATAAACATACAGTGTGCATATATCTGCATATACTCTAACATGGAGCACATTAATAGCAGTGCGCTCTGTGCAGTGCACTGAGAGGAGCTGGAAGGGAATATTTCCATAAATCTTGGTTAGTGAGTGACAGCGTATGCAACCGTGCATGTAATGTAGGCAGAAGAGAATGTGTGGCAGTGCATAGTGGTGGCTCTGCCTTATGTGTTGCTGCTGTACAAGATACATTCAGTTGATTCTCTACAGTTGATCAGTTAATAAGCAAAGAACTGAATAGCTCAATATACTGTTTTTGCATCCAGAGAGGTTAATAACAAGAAGTGAAGGTTTGTGTGTTTTGCCAAAATTATGCAGATTTTAAGTGATTCAGCAATGATTATCTTTAGCTCCACCCCACCGGCCCCAAAACCCTGACTGTAGGATCACCATGAGGAGGCGAAGCAGCTGTCTGTCTTGCAGCAGATGTATCCTGTTGCTATACCTCGCTCTCTGTCCCCGGAGGGGAAAGGTCAAGACAGAGGTGGAGGTCGAAGCAGAAATTCTCCCGAAGATCCTACATGTTGATGCTTTGAGAGAAACAAACAAATGAGCATCTGCCTGGCTGTTGTATGGGACACCGCCACCACATGACACAAATTAGAATCAGCATTATTGATTGCAATAATCAGTCGTGTGTAATTCCTCCATCCTGCTTAAAAAGCAGCTGAACTAAGAAGAGGTGGAACAACTTGCGCAATCTTTTCATGTTGCAAAAACATCGCTATTTATCTTTTTTTGAAAAAAGTTATTCCATTGTTAGCTATACAGTTTCTTCTTCCTTTTCATCCCAAAGATAGATTGTGAGTCTTTCTTCCTTTTATGAGTTAATGTTGTTCACGTTTTTACTGCTGGCAGAGTAATGTCCTGGAAGCCCAGTCAGAAAGTGGTTAATGATTTTAATAAGACTCCCTGGTGGGGTGGGATAGAAGGGGGACGTGCCCTGGCCACGGGCGTGTGGCGGCCGAGCAGGTGGATGACGAGCAGCTGAGTAGTGGGCTCCAGAGGGAGGGGGGGGGGCTCCATTTTGGAGGACTCTTGGGGTTGAGAGAAACCCTGAAAAAAGGCAACCCCATCTGGAACTGAGGTGGGGGCTCTTGTGTGAAAGAGATCTAGTGGGTGGTGTCTGACACTCTCCCTTTTGTTCTTTGGTAACACAGCAGTGATGGTGGTGGTGGTGGTGGTGGGGGCTCTCGCTGCTATGGGGGCTGGGCGCTCAAACAATAGTGCCGATCTAGGAATTGAAAGCCTTCGATGAACAGAAAAGCAAGCAAGGAAGCAGGCAGGGAAGGTGCAGACAGAAGGATAAAGCAAGCATGGGTTCAGCCCACTTAAAGGAGGTGGGTTTACAAACCATTCAAGGACACTGCAATGTCACACAAACATAGATTATATCTGCTCAATGAATTCAAACTGAAATGTTTACAAGGAATCTATATGTCTTCATGCTAGTTTAGGCGGACATATTTGAGGTGTATATGAATGCCTGGAGAATAATTCTATTTTATTTCATCAATAAACTAATTATGGACTGCACCATTGAACAGTAAATTAGAATTTACTGAACCTTGGAGAACCAGAGTGGAAAAAAAGCTGAGTTTTGTCATTGTGATGGAAACAGGTCTGAAAGATGGAGAGCGTGAGCTTCATTTATTTTCATTAGCTGTGTCTATGGACCAGACTCATGCCTGCTGCGAACTCTGATGCTGCTCTGACTGCTGCTCCATGCATAAACATATAACCCCAAGATATCTGTCCTTGCTTGGCTACAGCCAAGCCTCTGTCACGCAAGGATAATTTTACCTCCATCTCCCTCCTTTCCATTTTTCACATCCCTCCTGTACAATTCGTGCCATTCATCAGCCATCTCACAGAGGACAGCCTGAGTACCTGCAGCAGCTCTCCAGGGTGCTGAATAGGACGAGTGTGGGGTAGAAGGAGTAAGCAGTGGGGGGAGGGCTGCTGCAGCGAGTATTGCTATATGAATTCCTCATAGTGGGAATGGGGGAGTATGGAGTGATTGCAGGCAGAGAGGAGGGATGTGTAGACGTAAACCTGTCATTACAAAAGACTGACAAGTCCTCCATTAGTGGGACGACTCACTGACAATGTCATTCCTAATTTGCACAAGCAGACAGAGAAAATGCCCGTCAAATATGCAGTTCCTGACATTTATTTTACCTACAATAAATAAGCCAGAATCCTTTTATGGCTACTTTTTTTCAAAGCTGTGAGAAAGATGTCATATCATTCGTCTCACTGATTACATATCACACCCACAGCTAATGTTAGGCAGTAGGCCAGTAAACAAATCTGTAGCTATTCCTCATCTCCTTCTAGAGGTCAAATTTGAGGACTGAATCTTAAACAATGTGAGGCAAGGCTTTCTTTCTTCTCTAATCACGGTAAACAGCCCCACCTGCTGGAGTGCCCTCCGTACAGACATCACGTAGTGCTGGCAGCCCCCTAGATGTTGCTATCGTGCAATCGCTTTCTAGTGAGATTGGATTCATGAGCGTCCGTGTAAGAAATACATGTGAAATAGTAAATACTGAAATACGCAAATAAGACATTTCTTGGCGGTTGGTTTTGTGAATGTCAACCTCATGTTGCCAAAGTAAAGAAATAACCTCTAAAGCAGGACAAAGAGAGAGTAACGTAGGGCTTAAAACTTATTTGTCCTTCTTCCTAAATTGTATACAGAAATGAAACCAGCGAAACCCTAAACTGAGGTGGGGTGGCCATGCACCATTAACACGTCGTTGTGAACTGGTTGGGTGAGTTCACTTCATGGGCAGGTGGTTGATGTAGAGTACAAGCTGTTCAAATAGTGGGGACGAATAGTAAGACCGGAAGTAAAGTAAAGTCGTCCACTGACCACTAACTTTTAATTAAATAAATAGTCACATTTAAACTTGCTAAATTTATATTAAAAGAGGATCGAAATCGAAATGATATGCTGTAAAACTATCAAATTGGCTTTTTATTTTGTATTTTATTTTGAAGTGTCACCGGATGTAGTACATATGTCATGGCGGTTGACGCCGCGGTTCAGCTCCTATCCGCTAGGAGGAACAAGGAGGGATCCGTGGCCAGTCCCGGCGTGGAGAAGGAAGCAGTCTGAAGAGAGAGACCGCATCCCCGCACAAGACGGGACTTAGCCGACGCTCAGGAGGAGGAGGAGAGGTCTTTCAGTTTTACTTTGAAGAGCTTCTCTACATGGGGACAAGTCATGGCCTCTACAGCGAGCGAAAGGAGGGCGTTTGCTCATAAAATAAACCGGTGAGACCGCGACAGAAGTTATTGTTTCTCCAGTTGTGCCGCTCGCTGCGCGTGAGAGTGACCCGCTGGACACACGGCACACATAGCCAACATGCTAGGATTTAGAAAGGTACCACTGACCTGGAACCGGTCAGTATAATCACGAGTGAACCTGCGTGGCGTGAAAGCAGTGTTTAGAGGAGCAGTGCGCGCGGTCGTTGGAGCTCTCTGACTCTTTGAAGAGTTCAAGTAGCCGGTTTCATGCCCGTCCACGTAGCATCGTAGGAGCTTTGTCATCAACAATGATTGAGCTACTTAGGAGTTTAATTGTCCAGTTGAGTGCTAATCCAATGACCCAGATTCAGTCAGTTGGGAAGTACACAGTACAATAACACCAAGAAAATGTTCCAAAGTGATATTAAATGTGATCTTTTTGTTCTTGAGTCGTGTGAACGCCTCGCAGTATTATTGTAGCAACCTGTTTCCACACGTTGTAAACTGGTTTTCCCTCTTTATGCAAATATCTAACGTAGCCTGACACAGCATGACCTTTAATCTAGTATGTCTTGATATACTGAACACATATTGATCACATTCCAGGGGAAATCTAACCTGCATGTCACATCTGTCAACGGTCTCTTTGACTAGCATGCCTCAACAACACTGGTGCATATAGAAGTTTTTGCTATATATATATATATATATATATATATATATATATATATATATATATATATATATATATATATATATATACATATACATATATATATATATACATATACATATATATATATATACATATACATATATATATATATACATATACATATATATATATATACATATATATATATATACATATATATATATATATATATATATATATATATATATATACCCTCAAAACCTTTTTCCAATGTCTCTCAGTTAAAGTCATCCAGGAGCCGCTCAGCCTTGCAGTAATCATACAGCTTCTAAACAAACGGGATGACAGATTATTATCATTATCCTGCAAGTGAATGTTGTCCCACACCCAGTGGAAACCTTGCTGAAATCTTTTCAGTACAGCGGTTAATGTAAACTTTGGGCTCCGTCACAAGTTGATTTTGATTTGTGTATTACACTATTGGTAACCCGTCACTTTGTTTATCTACCCACCACTAACATATCCTTTAGAGATGCTAGCGCCATCGAACAGTCTCCGACTGTATTCCCCAAACCCCGTCCGTCCTCTCCTTCGTGGGACCCAGACCATTGTTTAGTGCCGGATGCAGGAAAGGGAGGGAAGGGGTGTGCTGGTTATTGCCCTGGCGGTCGATCGCTTTCCTTTTTCCTGTTTTAGATTGAAGGCTACAGAAACTGTTTCCACATCATTTGTGCATGTATCGTTTAGTAAAATTGAAACATGCAAGACTCCCTCATGATGTCGTCATCATGAGGGAGTCTTGTTATTCCTCAGAGATGGTAGTAGAGGTCATAGGTCCTCCTCTATGCTGCCTCACTGTCCATGTGTACTGACGGCATCATGGCAGCAACCAGAGCAATGTAACCATGAGGACCATGGTTTGGGGAATGTTGAAGCCTTCGCAGCTGTGTATATGAGAGAAACGGGCATTTTGCGGTTCTAGAGGAGCAGCTGCTTGCTGTATCTGTGACGCGATTGTTTTTCCTGCTTTGTCTCTCTCTAAGCCTCCCATTTGCCGTTAGTCCATGAAGGCCATGGACAGAGCTCTGGCTCTGTGCCTGCTCCCTGCAGCCAGCTCGCCACCTCTCTGTGAGATCCGCTTGGGTCTCTATTCAGAACAGCTGCTGGTCTTTAGCCTCGCTACTAGAACAAGAAGCTGAAAACGTCTGTTCTACAGTTTACACACATCTAAAACATTTAAATGAGCAGCATACATTTTTAAATAATTGTATTTATACAGATTTCTCCAGTATTGTAAAACAAAGGGGCCTGATTTCTCTAACAGTAGTTTCATTATTTTTATTCTTAACTGTATGAAAACATTGGCATGATCATTAGATTTTTGCATCCACCGAAATGAGTTTCTTCATATTTTTTTTTATTTCTATTAACACAACGTACCTTGACTGTTAACAGAATGTTTACAGACATTCATAAAGTTTTCATTTCTGTAAACTTGTGCCTTTTTGACACACCTTTTGGTATCCCTCTCTTGCTCAGGACGGTAGCTGCCGAGGTCAGAAAACAAGTATCCAGAGACTATGGCTCTCCTCAGCTGACCAAGAAACGAGGAGGCGCACACCAGCCTGTGAGTCACCTTGTGTTTAACTCTTGTGTTGAACCTGCCAGAGTTCCAAGCCAGTAGGTTTAAAGCGCCGGTTTGTAAGGTCAGAAGTTGATGGGTGTAACTTTGTGAATTTAAGTTTAGATACAATAAGTGCGGATGAGTGTACTTTTAATTAGTGTTGACAGCAGTCGTGAAGGGAGGAGGTTTTGAAACATGATATACCTGCTCCCACTCACCTGTGTTGTTTAACAGCCGGGCAAGCTTTCTGCTTGGATGCTCATCCAAAATAGAGTAAGGGGGTAGTTATATAAGACGCCGTGTTTTGGAAAATCCCTGTTGTCCCACAAGGATGATTGAGGAGTTTTGAAGTAGTCCAGCAGAAATGAAAGAATTCTGTCAAGACTCCACTGTGAACCAGAAACCAGACACAGGGCGTTAAACAGAGACTTTTAACTCAGTGCAGTCTATATATTCACCATAATAGAGATGAGGGAACATTGATTTTAGGCTAATATTGCACAGGTAATATGAAACTATAATTTATTTAAACACTAATTGGTTTTACATTCTGTAATTGACTGCTAGCAGATTTGTCGACTGTAACATGAATACAAGTGCATCAAGATTTGAAGAATTAAGAACATAAAACCAGAGCACCATTCAACAGATTTGAAAGACTGTATGGCCCAAAGAATCTACTATAACTTGTTTGCATGCTTTAATGTATTAACACACTATATTTCCCATCCTATATCATGTATAAATGTCTAATATTCTGTATCCGTTCATCCTCATGGCGTCCTTTTCGCTGCTCCTTGTAAATCCTTCTGATCCTCCTGATCAGATGAGGATGTGTCACTCTGGCCATGTCGTAGTTATTAGTACAAAATAGTCTAATGTTGATTGACAGTTGCCCCTGACGGAGGTGGCTGAGCCGGTGGACTTTGAGGAGTATGTGAGCAGTCACGCACCTGGGGTGGAGCCCGGCCCGCTCAGGCAGCTAGTGGAGTTCCCCCAGGACGACCTGGAGCTCCTCCCGCTGGACAAAGAGTGCACTACACTGGAGCCCCCCCTGCCTGAGGAGGACGAGTGAGTCCGACTGCTAATGGCCAACATAACGATCACACTGTAACACGCATCCCTCTGTGGTCTTTACACTACTACACACACAGAGGATTAATACGACTGTAATGGAGGACAAACATCACTTCAGATGGGAACAAAGCCTTTCTCTCTGCGACGCCGAACGAACATAAATATTAAAAGCCTGCTTTGCTCAATTATTCATGCATTTCTCTATGTAGCTCCCTGGATCCCAGAGTGAGAGATGCCTTGGCAGTCTACACAGATGACTGGCTCGTCATTCAAAGAAAGTAAGTGGTGTCAGTCGTGGTACCAGCTGAATTAACCTACAGTACATGTTTCATCTCTTTTTAATAATGTGCACCACTTTTCCCTGTTCACTGTTCACGTGATTGACAGTTACATAATTACCGGGCCAACTCTCTTTTTCTGATTTTCGGTAGATATCAGCGCTACAGCACCACACACGCTCCTCACAACTCGGAGCGACAGAGGGAGAGGCAGCGAGGGCTGGTCAAACAGACCTTTGAGCTGGACGAGGCTGCTGCTGCCGAGCGCCTGGACGACCAGGTATCTGATGTTCCTCGGACTCGGTGTTCGTTAAACTAATCTACGGCACAAACAGTGTTGCCACGAGTGACAGCTTAGAGGCTTTATCCTCATATAATACCTGGACAAAGAGATGTGGAGAATAGCCAGCAAATAAAGCTTGTGTCTTATTATGATGAGGAAGTCAGTTTGAGTAGTGCTCTGCTCAGCGAGTCAATCATATGGAGAGTGAGTAATGGATGAATGTATATACACTGCCCATTGTCTTTTATGCAGTCTCTATATGAGTCATATTCAATGGGTAATCAGGTAATGGGATCTGTAGCATATTCTCCTTGTCTTTTTATAACATCTGCAGTGAGCACTTAAAGGTGACATCTTTCTCTGGAAGGAAAAAACAACACATGATCTCATTCTCTGCCTCACTCCTTTGTGCTTCAGGATGACGCAAAGCGGCGGTCGGTCAGCCTTGATGAGACCCCTCGGGGCAGCTGGGCCTCCAGTATCTTTGACCTGAAGAATTCCTCCCCGGACGCTCTCCTTCCATCCGTGTTGGAGCGTGCAGCCGCAGAGGACCTGGACCGCCGTAATACTGAGGCACGCCTGCAGGGGCGCCACAGCGACCTGCTGGGCCTGTACCCGCCCCCCGATGAGGTTTGTAGTCTCCCATCCTGGAGCTGCCTCTGTTGTGGAACAGGCCTCGTTGAAGGGATAGTTTGAGATTTTTTTTTAATGGGGTTTTATGAGGTGCTCATTCTTTGTCCATGTATTAGCTGTAGTAGATGACGGTTGACACGCCCCATGTTTGGAGCAGTAACGCTACCACACAGCACATCTAGTAACTAACTACTACTAACTAAAATGAGTTTAACAACACAGAGTGATTGTAACTTGATTTCAGAGATCTCTACTTAAAGAACACCTAGTTGGTCAATGTAGTTGCCACTTGTTCAGCTCACGGCAACATTACTGAAGGTTGCCTTTAAAGTGAATGCTTGCAAATCTTTGGATTTCTACACAACGATTTGCTTTTTTCCCTACGTTCTCCTTTTCTCGCTCCATCCTTCTCCCTTTATGACTAAGTACACACGGTCTCTCGCTCTGCCGCTACGTTGTCATGACATCTGTGTAAATGTTATGCGGCTGTGTGTATTTGACGTGTGTGTGTGTGTGTGTGTGTGTGTGTGTGTGTGTGTGTGTGTGTGTGTGTGTGTGTGTGTGTGTGTGTGTGTGTGTGTGTGTGTCAGGATGAAGCAGTGGAGAGATGCACTGTCCCTGAAGTGCCCAAGGAACACTGTGGCCAGAGAATAATGGTCAAGTGTCTGTCTCTGAAGTGAGTAACATTTGGACTATAATAACTGACATTTATGTCTTGAGGCTGTGATTTATTATTATAAATACATGTGATGATCTCCATAATTACCATTTATTGTTTTGTCTTTTTCAGGTTTGAAATAGAAATTGAGCCAATATTTGGAACACTTGCCTTGTATGATGTCAAGGAAAAGAAAAAGGTATTTCTTTTGTTCCAGCAGATCATTTTTTTATATGATAAAATTAGTATTCTTCCAATGACCACTCCGTGAAACCGCTTACGTAATGCTGAGCTCATGTTTAACTAATTGAATTTCCCTTGTCTCAAAAAGGTCTAAGTGGTCTTGCGGTTTAGATCACTGAGTTAAAACTGAATTAAAATCCCTTGAGCTGCATTTCCGTGATCATCTTTCCTTCCCCCTCCTTCTGCTGTTTCCCGCTTATCTCAATCTTCCCTCCAACAGATCTCTGAGAATTTCTACTTTGACCTGAACTCGGATCAGATGAAAGGGATGCTTAAACCCCACACACCCCACATAGCCATTTCCACATTGGCACGTTCTGCTATTTTCTCCATCACATACCCTTCTGCTGATATCTTCTTGGTCATTAAGGTACTGAGAACCCCCTTTTACTCAGAAGAATGACGATGTTAATGGAATCAAATGATGTTTGCTCATAAAGAAGTTCACTTGCCCCTTGTTTTATGTGATTTTAAGCTCTACTTAACAGATTAAAATGAAAAAAGTTCAATTATTAGTATGTGATAAAATATGTGCTTTAATGTATTAAAAATAATTTCCATGCATTTCAGCTTGAGAAAGTCCTTCAACAAGGAGACATTGGAGAATGCTGTGAACCCTACATGGTCATGAAAGAGTCAGATTCTTCCAAGGTAATGAAGCCAAAAATGTGTTTGAAACTGTTGCAATGCTCGGGGCCGGCGACCTGCATGCACATCGGGCCTTTTTACATTCGCAAGCATTACTCAATTTTGTCTGGGTCGCTGCAATATTTACTGTCGTCTGTAGTGGGTCAACTCTGGAGGCCACTGCAGATATTTTATATTTTCATTTAATTTTTTTTACTTTGCCTGTTCCCTGTTCTGCCTCAGCACAAGGAGAAGCTGGAGAAGCTGCGTCTGCAGGCGGAGCAGTCCTGCAATCGTCTTGGCAATTTTCGCATGCCTTTTGCCTGGACGGCCATTCACCTTCTCAACATCGTCAGCAGTGTGGGAGGTCTGGATCGGTCGGACCCCGACTCCGACTCTGGTACTGCTGACTTCTAACACCTCTTCATATTTACACAGTGTCACTTATGCATGTACAGAGATCATTTCACTAAATACTGTGATAAGAAAAATACAGCAAAAGTAACAGTGATGCACATGTCTTGCTAATATATGATATGAATTATCTTCCCACCAGAGCGAAAAGGTCATGGAACTTGGAATGAGAGAAAGAAGAAGGGCTTTGAGCGGATGAGTGTCGGGGATGAGATGTGTAACTTTGCCACTTTCCGTCCAGCCACATTGACCGTCACCAACTTCTTTAAACAGGTCAGACTCTGCCTTATGACTCATGTCGTAGTTAATGTGGTTACACTTTTCCTGACTGAGATGTGTGATGTAATGTGGACAAATCATTTTACACACAAAGCTGGGTATTGCCACTCTAAAGGCAAAAAGAGGAGCAAATTGGAGCAAATCGTATGTATGTCTGACTAATAAGAAACACTTTATTGAAATGGCAAAATTCAATACAATGTTCTCTCTTGCACTAAAAAGTATTCCCGCTAACTTGAGGTTTTCCTTCGTGAAAATAGAGTTGTTGCTCTAAAATGGATTATGAATGTAGCGAATTCTTAACTCTGTCACTGATATTCCCATAACACACACACAACAGACAGCCGATACCAGCTGACATAAAAGGACAATTAAAACGTATCCAAGTGAAAGACGTCTCATACATGGGTTAGTTGCCTAAGGCGACTTGTTTTAATGAAGGTTCACATGCTCTACTTCTTCCACTCGGTTTACTGGTAGATTACAGCCATGTGAAGCTTTTATTGCAGACTTCGGACCAAAGTAATTAACAGAGTTTATCCGCCTTCACTTGATGGAATTAAGCCCAAAACACTTTTTTTTTCTCAGGTTTATGTAAAATTCACCTGAATGAAAACTTAACAATTCTAGTGAAGTGCTATGCATTTTAGAAGCAACAGAGATATCACAATGAGATGTTGTAATACCTAAAACAAGCTCTGCTCCTCTGTGTGTGTCCATGAAGGAGGGGGACAGACTGAGTGATGAGGACCTCTACAAGTACCTGGCAGATATGCGCAGGCCGTCCTCTGTTCTGCGTCGTCTGAGGCCCGTCACAGGTAAACGCATTACTCTCACATAGTCAGATATGTATGGGAAATTGTCTGTATTCATGTACACATTTTAATGGATGATTTGTGATTTTTGTCCCTCAGCCCAGTTAAAGATTGACATCTCTCCAGCTCCGGACTCGCCTCATTACTGTTTGTCACCAGAGCTGCTTCACGTGAAGCCTTACCCTGACCTGCGTGTTCGCCCAACCAAAGACGTGCTGGAGTTTCCTGCTCGCTACGTCTACACGCCGCACACCACCTACAGGTGAGTGATCACGAATCACACACACGCACATACATATGGACATACTATGTAAGTTGACCCATAGAACAAATATATGTATTTCTTTATTGCTCATTGATTAGTTGTTTTGCCCTCACTTTAGTCTGCAGTTTTAAGCAAATAACAAAATATATAAATACAAAAAACAATCCATTAACATATTTTTTTCTGTATGTATGTCTATATATATATATATACACACACACAGACACACGCACATGTGTTTACATATTACACATCTTTACAATAGTTAATAAATTAACAGCTTTATTTAAATGTCTCTCTTGAAAAACAAAGTTTACTTGGTGTATCAAAGTCAAGACAACAAAAAGGAAAAAAATGATAGATGAGAGCCACAACAACAAGGACATAATCATAAGACTACCACAAATATCTTTTTTGACCATGTATTAGCTCCTTAGCATTCATCACAGGGTTTGAAGGGAGTGCGGTAGCTCTTTATGACGATTATAAACGTTTGTAAAGTGTTTTTGAGTACTATGAAAAGCAATATATAAATGAAATATATTATTATTATTGCAGTGACGTTACACAGTTGAAGTCTGGGTGGACTCGACTCTGAGACCTCAGTGGTGAATCGTACAACTATTTCGTAGCTTCACTCTGGAAGAGAGGAATAAAACAGTGAATTGAATTACATGAAAAGATAAAAAGTACAAAAAACAGTACATGACAATGTTTTTCTTGATAAGTGTCTTACCATCTTCTGGAGTTCGGAGAGCTTCTTGTTCAGAGTCTCAATATTCTCTTTTTGGAACTCGGTGAAATTCTGTAAATCTTTCAAGATGTCGGATTGCTTCGCTGCTCGTTCCTAAAAACAGGAATATAGTTAAAGTAACTGTCAACAAATCAGTGGCTGGTGTTCAAATATGTGACGGCCCTGAGTGTGCTTTTCCAAAGTAAATATTGACAGGCTGGTGTGAGAGTGAGGGTGACTCTCGGCTTTCAGTTACCTGCAGCTCTCTGATGCTTATGTTGGTGTTGAGGTACATCTCCAACTTCTTCACTTTAGTTTTCAGCGCCTCCTCTTCCAGCTCCATGCGGCTCAGCCAGTCTCCAGCCATCTTGGTCTGAGCCTGTTGCTTGGCCATCTGGGCCTGTCAAAAGAGCATCTGTCCACATTATCCTCTTCCCCCTCCAACAACGGTCCCACTGCAGCTGGCAGCTGCCTGCCCCACAGTGTGACACACAGCTCTCTAATGACACCCTCACTCTCTTATCTCAGATGAAAGAGTAACATGCATCCATATACATCAGGGAAAAACATTAAAGAATCAAATGAGGATGATGGGGCTTACAAAAGAAGAAGAGTGAGACACCACAGCAAGAACAGTTGAATCAGGGTTAAGACATATGGACGTATAGTTGCGTTTAGCACTTTTTCAAATGAGCAAAGAGCTGCTTTGTTATGTCTCTTCAGCTGTTTTTTCCTTGTGAGAGCTGAAAAATAGTTTAATCAGATTGTACATACTTGGCATACTGTCTCTATCTCTCTCTGCATGCTGGTTGTTCCTTCTTAGATGTGTTAGTTTGATTGTAATTCTCTATGGATATCTCTCTCGTAATAACACACCCGTTGAACGGCACGTGGGGAATCCGTTGCTTACATACTTCTGTGTTTTCTTACCTGTAGCAGCTGTATCACTTCTTTGATCTGCTTCTCCACTTCCGCAGCCTGCTCAGTTTCCCTCCCCAGCTTTCGGAGAGTGCCCTCATGGCTCCTCAAAGTCTGGCTGATTCTGACGATCTTGGCCTCAGTGGTTTCATAAACATAGTTAAGGGATTCGCTTAACTGTATGGCACCAAACATGAGCACGTTGATTTCTTCCCGTGGCGCAACCTTGTCTTCCATCCTCTTCCTGACCGGACCTGCACGGACCGCTCTTAAACTCCCGGCCAAACACAGCAGGCACAAACCCCAGATCGTCTTCATCGTACCAGCTTGATCTAAAATTTAAAAAAACCAGAGCGTTGAGAAAAGAATTCTGTATTTGTCTATCGCAGATGTTAACAGGATGATGAACTAGGAGGCTGGTCTGTGCGCCTTTGTCCGAGTACATGCAATACCATGGTGAAACATTAGCTCAGTGGTGGTCCGATCACAGGTCTTGTTCGTGGCCTTAGCCTCAGTGACCCTGCCTTGAAGTTTAACCCTTGAGGGACTGATTTGGTCTCTTAGGACACAAACACATACGACATAACGATACATACAACACTCTTGCGTTAGATACAGACATCTAATGCATGAGCGGTATCATCTGTGTATTATTAAATGTTATTTTTTAAAGAGTTGTGATTTTGTGGTCCGTCATGGCCTCTTGACAAGCAGATGAACTGAGCCGTTACAAAATATGAACAAATGTTACCTTGAGTGTTTATCTTGGACGGAGTTGAGGTGACATTTGCCAATCCAAATACTGTGTCACACTTTTCCCCATGTGCAAACTTGACATTTTTTTATCTCTTTCTTTTCTAATAATAAGACTCTTAAATGCTTTTGTAGGCTGCAAGGTGCATTACAACCGGAAAGTGTTTCCCTTCCATTCGTATTTTGTGATTCTCATTGTCATTTAAGTGCAATTATCCAACACGCAATGTTTCTTTGACTCATTATTGACTAAATTCTGTCTTCGTCATCTTTTTTTTCTCTCTCTCATTCTCTGCCTTGCATCATTTTGCCTTCAGAAACTTGCTCTATGTCTACCCACAAAGCCTAAACTTCAACAGCCGTCAGGGCTCAGTGAGGAACATCGCTGTGAAGGTTCAGTTCATGGCGGCAGAGGACCCCAGTCAAGCTTTGCCGGTGAGTCACCGACGAGGATGATAAGTGACTGCGACGTGGTGGAGAAAGAAAATGAAACTCCAGTCACAAAACACAGCTTGAGGCAGTGAAATAGTATATGACATCTTCTTGGAAGACAAACTTCTTTCAAGGGTTTTTTTTTTTTTTAGCACGGAGGGAAAGAACATCCCGTTACATTTAATGGTCTCCTGTTGTAACTGGAACCATTTTTATTCATTGAATACCAAATGATGAAGGATATTTTTGTGGTTTGCTTTATTGTGGATAACAAGGTCGTGGTCAGACAAGAAGGCAGAAAATGTGGCAAAACATCAAAAGAAACTTCTCCAACATAATCTATTTCTCCTCTTTTGTCCAAATGTTTCACTTATTCAGAACACCGATGAATACACTGTAGTCTTTTACAGTCACCTTCAAGTGTAACTCAACTCTAAAATCTAAACTCTATCAATTTAAAATGATTTTATCCATGCAGATAAGAAATTCAAATTATTAATATTGCTTATCCGATTTAAGAACATTTTCATTCAATATAAAATCATTCAATAATGATTGCTGACTTCATTAAATGCTTCCTTGCCTTGACGTATGACTGTAACGTTAAGTGATAATTAGCAGTGCTATAATTTAGGTAATTGTATCTTTAGTTTGTGTATAATGAAGATTATAAATCATACATTGTATAATAGCTGATAAGAGACAATAACAATTACATCCTAATTACATTAAAAGGACTTCTGTTTGTTGTGGAACAACTATATTAACACTCTGCTGTTTGACCAGGTTATCTTTGGGAAGTCAAGTTGTGCCGAGTTCACGCAAGACGCGTACACTCCCATCATCTACCATAACAAGTAAGGCTCAATCACCCGTTGCCCTTCCCATGGCGTCCCTCCAACCTTGTGTCATCCTTTAAACATTGTGTTTAACTCTTTACTCGAAAGGTCTCCTGAGTTCTATGAGGAGATTAAGATGAAGATTCCTGCCAATCTGACAGACAACCACCATCTGCTGTTCACCTTCTTCCACATCAGCTGCCAGCCCAAACAGAACACTCCTCTGGAGACCCCTGTGGGCTACACCGTGAGTAGTCTCCTGTAGCCGGCCGACGTCCAATGCTTCCACCCACACACCGGCTTGTCTTGCATCTCCTTCTGTTGTCTTGGCATTGGTGAGCGATCGCGTGTCTCCCTCTGTGTGCCTGCAGTGGATCCCTCTGATGCAGCACGGCCGACTGCGCACCGGCTCCTTCAGTTTGCCCGTCTCGGTGGAAAAGCCCCCGCCGAGCTACTCTGTACTCACCCCTGACGTGAGTTTGTTTCAAGGGATTTTGTTGGTATCAGTTTGCCTTCCATTGCCTACTCCTTTGTGTTAAATGAGTTGGATGTCACTCTGCGGCAGGTTCAGCTCCCAGGCATGAAGTGGGTGGACAATCACAAAGCGGTGTTCAATGTCGAGGTGACGGCGGCCTCCTCGGTTCATACTCAGGTACACAAATGCAATTTTTATACTGAAACGTCTGCTTTTTCCTCCCACCTTTTAAAAGCCTTAGGTTAGATTTGTGTTACTGGAATAGGTTCTGAACATATTAACAAAGTGTTTTAGAATATTATGGTTTTCATCATTATTCCTACATTTTAAGTCATATTGTATACAATGTCATGTGTTCTTATGCTATGGTTTTAGTATTATTATTTTACTCTAATTCGACTTTTTACTGTTTTGCTTATTCCCGTATTGTCAGTCATTTGTGAAGCACTTTAAATTGCATCTGATTGGTTTGAAAGGTGCTCTATAACTAAAACCTGATTCTTTGATTGAGCATTCATAGTTTTCATCTATTGTGATCTTTTGTATCTGGAGAGAGAATTAAACTGATTTGTTGCTGAGATTTGAGACACCGACTACAAATGCATTACTCACAATAGACCTATATATACTAACAGCAGTGTATGCATGTATGTATTATATAGTTTGTATTCAGAAAGTCATAAATCGAGTGGATTTTCCACCGTATAAAAACTTACAAAAGTTGTCACGACATCCCCCAGATCAAGTGACCCTTCCTTTTGATTCTGTTGTTAACTCCAGGACCCCCACCTGGATAAGTTCTTCACTCTAGTGTATGTTCTGGAGGAGTACTCCTTCCCCTACCGCCTGAAGGACGTCATCATTACTGAGGCGAACATGGAGGGGGAGCTGAAGGCCAGCATGGCGGCGGTGAGAGGGGCTCTGCTGGATACCTGTGTCCGGTTCTTGCACCAGCTGCTCAACAAGCTCATCCAGCTCATCGTCTACCCACCGGTCATCGCGGGCCAAATTGGTGAGTTGTGAAGGACAGCCATTTGGGATTGGAAGTGCACTTCTCGAAAGGATGAAATGCAAATTCTGATAATTTGAGGAGATAATGTGATTATGATTAATATTACTTTGAAAGGAAAAGATCGGACTGGAGCACACTAGTTGATTTTCAGCTTGTTATTGTAGAAACAGACCAACGTTTCGCACACACGTTTGTCTGTTTGCACAATTAAAGGCGGCAAATCCAAACACTGTCCTCAAGCTGAGAGGCACCTGATTTAGCTGTATACTGCTGGGAAATGAGCAGGGAAGCCCATTTCTAAATGAATAATATTATTCATGATGGTTTCAGCAACACAACTGTTTCATTTACTTACTGTAGATCTCAATCATTGTTTTCAACTTCACTGACACACAAGACAGGACATTAGACATGCTCGGTGGCAATATACTTATTTAAAACTGCATTAAATTGTGTAAATGTTTTTGCTTGGCTTTGTGGTTAAGATGTGAAGTATAAATCATGTCAGTTTAAATGTACAGTGTACAATCATGCAATGCAATTTCAAACAATATTATGTCATAATATATTTAATTAAAAAAACATTTCCTGTCATAGTTTTAAGTTCCTCAGTACCTTTTGCTGCCCTCACTCTTGGTTTATCCACAGTGAACCTGGGCCGTGCTGCCTTTGAAGCGATGGCTTTATTGGTCAACCAGATCCACAAGAACCTGGAGGGGAACCAGGACCAACACGGCCGCAACAACCTGCTGGCGTCCTACATCCACTACTGCTTTCGCTTGCCAACCGCTGAGCCTACAATACCAACAGGTGAGTCCCCCATGTGAAGTGTGCAGTTTCTCTGGACCACTGGCTTTCATTCGATTGGGCACATGGATGTTTGCTTGCTATTATTTCACCATGTGGCATTCCTATTTGTCCGTCTCCGTGACAAGCTGGCACGCAGTCCTACGAGATGCCGATGCAATACGCCACTTTATCGAGAACGACAGTCCGGCCCAGCAGCCTCCACCTGTCCCGCTCCAAAAGTATCAGCAACTCCAACCCGGACTTAGCCAGCAGTCCAGTTTCTCCTGATGAAGAAGTGCAGAGGATCATCGGCGCCAAGGTGAGCTGCAGCTGTCTTTGAAAATGTGTTGCTCTCATAAAAACTATACAACTACCGTACTGCAGTAATTAGTGTGCGTGTCTGCAATGGCGAATTATGTTAATTAAAGATTCAAGCACATTTTAATCTGAAGAATAATTTTATTCAGATTGTTTGTTTGAGATTTTTAATATTATTTTTAACAGTCATTCAATGATGACTGCTTTTGAAGGAAGCAGTTAAATTGTTAATATTCAGTTTTACGGTTCTTAAATTTGCATTTCTTGTCCGTTGTCTTGTTTTGTGAGGAATCTATGAAGCATAAGCTCTGACTTGTTTCCTCGTAGGAGTTTGTTGTGCACATTCATTTAACTTGTCTAGCATTCATGTTCGATATGAAATAATGACTCTTGGTTATACGCCATTTATAATCCTGGTAGATTAATCAAGTCTGTGTTTTGTTATGATTCCACTTGAGACATATTCCCGCTCTGTTTTTATTCTGGTATTTGTTGTGTTTGGCTCTTCACAGCAGATTCAATAAGCTCAGGTTGACCAATAACTTTGGGCCAACTTTTAATGATGCTGCTGTCAAAGATGCAACTATGCTTTGTGCCTCTGTCTCTTGTGTTTCATGCAGTTCCTTTGTTCTCCCCTGATTCAAGCTTCACTTTTGTACACTCCACTTCCCTTACTTTTGTTTCTTCCCAGTTTTATCCCTCAAATTTTCTCGTGTGGTAATTGCCTCCCCTTTACTCACTGTGCCCTCGCCTCTTGCCGCACTGTGTGTTTGTGTATGTGTGTTTTTGTGTGCGTCTCTGGTGGCTTTACGGCAGGGTATTGACCGCTCCCACTCCTGGGTAAACTCTGCTTATGCCCCCGGGGGCTCCAGATCTGTGCTACGGCGAAACCCCAACTCCAGCTGTGAGCTCAAGCAGGTGCCAAATCCCTCCTCCTCTTCCTCACCTTCACTACCTCACCACCTCCATCCTGAACCATCTCTGATCGTCTCCTGTGGGTCTTTTCCTCCCTCAGTTCTCAAAGGTTTTGTCTGTCTCTGTCTGCCTCTCACTCCGCTAGCACCTTTTGCAACTTGTCCGTCCGCTTCATAATTCATCCTCTCACCGCCGACTAACCGACCATATCTGCTTTGTTTGAGAGACATAATCTCTGCCTGGGGCTCATCAGATTTCTTGCCAGAGTTCATAGAGAGTTCTCTGGCCAACCATCCATTTCCATTCATCCCCTTTTCACATCACTTTGTCCTCATCTCTGTGTTCACCTCACCGCCACTCCATGTCAGGCAAACGACCGCAGCAGCAATCGCATGTCTGCCTTTCTGGACAGCGTGGCCTTGTTTTCAGTTCCAACAAGGCAGATTACCAAGAAGGTAAAGCTGACATCACCTGTAACAATCTGTAAAAGTGTTGCTCTCCACAACAACTTCACAACACATTTTGATCTCCTAACGTTCATCACCTTTCCGTGTCATGAACACTAATCACCTTGACATTTTAACAGTTGTGTCTTTCTGTAAACTAGTGTGGACTTTTTGTTTAATATTCTTTTGTCTGAACATTTCAGGACTCAACCTTAGACAGATTTACTGATAAAGGACGCAAATACATTTTTACTCTCACTAGAAGTCATTTTAATAAAACTTTTTTTTTAAACTTTAGTATTGTCTAACAAACCTAATGTTTGTAATTATGTCTAATATTAATATATCTAAATGAATAAAAATGTAAGTGACACTAAACATTTTTTTCATTTATTTATTTTAACCTGAATTAGGGACTGAATAACTATCAAACAGTTTCATTGTTCATCTTTTACAGATCACAGTAACTGTTCATATCGTTCATCTTATTATAACAAACAGTCACACACCAGTTTAATCCCATAAATAGTTCATCTGGTTTCTGAAAAGGTTCGCTCATATGAACTCTGTGTTGGTTCACGTGTAGCTGCTCCATGAGGAGCTGGCGTTGCAGTGGGTGGTCAGCACCAGTGCGGTGAGGGAGGCGGCACTGCAGCAGGCCTGGTTTTTCTTCCAGCTTATGGTGAGTATGTGTGTGTGTGCGTGTACATTTATGTTCATGTTACAACACTTTCTTACAGTTCTAGTTGAGACGTTTGGAAGTGGGGCTTGTATGAGGTACTTAATCCAGCGTCAGTGTGTCGGCTATAGTACATAGCGGTTGGCACGACCCCAGTTTGGATCCAACCTGGGAGCAAAGCAATAAACCGCCGTGGACAAGGGCAGCAAAACATATTTTAGACACCTAAAAAAATCTATATTTATTTTGAGTGTAATTTTACCTCACAGAATACTTGTTACTTGTTGCTGGTATTCCGCTACGTCGATTGGTTAGTTAGTTACTGTGTACTGTAACATTGTAACATCCAATAAACCTTTTAAACCACTATTGTCACACAATAACACAATCAAAGTAACCAATCGAGGCAGCTGTAGTCCTGTGTAAAGTGGCTGTCTGACGTCAAGGTAAATGAAGATATTACACTTAAACTGGTATTGATTTTGTAGGTCCATTTCGCTGCTGCCTTCGTCCACAGCAGTACATTACTTTGTTTCTGTGCTGGTACTCCTGTCTGTTTCTCGAAACTGTGGAGGCGTGCCGGCCGCTATCTACTTTAGCTTTTACACTAAGTACCTCATACGAAGCCTCTTTAAAACATCTGAACTATCCCTTTAAGAGAAAATCAAGCCTCAAAACACACATACTATGACCATTATGCAGGATAGGTAATCTTTTCATAAAGCGTGAATTTCTTGTTTACTCTGTCCTCTAGACAAAGAGCATGACCCATCACTTATTCCTGACCTCGAAATTGGATGTTGCCAGGCGCCAGCGTTTCCCAGACCGCTTTGTGGACGACATCGCTGCACTTGTGTGTGCCATCAGTGCAGACATCGCCAATCGATACCACAAGGTGAAAAGCCCACAATCCACACTGCAAGCAATAAAGGAAACGAACGCCTGAAAGTCCATTTGTTTTTATTGAAATATGTTTAGAGGCTGTTTTTTTAACATTTTTTGCCCAAAAGAAAGTTACATTATCTCGTGTGTAATGCTCAATTCGTTATAGGCAATTTTGATTTAAACGACACAATATGTCTGTTTATCTTCTGATATTGTTCCTTTTATGTAATCATATGAACTCCTGCTCATTCCCATCCCCTCCTTCTCTCAGGATGTGGAGCTTGTGGAGAGGCTGAATAGCAGTCTGGCCTTCTTCCTGAATGACCTGCTGTCTCTCATGGACCGAGGCTTTGTGTTCAACCTCATCCGCTCCTACTACAAACAGGTGTCTTTTACTTCCCTCCCCGTTTGCCTTTTTAAACCAAACACTTTAAATCCCAATGCTCCCACACACACGCACACACTTTAAAACGGCTTTTACTGACTCAAACAAACTTGTTTTTTGAACAGATTGCCAACAAGCTTCACACGGCGCAGAACCCCAGCTCTCTGAACGCCCTGAGGGTGGACTTCACTCGTATCGTCTGCAGCCACGAGCACTACGTCGTCCTCAACCTGCCGTGCTCCACTCTCAGCCCTCCGGCCTCCCCATCCCCTTCCACCTCCTCCACCACCTCACAGGTACTGGAGGAACAATAACACTGCTGATGCTTTGATGTCATATTCTTCTATCCCATCTTCTCCCTTCTATCGTTTTTTTTCTTGTGTAAACAGAGTTCAGCATTTTCCAGCATGGTGCAAGACCAGGGTGTGGCCACCATGTTTGAGCTCTCCGTCCCTTTCCGCCAGCAGCACTTCTTGTCCGGCCTGCTGCTTACTGAGCTCTCTCTCATCCTTGATCCTGATGGAGAAGGGTAGGCTCTTACTTGTTGCACATAAAGGAGTCCAGAGTGCCGTTCAGTTCCCCCCCCCCTTGGGGATCTCCAGAGTTTGAACTTTAAAATGAAATGCAGCATAGCACCATTAAGGACATGTGCGCAGTGAGAAACGCACCAAATGTGCTGATACACTTTAATTTTTGGACCCACAGGGTTTTCTTCCTTCATAAAAAGGCCATTAGTGCTGTTCATTCCCTGCTGTGCAGCCATGATGCAGACCCTCGTTACACTGACCCTCAGGTCAGAGCCCACATCGCTCAGCTCTACCTACCGCTCATCCCCATCGTCATGGAGACGTTGCATCAGCTCCACGACTTCTCAGGTCAGCACAACATATATGCAACCCGCTGCTATTTTTTTTATTTTCTTTTATGGCTATCCACCTCCTCCGCACGTCTCTTTCATTTACACAATGGCTTTGTTTCCAGTATTATTGGACCTGAGAGCTGCTTTGCTTATTTCTTTCTAGACTCCTCGCCTGCGCGGTGCCGCCTTGCCTCGGCCCACGTCGACGATACCGACCCAGACGGCGGCAACACTATCAGTCAGTCTGTTGCCATGGCGATTGCCGGCTCCCCTTTGCCGCATGTCAAAGCCAACCAGTTTGTGCTGCCTACAGTGGTGAGTGATAGCGGCAGGGGTCAGGCTGTTCCCCTCCCCCGGGCCCTGCAGACCGACGGGTCACAGATCAGCCTCTGTGTGGGAAGGAGGCGCTCACTCTCTGGCCTTCTTGTAGCTCAGCTCAGACAGACACTCAACAATAATTTGCATTCCTCCCTTGTTGCTGTTCTTTTCTGAAGCACAGCTGCTTCTCTTAGCCTGTAGGTGTCTCTCTGTCCTTCCTCTTTACGTCTATCTGTAAACAGCCGTTTCGTACGCATCCGATTAAAAAAGACTGGCACCGAGTTTGTGTGTTTGTTGTCACCAGGCCGGGCGCCAGTCCAGCTCTCTGTCCGCCGAGTGCAGCAGGACTCTGCTGGTGAGTTTCCTGTGGGTTCTGAAGAATGCAGACGCCGCTCTCCTGGAGCGCTGGGTGTCCGATTTATCTGTGCTGCAAATCAACCGCCTGCTGGACCTGCTGCATCTCTGTGTCTCCTGCTTTGAATACAAGGTACAATAAACCACTGCCACGCCTATGAGAGTCCAGATGTCTCCATGCCAGAGCTACAGCTGTCTTGAGTTATCAGTACTGCAGTGTGATGTAGTTTGATTATCATTTTATTTGGACTAGGCAATGATGCAGAATGTACAAAAGCTTTTTAATATTTTTATATTAAAACCCCTTTCCAGTTGTATATATGCAAATGCACCCCGTCAGCATTTAAACACTATACCTTCATCTGCACTTTGAGGAGGAGACTGTGTGTTTATATACCCATGTGTACCTTTCCACATATACAGGTGTAACACATCTACACACATGCACTTCTATATTCACCCGCATTCCCAAATCTACACAGACTGCATACTGTGTTTTTCTATAATCTCTCAGCAATGTTTGTGTTTAGCTTACTGTACTAACTTAATTTATGCCTCTATAGTTGTTTTAACTGTTGTACATGTGTTAAACATACAGAGTTAACTCTCTCTCATTTTTTCTGGATTTTTTTTTTACGAAAAAAAAATGTTTTGTCCCTGTCCTGTGATGTGTGATGGCTGTTGTAGGGGAAGAAGACTCTGGAGAGGATCAACAGCCTGACGTTCAAAAAGTCTCAGGACATGAAGGCCCGACTGGAGGAGGCCATCCTGGGCACCATTGGGGCTCGTCAGGAGATGGTCCGCCGCTGCAGAGGTAAGTAGCATGAGAGCAGCCAGTAATCTGTGTGAGGCGTTTGTAAGTTTGTGTTCATGCAAGTAAATGTGATTTTGTTTACTCAACCAGAGAGAAGTCCTTACGGCAGCCAGGAGAATGTCAGGTGGAGGAAGAATGTCACTCACTGGAGGCAAAATACAGACAGAGTCGACAAGTATGTTTACATTAGTGAAACTACTGATTTCTGGATTATAATCTAAATTATAAACATGGTTTAATGGGCCGTCTCTTCATCTAAATGCTTGAATGTAAGTGATTAACAACTATTACAGGACTAAAGCTGAGATGGAGCAGGAGTCTGTGGTGGATGGAAACTTAGCCACCGAGGCCTCTCTGATCGTACTGGACACACTGGAAATTGTAGTCAAGGTAAAGCAAGCGTCATCATCACACACGCAGTGCTTTTCCTTTTCATGTAGACTCACCTTGCTGTAATTTGTTGCGTGTCTCTGTCAGACTGTGGTGGCATCAGAGCTAAAGGAAAGTGTTCTTGGAGGAGTGCTGAGAGTTCTCCTCCACAGTATGGCAGGCACCCAGAGCGCCCTCTTCCTGCAGCACTGCTTCACCACACAAAGAGCGCTGGTCTTCAAGGTACACAAGTGAAATGTCTCGATTATAGTATTGTCATAGTCACTCAATGTGATTTCTCTCCTGAGTTGTACACGCTGTCTCACAACTACTGATTCATTGAACTGCTTTTTGGGGGTAAAAACTAAATGTGTTTGACTACTAAAAGGAAAATTTCACCCACAAAATGACATATATGAAAAATTATATATGAATTACTCTCCCGTTACCTTGACTTATTGAATAAAACGTTGTTTTTCTCGCATGCCTCCATGTTGAACGTAGAATCTAAAAAGTGAATCCTCGATGAGCAAAACAATATTAAAATAACTCTCAAACCAAGTATCATGTATCCAGTCATATGCCCACTACATCCCAAACACATCTTTGATAAAACATTACTTTTTAAAACACTTCAGACGCGTAGTGCGTGTGCATGAGACTTTAAAATTGTTTTAAATGGGAAGGTTTTAGGGAAGATTCATGTGTTTTGGAATAAGCTGAATTCAAGATGACAGGTTCTGTAACTGTTCCGTTAATATTGACTCTGCATGTGTTTCACCAGTGTACAAAGAACTTGAATTTTATTGAAACAAATAGTTAATCTTACTTAATATATTTGTATCAGGATTATGCAAAGTGAGTTTGTGTCTGTAGTTCCCAGAAATGCTGTTTGAAGAGGACACGGAGCTTTGTGCGGACCTGTGCCTGCGTCTCCTGCGTCACTGCAGCAGTAGCGTCGGCTCGGTCAGAAGCCACGCCTCCGCCTCCCTTTACCTGCTCATGAGGCAGAACTTTGAGATAGGAAACGTAAGGCTGGATTCTGTCTTTGCGATGTTGTTTTGTATTTTCATGTTGTGTTTTCTTTCGCTTTTATAGTATTGTGAGTCACAATCTGTTGTCATTTTATCCTTGGACCAGAACTTCGCCCGAGTGAAGATGCAGGTCACGATGTCCCTGTCATCCCTGGTGGGAACGTCGCAAAACTTCAACGAGGAGCATCTTCGCCGCTCGCTCAAGACGATCCTGACGTACGCTGAAGAGGACCTGGAGCTGCGTGACACGCCCTTCCCAGAGCAGGTATGTAACCGCCTCTGTTAAAAGACTTAAAAGCTAATGTGTGCTTATGAACTAATGTGTGCCATGTTGCACAAAATGCAGGTCCAGGATCTGGTGTTCAACCTGCACATGATTCTGACCGACACTGTTAAGATGAAAGAGCACCAGCAGGATCCAGAGATGCTCATTGACCTGATGTACAGGTACTGTGATGCACATTGAAGCGGCCTGTTTACAACCGGGAAGTGTCACAAATATAATCTTTGATATTTCCTTTATTTTTTTCAGGATTGCAAAGGGCTACCAGAACTCCCCTGACCTGCGTCTGACGTGGCTCCAGAACATGGCAGGAAAACACTCCGCGAGAGGGAACCATGCTGAAGCCGCCCACTGTCTGGTCCACAGCGCAGCGCTGGTGGCCGAATACCTCAACATGCTGGAGGATTGCCGCTACCTTCCAATTGGTTGTGTGACATTTCAGGTCAGTGCATGCTGTTTTTAATATAGTGACTCAACCGGCTCACAGCAGTGTGACAGAATGAGATTGGAGGTTGTCCCAAAACTAGACCATTAAGACTAAAAGCTGCGATTGTTAAAAGATTCATGTCCTGTTCCCTTTTTTCTCCCTCAGAATATTTCCTCCAACGTATTGGAAGAGTCAGCCGTATCCGATGACGTCCTGTCTCCAGAGGAGGAAGGGATTTGTGCTGGGAAGTACTTCAGTGAGACCGGTCTTGTGGGCCTCCTGGAGCAAGCAGCTGCCTCTTTTAACATGGTACGACTCATATTCTCCAACCACATGGTGACAGACTGAATGTTAGCACAGCTAGAGGTTACACAATTATCATGGCTGAAGGAGTGTTATGTGATCGGGTAGCATGTGCGAAACTGGCTTTGTGTCGTGCTTGTGTTGTAACCCCAGGCCGCCATGTACGAAGCCATAAATGAAGTGTACAAGATTCTTCTGCCCATCCATGAAGCCAACAGAGACTTCAAAAAGCTGGCCACTGTCCACGGGAAGCTGCAGGACGCCTTCAACAAAGTCTACAACCAAGTGAGTGGACAGTTTCCTCCTGAAATCACCAGCAATTAACTGTTAACACTGTTAAAATGAACTTCATCCTGTATTGCTCCTAATATCGTCTTATTTTCTCAACCTTTCCAGAGTTCAGGATGGGAGGTAACATGTACATTTCTTATATTAAGTATATTGCATTTAAAGTAAAACAAATGTGTGTTGACAATGTTTTCTTTCTTCCTCTTCTCTCCTCCTGTGTGAACATGTTTACTGGTGAGTGACACACAACTTGCTTTCACACTTTGACATAGTTGAGTCGCTGTTACAAAACAGTTCGCGTCCCTTTTTCCATCCTCCTACTGTGGTGAAACTACATTTCAACAGAGATATGTATTTTGTCTCTGTCCAATAACATTTTTCTTGCGTCCGAAAGAAAAGCAACACACAGTAAAATATATTTTTTAAATCTTGTAATGAGCTCCCACACTGAACAAATATCATCTTTAATGTGTGTGAGTGAATTGATAGATATAAGACCATTTTGATGTAATAAAACGACAAGTCTCTCTTTTTACTGAGTGATTACCATAAGCTGCTCAGAAAAGCAAATATGTATTCTGTCAAATAAAGTCAGCTAATATTTAATTCTCTCCACCTCTGCACTCTTAAACCGTCTTACATTTTTGTCCCGTCTTTAGTGCTTAGAGAATGTTTGGGACCTACTTCCGCGTGGGTTTCTATGGCTGCAGGTTTGGAGACCTGGATGAACAAGAGTTTGTGTACAAGGAGCCATCAATCACCAAACTAGCGGAGATCTCCCACAGACTCGAGGTATGCTTACTACTCAGGATGCGAATGAAAGTGTCATCAGTGATTTTCGTGAAACATATTTCTGAAGATGACGATCTCTCCGGTGCACAGGAGTTCTACTCGGAGAGATTTGGGGATGAGATGGTGGAAATTATCAAAGACTCCAACACGGTTGACAAAAACAAACTGGATCCCAACAAGGTAAGCGATATATATACATATACCTTTTTCCACATACTTCCTTGGGCAGGCACAGATCACACACCATACAGTGTGGGAGGGGTCCGTTGAAACCACAGAAGAAGAGTTTTATGGCAGCCCATCATTGGTCATCAGATAATGATGTTTTTTACTTATTTTGCCAGAGTCATGAGTTCTTCTTCTATATGTTCACTCAGTATAACTCCTATTTAATAAATCAGTACTTATTAAAAGGCAGACGGGCATCTTTCTGATATCTGGGAATCATCACATTTATTGTATGGAGCAAAGATTAACACAAAATGTTGTTAAATCATATCAAAAGAAATCATGGATCACCTTTTTAGGAGTAGATGTTAAAGGATGCTTTCCTCCAAAAGCATAAAGACGTTTAAAACTTTATTTTACTCTTGTAAATTAACTTATTAAACAGACTTTTGCATGTTATTAAACTGCATGGAAGTGCTCAGTCGTGGTGATTCGCGACAGTCACAGTCTTACTTAGTTAATTAAACTGTTAATCTGTTGGTCAGATGTCAGCTGTGCGTTCAAACAAAGAAGATGTTATCTGGTTGAAGATGTCATCCAAATCAAACGTAATCTAAGTGGACTGATGACAGGTTGTGCTTGTTTCAGGCCTACCTCCAGATCACCTACGTCGAACCCTTCTTCGACACATACGAGCTAAAGGAGAGAATCACCTACTTCGACAAGAACTACAACCTGCGTACGTTCATGTACTGTACTCCCTTCACTCTGGACGGCAGAGCCCACGGCGACTTGAACGAGCAGTACAAGCGCAAAACCATCCTCACGACATCGCACGCTTTCCCTTACATCAAGACGCGCATCAATGTTATAAACAAGGAAGAGGTGGGTTTCTGTTCTGGGGGGAGGATATTTAGTCAGTTATGAAAGAAAATCAACAGTTTTTCTTTGGTTCTCCAGATCATTCTCGTCCCCATGGAGGTGGCCATAGAGGACATGCAGAAGAAGACTCAGGAGCTTGCCTTCGCGACAACCCAAGACCCTGCGGACGCCAAGATGCTGCAGATGGTGCTGCAGGGCTCTGTGGGCACCACAGTCAACCAGGTTCCTGCTTAGATACTTGCAACTGATGATGTACTACCAATGACGCAGTAAAAAGTCGAGATCCCTCATCCTGATTGATTAATAATCCTATTAAAATTGGGTTGAAAGTCTGGGTCAGACGAGTAATGACAGACATTCCTCAGCAGAGGCGTAACAGTTTCTCCCCCGCACAGGGCCCCCTCGAGGTGGCGCAGGTCTTTCTCTCCGACATTCCTGATGATCCAAAGCTGTTTCGCCATCACAACAAACTGCGCCTCTGCTTTAAAGACTTCACTAAGAGGTGATGACACACCCCACGGCCCAGATGCAGACGGCTGTTTAACCAATAAATACAAATCCTCAACTGCCTGCGTCTCCTCTGCTCTTTTTCATGCAGGTGTGAGGATGCCCTGAGGAAGAATAAATCCCTGATTGGACCAGATCAGAAGGAATACCACAGAGAGATGGAGAGGAACTACAATAAACTGAAAGAAGCTCTGGGTCCTCTCATCAACCGCAAGATCCCCCAGCTGTACAGAACCCTGCCGGCCCAGGCTATGCAAACACAACGGTAACTTGAGACCATAACACACATATATACACACACACCCATGCGCACAGAAACACGCACAATGAGCTCATGCTCAATCTCCAGCAAAAAGCAACTTGAAACCAAATTTGATCTTACTCCAGGTCACAGACTCACAGGGACTTGTAAACGGTCGCATTTCTTAAAGATTCATTTGCGAAGGAAAAGTTGGTACAGCTCTTTAAGTATTGCAGCCTGCTCGGCTATGGAAACTATCACCATATGTTTTTAGTTTTCATCAGCTTTTGGCATCGGCTCTGTGTTTCATTTGAGGGTCTGAGGACCGCTGCTTCATAATGAAAGACGGAGCTTCAGTCAACAGCACCTGCCAGAGTAATCGTTTAATTCTGAGGACAAATGTGTATTTTAAATGTGCAAATTCAGAGTATATCATATTGCCTCCACGTGGCTCTCAACATGGCTACGGCTGAACCTGCAGCTCACAACAGCCAAAGGACATGTTGGCCATGACGGCGTTATCAGCTGTGATCGCCGTATGGCACACACACTGAGACTCCATAGCATGCACGCATGGCCCGACCGGCTACATAGACAAAGCACAAAGGTTGGATCACAACACACAGAAAGCGACTTGCTTTCCCGCTCAGGTAGACATTATTAAACTAACTAATCTTTTCAAAGCAAGTAGTTATTTGATGCTATATCAATACTTTTTAAGCGCAGACTTGTTTCTTCCAGATTTATTCAACTAAACGTAAATTGATATGGGGGTAAAATGTCACTTAGACACATACAATGATGAGGGGATTTTACCTCATTCTTACTCTTTGAAAGCACATACTCCATTAAAATCATACAGGCATTAATTGAGGCACCCCAAGAAGACAATGTTCACAGCTACCACTCCCTTTAGAAATAAATAATTCAAGTGTCACAGAACTCATTATTCCATTTGACTTCCACTAAATATTCATTGAACCTTAATTCTGCAAGTTTTCACTTGAACACTTGAAGTAAAACACTCTGTGTTTTCTTTCTTTTCTCTCGCAGGAACTCCTTCAGCAGGTCCAGTCTCCGCAGAGTCGACTGTTGAAGCACAGCAAACTGGACAACAACACAGAAAAACAAGCTTTAGAAGTTAGCCACATCTCATCCCGTCTGGTCCCCCTCCCTCCCACCCACTGATTGCTCACCAACTGTCACAAGCACACACGCACCGTCTTCCTCCTCGAGCTCGTTATTTTACCCAGACACCCAATAATCCCCACCACTACTGCCACCACACACACACATACACACTTGTCACCTCTCTCCCCCGTCACCAGCGCTCTCACACCTCTGTTGGAGAAAACCTCGGCTGTTTATACTGGAAGGTTATCTGCACTGTAAACACGACATTCGGAGCAAGGCTCTGACATGTCAGCGTTTTAAACCAAGCTTTAAAAAGTTGCCTCCTTACAGTAATCTCTCTGAGCTTGATCAGGTTTAAACTTTTTCAGGACTAGAGCTGCCAAATACATTTAGTCTCCAAATTGTTTGGTCGGGGGAGGTTGTTCGTGAGCTTATCTGTTTTTGTTAATCTCTTTTGCTTTTAGTGTTTGCTTTTGAAGAGGCTGCAGTTTGTCTGTTTTGTGTCGAGGCCTTATTTAATTTGTAAGATTTTTTTTTTCTCAACTATGCCTGGTAGTAGCCACTGCCAGCCTTAGTTATTAAATAGTCCCAGGGAGTTTTCTTTTGTTATAAACAGACCAAATAACTAGCATTCCTTCTTTCTCAAGTTGTCTCGTTTATCTGCCCATCTCTCGTTATGAGAATTCATTAAAGAGCGGAGGTTTGTTCATTCTCCACACGGAGTCCAGCAGAAATGAACTGTGGGATGTTAAACTGTTTTTTTGTTTTTTTTAAACTGTGAAATTCTCTTGAAAAGCACTGCAGTCACATCATGTTTATCACAGAAGCACTGCCGTCGTCCATCCTCCCTGCAGCACAGTCTGATAACTGTGTTCATGCATCTGTGGTCAAAGTCCTGTCAATCCAAATGTGTTGTATGTATCCAATGCTCGGGCAGATTTAGTATATTCTTTGTAGCTATTTCTAACTACTGTATCTATTATATTGCACTATTGTAAACAAACTGCAGCACATTAACACTGTAACTACTAAAAAACATGCTTTGGTTATTTTACAAGGCTGGAAACTGTTTGTTTTTTTACCAACTATAAAACATTTTTATTTATTGTCTTTTTTACTGCCTTCTATTAAATTTCTCTTCATACGCCTTTTGTCAGTTTTTATTTGTGCTACTGAGCAACAGAATAACTTTCCCTCTGTATCATACATTTATGAAAGAGCTTTGTGGTGACAATAACTTAAGATATGTAATATTCTCTTCAGGAGTCAATAGTGACTACTAATGGTAATCAAGAACTTCAACCAGGACATCTGATAAACCTTAGGTTTTAAGTTTATAACTTATTAAGTTAACTGATTCACTGATTAGTTTACTTACTGTAGACGACCTGAAACCTTCAGACTACTCGGGGTCCCTCTGCTAAATCACATTGCTCTCTACATTCACACAAACACTGTCCTCTAACGTTTGTGTCTCATGGTTATAAAGACAAGGCAAAGATGAATGTGATCCAGATGTCTTCCTGACCTTCCTTTTCCACACCATTAGTCTTAATTTCCTGTGGCGATACGAAGAGCCACGTTCGAGCCGGCAATGTTGGTCTAATTTACCGGAATGAAGAGTTCCTGCGTTTATATCCGAGTACTTTACGAAGACAGCTCAGTCAACCTCAGCTGAGGACTGGAAGTTTTCCACTGAGCAAAATCACTCAGTACTCTACTGTAGTTTAGTTGTAAAAGTAAAACTATAAATGTTAAATTTTAAAATGTGAACCTTTTCACATTGTATCTTTTCTAAGTTGTAGACGTTTCTTTTCTAAATTGATATTGATTCAATGTTTTGTGGAGGTTTGTCTTTTCCATCTTATCACATGAACAAATGTCAAACATTCACATGTCTTTTTTTTAAATTTGTATATGTGTGTGTATTTGAGCTTTGGTCCATTACCCTTTCTTTTTTTTTCAACTTGAGATTATTTTAATCTTTGTAGGTCCTTTAATGTCTTTGGAGGTTCTTGGAGTTTCGTACTTGAGAAATCCTAAATGTTCTTGACATTTCTTGTTCTTCCTGGGAAGCTCGTTGTACTTGCTGGAGTTTCCCTGCTGGTCCTTGCAGGGATTTACTAAGTGTTCAAGGGATCTGGCAGGTCCTCCTACTGCGGTTCTTTGGTCTCCATTGAGAGCCTTAGAGGCCTTTTATACACTAACATCTTAGAGGGTCAAATAGTGATGAACGTGAGTACACTTATTAAAGTACTATATTATTTTTCTTAGGTACTTAAGTATGTGTGTTTTATGCTACTTTATATGTCAAATATGAATAGTACATGCAAACGTATTTATAAACTATGATGCACTGTTATAGATTGTGCTTGATGAGTATATTTTGCTGTTAATACTTAATATTTCTAATGTAGGTGTTTTAATGGAGTGTATTTGACATAAAAGAAGGTTCTTCGTGTCCATAAAGGGCCGTGGATGAAGGTCCTTGTAGGGCCTTTAAAGTCATTAAAGTGTTGATGAAAGGTGTCGGGATTTCCTTGAAGGTCCTGTCCCGTACAGGTCCATGAAGAAGCGTGCTTCCTTGGAGGTAAACGAAGGCCCCACAGACGATCACAGATGATTGGAGGCCAATGCGCGATGATGGAAGCAGCGTGTGCGCGCCCTGATTGGCCTCGTGGTCGCTGGCCCTTTAAGAGGAGGGGCGGGGCGTGGGCTGGGAGCATCTTGGCTGCGGTGTTTTTGTCTCTGTCAGTGAGCGCTCCTCCTGGGCCGAGGCGGATGAAAGGATAACCAGAGGGCAGGTAAGAACAACGAGTAACTTGCGATGCCTCTGTTGGGAAACTGTCCCGTCTCGGTGTCTCTTTGTCAGACTGCTGTTTTAAAGCGCTCCAGACGAGGCGCCTTCTTGAGAGAGGGACTTCTTTTGTGAAGCGTCGGTCCTCCCTCTCTCTGCGAAGTAACGGGTCCTTTATGCCCCAAAACCCTCCCCAGCTTCAGTAATACTCATATTACTACCTGCTCTGCAGACTAAATATGTTTCATAATTTCCCACGAGTATTTCTTTCCCTTCAGAGGAATGTAAACTGAGTCTCATGGTCGCTCCTCCTCCGGTGCGTGTCTTTTTGTTCAGAGCATCATTGGAGGCTCAACGCGCCGTTAACACCAAATCTCTATAATATTCATAAATAATGCTAATTTGTATATCAGTCAATCCGTCAAACAGAAATGGAAGTTTACAGTTGCCGAATATTTATTTAGGTTTCATAATTATGATATACATGTACATCAAAGCTGTGCATTTTCTATAGTAGCATACACATTCTCCATGCTCTGCCTGTGTGATAGAGGGGGTTTTGCCACGCGACCTCAACTTTTGTGTGCATCGATTAATGCAGGAGTTTCAATGTTGCAGCGAGCTTACAGTATATACTGTAGGTTGCATTGACAAATCCCCCCCTAATTTATGAACGAGCAACACATTTAGGTCTTTCTGTTCGCCCTCCGTTATAAAACTTCCCCCCCGTGCCTTACGCATGATCTGTTGCAACAATTTAACTATGTTCTAATTATGTATTTGTTTAAAAAGCTCAGTGAAGACTAAAGACTCCGGGGAAAGAGAGAGGGTGGGTCCGCGCATTCTGCAAGTTTTCATTACTTCCAGATGTTACTCCGCTTTTCGTTGCCGCTTCTTGCCCTCAAATTTGCTCGTCTCGCCGCCTGTAACTGGTCAGTGGTCACAGACGGGGGGGGTTTCCATCCTCAGACGATGGATTAGGGCCGATGGAGTTGTGTGTCAGCAGGGCAGAAGGAGGGTAAACCAATCCAATACTCTATGTATCCACATGTTTCTTTTTTAGAAGCTATAGGCTCTAAACGGATGGCCCTCATTGATTTCCCATTATGGACTAATAGGGTCTGAAAAGGCACACATGAAGATTGACCCTCTGAATATGCAATTTGTTTGTGTTAATAGGGAGGATTGTTTGTTTATTAATGACTTTATGTGACAGGCGGTCTCATGATATGTGTGCTACACGACCCTGAGTCACCAGTAAACACGTCAGATGTTGTGATGATTACATGCCAAAGTTGGCAGGATGTGGGGGTGTAGTCATCAGTTACACTGCATCATACATACAATACACCACTGTCCCGCTGCTGTAATGGGCTGCTGGCTGTATTAAATCACCTACCAGCGGACAGCCAAAGATTGTAGCAGCTGCATGGCACTCAGATGGCTGTGTGGCGTCGTTAACGGCGTCACACGGTCTAATATTTAGCTTTCTGCAGGGAGTAGTCGTAGCCAGGTGTACCTAATAAACAGGCAACTGAATATGTCCTCATTGTTTTGAGATCTAGTCAGTGTGACTGTAATAATAGTGAAAACGGACTTGTTTTCTGGAGGCCCCCCTGGAAACCCATCACAGATCCCCTGGGAGTTCCTCACGCTGCACTTTGGGATTCTCTGGTCACGTTTGTGTGCAGCTGGACTTTCCTTCAGAATTTTTTTTTTTTTTCTTCACCGTGCTGGAATGTGATTGTCTCATTACAGCTTTTGGACCCAGGGGTGCAGTCGAGGAATGCAGGGTTATAAACCCCATTTGCACACTGGGCCACACGCCGGGCATTTAAATGGTTTCGAGAGCCTCTAATGAAATTACACCCTGAAACCTGGTGAGATTGTCTGTCACTGTCTATGAGTTCAACCACTGATAAGCAACTCCGGACAGTTTTATTGCATGATGCACGAGCTGCTCGGATTATACAATACACAGTATTAATGATCCTTTCCATCTCTGAAATGGATCAAGTTAGCGATATAACAATCTATAATGTTAACAGGCATTTTCAGAGAATATACATGCAGGCAACTTGTGTTTTACTTATTGTATCTGCACCATTAATATCAGGACTGGGCAATATATCAATATTATATAGACGTTTTGGTATGAGACTTAAATATTGTCTTAGATGATATGGTAACATGCTATACGTGTTGGCGTCCATGTAGAAGTACTTGGTTTAAAATACTGTGTTATCACCCGTCCGAGCCAATCAGAAACCTAATCGATCTGCCATGTTTCTTGTTTTCATGTGTACCTTTTTTCTGTTTCTCAACAGCGTTTGTTCTGATGATCAAACCCAAAGTTCTTAATCGTATTAGATGTTGATTAGTTTAAAGTAGGGATACAAATAAGGCCAAGAGTTGCAGAAGTATCATCAGTCTGAATTGGTCAAGACAGAGCGGGTTAATGCTCCTGCTTAACTTTGACTGGGACAGACACTAGAAAGACGTTTTCAGTGAGCATATGGTCTAATCTGGCTTTTGAAGTACTAGAGACTGTGATTATCTGCCTAAATAATCTCACTAGATCTCCTTCAATACATTAATCACTCAGAAAAGCAAGATGTCCTTTTCTGTCCAGTAAAGATTGCGCACACGTGTTGGAGTTGGAGTCGTCAGTGCTGTGGATGTTTTTCTTGGCTCGTTTTATTGTCTTTATGTCCGCAGTCTTTAGATCAACAGCTCTCACTGAATCAGGAAGTAATTGATTAGATCCCTGAGAGGGAACCACTTAAGTACAGCGTCGCTGCAGTGAGCTTACTTCCTCTGCTCTGCTCGGTGCCACAACACACGATGACCTGACCTTTTAACCCCCATCTCTGGTCCGACCGGCTCCCCACCGCCCGTCTCATTGCCATCTGGACTTTGTCTTCCTCCCCTCCAGACCCCTCAGTTCTCGTCAAAGCGGCGGCGAGCTCTGGCCCCTCTGCTCGGCATCATTCCTAATCCCCACCTCCACAACTGCACAGGAATTCTCTCCCAAATTTTCTCCCTTTTTTAATTTTTTTTTCCCGGCTTCTTTCCCGGGGCCGCTCCTTGTCGCTCAGCCCCACCCGTGTTCAGTTTCCTGTTGGAGGTCAGCACAATGACCAATAGCGGACCGGCGGGTGTTTACTCTGCTCCTGTTCCAGGAGTAATGGGAGCTGGTCGGCCCCTCCTCTTGGCCGTACTCGAGCCAGACTACTCAGCCCAGCGGCGTCTGCTCCTCCATACCGCTCCTTAATGTAAAAAACAAGGCTTTTAGCTAAAGGGCAGAGAATCCCGGAGGGGACGTCCCACTGGATTATGATTTCACTGTCCTGAGTCTTAAACCCAAATTAGTCAAAAACCACATGTCCGCCAGCGGCACAGAACCACACTGTGTTGCCATGTTGATATGAGATCATCTGGCCTCGTTACACGTGGTGAAGGCCGGCCTGTCTGTCAAGCGCTGACGTACACCGCTCGGCCATATTTCGCTTGGTGACAAACGACTGTTGTTGCTTCCACATTTAGCATTCTGTGGCTGTTCAGGGGAGAGATTTGTTGTAATTTTTGTCTGATGTATTATTCATGCAGGACCATTTGGTTGAATGAAGCCATCTGTGCTGCAGAATGAAGAGGAGGACAAAGAAGTCTTAGTAGATAGATCAACAACCCTGTCTCCTGTTGTGATCTTTATGTAACACTTAGAACTCTTCTCTATGTCTATATTGAGGTCTTTGCGGCCTGTTGCGTTGTGGGGAAAACCTCTGAGCAACAATCGGCTTCATATGGTTAGACAAAGTGCAGCTTTTCATAGGGATTCTCTATTGTCGGCCTATTTTTAGGGGAGGAATGCACAAATGATGGTAATCTTCAAGGCGGAGCCTTTTAAGATTATGAGGGAAGGTCCTTTTAAACTGTATAAACTTATTGTGAGGAGTTCTGGACGCCTATGGGATCGTTCTGCTGCTCCGGCGTTAACAGCAGCAGACTTCATCCTGATGTCAGCGGCAGTGATTCATACTGCTGGTGTCCAAATCAGAGAACACTCATGGTCTTCTCATTCGAGAACTTTCCATCTCAAACGCTCAGCAGCATTTCTTCCCCCCCTCCTCCTGCAAGTTTAGCCTTTTCTTTCCTCACATTCCCATTCTTTCTCTCCCACCCATCCTCCCTCACACACTGCACTGCTCTCCTTACTTACCCCTTTTTTCTTTCTTTCCCGTTTACGCTCTCCTCCCCTTGTTACTCTTTCTCCTGGGCTGGGAGGAAGTGACTGGGTTGTTTCGGGATCCTTTGGGAATAGAAAGATGGAGCTCCCTTTTCCTGTAACCCTTTCTCCATCAGACTTCAAACTATTGCCAGATATCGTCTGAGTTTGGCCACATGCACAGGCGGAGCAGTGATCATCCCGGCGCTAAAGTGACATTAGAAAAAGGTGCATTTGTAATCTGTTGTCAAAAAGTTGCTTCTCTCAGATTCATCATCAAGAAGCCAGACAAATTAAAAGCAGCTAAATCACTTGGCTTTCATATCAGCCTGCCCTTAATAAATCTATTTAAAAGCTACAGCTGTGTTTGTCGATCTGTGGGAGTCTTCGGGCCTCGGACAGTGTTTTCATCTGTGTCGTGTGGGAGTCGACGGGAGTTCAAGTTGTCTCCTGTAACGTTTGGTGTTTGTCTTACACAAGTATTTGCCAACCACTCAGTGCTCTTGCTTTAATCCTTTCCCCTTAAAAGTAGCTTTTGGCACAAGATTCTATAATCTGGTAGGGATGCATTCATAATGATGTGTCTTGCACAATTAGCTGCACAGATTGGCGGCCATTTTTAGGAGCCCGGGGCACCTCTAGATATCAATCACCCGGTCCGCGTATTTCCCGTCTCTGTCAGCATGCGGGTCCGTAACAGCACTTCATCAACTGTTTGTTTGTTTTGAGTCCTCACCACACACACACACACACACACACACACACACACACACACACACACACACACACACACACACACACACACTCTCTCTCTCTCTCTCTTTCTCGCTCTCTTTCTTGCGATGCCCCTCCTTGCTTTCTATTAGAACCAGCTGTGGAACTAGGGGCTGAATGAATGGCTCTTTGTGATTTGGCTGTCGTTCCAGTCGAAAAGGTCTGTTTCTCTCCCCTGCCCCTCCACTCTCGAGGGTATTGGCATGACAACATTATGAAACAATGTGTTGAACAACAACATGTCTTGTTATGAAATGATGCAATGGTCACCCATCTATGTGTTTTTTAGGCTGCGAGAGCGCCACTCTTACACAGCAGCCTGACTCTGTGCAGAATGTATGAGAATCAGCAGACACAGTCACGCAGCTTATCTGATCGCCATGCATGCAGAGGTTACAGCGCTAGCTTCAAGTCTGAGTTGTCCACGAAGGGAACGCATTGTAATGCTTATGAAATCAGTCTGGCTTTAAGGTGATCAGTTCCCACAAAAAAAAAAAAAAACTGGAGGGTGTGTGTGCCTGTGGATTTGGGGGTGTTAGTCACAGAGGCAAGAAAACAGAAAACATTGCCCAATCACATGGCAGGGAGGCGCCCGGCCTTGAATTGATTAGAGAGCGAGTCTTGCATTGGAGAGAGAAACGGGGTGGGGGAAAGTGTTGGGAGAGCGGCTATGCATGGATCAGGCTGCAGAACAAGGAGGTCAGACAGTGATTGGCATTTCATGGGGGTATATTGTTCACATCCGGCATCACTCAAAACCTCTGGAATGTGTTTATAGTCTGCGGCGGCCATTCTTTTCTAACCTGTTTTTGTGTCTGTGTCTACAGAGCTACACACCTTTTGACATGTTGTTCGATGACCTGATGTCATCCGGTGACGACTTCTGGGCTACAAACTGCTACTATCAGAAGTCATGGCTGCCAAAGTTTAAGTTTCCTTCATTCTTGTTTCCCACAGGTGCAGACTGTAAGAGTGCAAGAGAAGGAAGGGAGAGCAAGGAGCCTGGGGAGGAGAGATCCCGTCCTTGCAGCGCAAGCAGCTGGTATGAAGCGGAAAATAAATCCCTCTTCCTTCTTTTCCTAATTCACAAACCATTCCCAAGCTTGAGCAGAATAGTAATCACCAAAGGCTCATAGAGTCATGAAGGCAGTGGAAAAAAAGATCTTCTCTGGGTGGTGGGAAAGAGTGGTATTTCAGACTTAGCAATACTGAGGTCTAATCCTTTGTATTGGCAATAATAATAAGGTGACTCAATGAATGGAAGCAATGAGTTTGATAATCTTGAGAGAGCTGACCTCAAAATGAAGCCTGGCATCTTAAATTACGTTTCAGGGTGGTCTCAATCCACTGATACACTCAAAGGCACAATAATATATACACATGCTGTAAATCAAGCAGAATGTATGATTAGGAGTGCAAAAATAAACGTTTTACAGTAGCTGCTAAGATGTCAAAGACATCTACACTCCAGTATAATGCAGTTATTCTCATTGCATCTTACAGGACATACCGCAGATGTGTAATTTGTGCTGGGTGACCTGCATCTCATCCCCCCGAGGGGTGTCTTAATCTTAATGGCAGGGATGGAGGGTGTAGAACTTCCGCTAGTGTGGTTTGCGGCTGTATGTAGGAGGATGGAGGGGGGGGGGGCAATGACATTTGTCCTGGAAGAAGCTGGCCAGGGAGAGTCGCCTGAAGAATGTGACGCTGAGGAAGGGCGCACACTGCTTTCTGTTCAGATGTCATCTCAAAGGAACTCTGTTTGAGAGCCGAGAGAGAGGGAGGAAGGTCAAGCGCTCCACCTCCCAGCCACACATGCTAGCACATCTGAAACACCCAAATGAGCCGCTGTTGGAGAAGCAGATGTGGAGGCCTGGTGCTGGGGGCGTTCTGTTGGACGAACGGCACCCGGGGAAGCAACAAGGGGAGAGACATTTTGAAGCAGTTTTTGTGTGTGTGTGTGTGGATATGATTTGAAGGAGTAGAAAATCTGTCAAAGGGGATTCCAGCGGACGTCTGCGGGGCCGGTATGTTTGGTTGCCTAACTGCAGATCCTAATTATATCTCATCAACTATCCCCTGTCAGCGCGGTCCTCCACCCTACTGCACTCACAGACACTCGCTCTCACACTCACATAGACATGCTCGCTTACTCCCAGCCACTCCCCTTCTCTCTGTCCTGTTCTCACTTTCTCACACATGTAGGCATACCGAAACTGTACTGTACAATATGCAGCACATCATCAATCAAGCGCTTTCATGCCATGCTGCAGATAACCAGGCGCTCACACTGTCTCGCCTCGGAGGCCTTTAAGTCTTAATTTTCAACATAATGTATCTTTAGTTCCTTGCAGTGCTCCCTATCTTCTTTTTTCTCTACTCATTTGAAGTTAATATGTAGGATATCTGATGAATTCCTCTATAAGCAAAACATATAGTTAGTTCGGCTTAGTTTCAGTCCTTTCTTGCCGAAGACTTTAAACTCTGTGACGATAAAATGGGTCTGTGCGTGCATGCATACAGTATTTCCATGCCTCACAGTGTGTGCCGTAATCTTGGTAAAAGAGGGTGATGAAGGGGCACCGATAAAGGGACTCGCACCAGGACATTAAACGGACTGCAGGCATTCAAAAATACCAAGTCAATTCAGTCAGTGTTTCCAGGCGGCCTACTTTTCACAACCGAGCAAGCACTGACGAGGGTCACAAGGTAGCGCGAGAGAGACCGGAGGTTCGCGGTGAAAACCTACGATCCGAGCCCCTTAAAGTCTAAAGTAGTGTAAGGATGTTCCGCTGGGTAATGCTTTGGATGGCTTAAACATTACATCCTCAATTCAAACAAAGTGATGACCTAGAAAGTTAATCTTTTCCAAGCAGACAGAAACTCACGGGCATTGGCATTGTGGGCTCTGTGGCATTGCACTTTGTTGTTCTCTGTGGGAGGACAGAGCATAATCTTTTGTTTAGAAAAGGTCCAAATGCATTAGCCCTCATGCGAAAAATGTATTTGAGTTCCCAGCAACTCTATATGCTTTCTGTGTGGAAGTTCTGAGCGGGTGAATGTGGGAGACAGTGACCAGCTGAAACCTCCTGATTGTCAGCTGATGTGGAGAGAGAGAAAGAGAGGGGGGAGGAGAAAAACACAAAAAGAAGTCAAATAAGAGAAGACACAGGAGGGGAAGATTTGAAGAAAGTGAGGGGGAGAAAGAAAGAGAGGGAGAGAGAGAGTATCTGTAAACCCTGAATTGAGAGGCGAAGTCAGCGTGCAGCGCTGATTCCTAATAAGGTTGTAACTGGCAGTCTCAAACCTCTGTCTTGGATTTAGCTGCCAGGAAACTTTCCTCTGTAACTCCTCTTCTCTGAACGCTCAGAACAGAAACAAACACACGATCCACTGTGACCCACTATGCTCCCAAAAATGAAGGGATAAAATTAGAAAGGGAGGCAGGAGGGCGATATAGTTAAAGAAACACTTCTGACCATCGCGCACACAGAAAAATGTGGTTAGAGAAATGCAGAATGCAAATCATATTTAGTGGAGAACTCAACTCTATTGAGTCCATATGCCTTTTTATGGTAAACATTTTCACTTGTCACAGTAGGAAAAGCACAGGTGTAAATAATAAAATGGATGGCGCCCTCTCACTGGAGCACTTCAATAGCACGGAGCCATCGGTAGTGTTATTCACACCTATGCTTTTCCTGCTATGACAAGTCAAAGTGTCTGCGAATAGGCCTGCTCATAAGATGTGCGTATTAACGCTGGCAGGGTTTTGTTGGGCATACACAAGCATGTGCGATTGATTTACCTCCTGTGTTGGTATTTCTGCAAGAAAAGCATCTCTTGTTTTTTTAAAGCGGGACATCTTATTCAATATTCACTTTTATTGAGTGTCTGGAGTTCCTGCCAACCCAAACTGTGAAATAAGACGACCCGGCCTCTTTTAGATCAGAAACCATGTGATTCAACACGCCATTCAGATGTGGATCCCCTTCTTATGTCACCTGCAGATTGATTAGTATATTTTTCTCGCAAGCCAATCAGAGCAGACTTGGCTTCATCGTCAAGGGGGAGGGGCTTAAAAATACAGGCGCTAAAACGGAGCGTTTCAGACAGAGGGGGAATACAGGTACATTTAGACAGATAGTATGAGAAAATAAAAGCATGTTCAGCAAAAAAACAACAACACATATATCTAAATGGAAGTATTGTTGTTCCATATTGTATACTCATTTGTAAAATCAACACCTGTCTCTCTCTCTCTCTCTCTCTCTCTCTCTCTCTCTCTCTCTCTCTCTCTCTCTCTCTCTCTTTTCAGGTGAGAGTTGGTGGGCGCCACAGGCTCATTATGGCTCAAGTGCTGCACATGGACCCCGGCTTCCCAGGTGCAGCTTCTGTTTATTTTTACTCATATCTTTGGATTATGACTTATGTATTTAAGATTTCAACTGTCAGACAACTTCCAAGTAAAGAAGTAAAGTAGACACTTATAAGGTCAGGTTATAGAAACTGTGCCATTCCACTCTGTGCCTAATTTGCTGATTGTTTCAGAGGACGTATTTAAATACACAGTAGGCCAAAGTTAATGCTATCATCTAAAGTCTGAGCCCAAGATTAGATGCAGATTTCCGTTTGTTTAAAGTTGATTTCCTTCCCCCCTCAGGGAAGCTCAACCCGCCTGCTCCCCCCTCGCTGCACGGCAAAGAGCAGGAGGCGCCCTACTCAGTGGAGACCCCCTATGGCTACCGTCTGGACCTGGACTTCCTCAAATATGTCAACGACATAGAGAAGGGAAACACCATCAAGAAGGTACCCGTCCATCGCCGGCCACGCTATGGCTCCCTGCCCCGTGGCTATGGCTACACCGGCTCCTGGTGGACCTCCACAGAGTCTCTGTGCTCCAACACCAGCATGGACAGCCGGCACTCGTCCTTCTCCTACTGCGCCCCTGGCTACCACACGACGCAGCGGCCCAGCTTCAGCACCGCCCGGGTGGAGAAGACCCTGTTGGATGCACGCAGGAAGCTGGAGGAGGAGAAAGAAGGGCGGAGGTTCTCCAACCTGGGCAGCATGCACAGCAGCGTGGTGGGCTCCAACACCTCCATCAGCAGTGCACACAGCTACAACCGGGCCCATGGTGGAAGCGGATCCTTCACCCCGATGAGTTCTGGCCTGTCCACGCCAGTCACCCCGACTCCAGCCCACCTGCAGCACGTCAGGGAGCAGATGGCCACGGCCCTCCGGAAGATAAGGGAGCTAGAGGAGCAGGTGAAGACCATCCCTGTGCTGCAGGTCAAAATCTCTGTGCTGCAGGAGGAGAAACGGCAGCTCAGTGTCCAGCTGAAGAGCCAGAAGTTCCTAGGTCACAGTCTGAGTTTCAATCGAAGTCGCCCCCGAGGTGAGCTCTACATCGACATCCCCGAAGAAGAGGTGACAACTGGAGCGAAGAGCAGCGACAAGCCGTTGTCTCCGACCGCACCCGACGGATCCAAGCTTCAGGACTCCGGGTGCGAGATTGAGGACACGGTGATTGTTGGTGGAGCGCGACCGGATGGAAAGCGGGAAGTGCGCACCATCGGAGTGGGACCAGAGGACTTGAGGGGCAGTCGCCATGTGGGAGTCGGGGTTCGGGAGGAGGATTTGGGGCTGCTGCCAGAGACGGTGGCCCTGAGGAATCAAGTGGGTCAGCTCGAGGGCCAGCTAAAGAGGACTGTGCAGGAGCTCAAGGATGCGCAGCAGCTGGATGCAGCGGCACAGAAGGCACCTCGGGCAGAGCATCCAGTCATGACTACCAGCGTGGGCTGGCAGGAGCCACAAGACTGCAGCCTGCACACTCTGGTCAGCTTCACACAGCTGCCCCAACACAGGGAACAGAGGACTGTGGGAATCCAGGTGTACACACTCGAGCAGCCCACCGTGGTGGAGGTGGGCACACTGCTCCGAGCCGAGATCTGCAGCTCCCCCTCCCTTCAGCCAGCCGGTGGAGTCGTGGAGGGCCACTACAGAGGACAAGCTGAAGGTTTCTGACACTAAAATTCAAGATTATAAGACATGATTCATTGCATTAGATTGTACACAAGTAACCAGTAAACCAACAATGTCTTACTTTTTTTTAAAAATGTATTTCTACACAAGATATTTGATTAGTTAAGGCTGAAAAGTTGAAGTCTTATTTCTGTCTCACAGATGCTCCAGTTGAGTTGCCGATTGCAGTCAGCTCCAAGCAGGTGCGCGATGTCCTAAAGAGCGAGTTGTCCACTTCAGTGCCGGTAGCTAATCCTGCCATTGCTGTTGGCACGTCCAGTAATCAGATCAGTTTGTTGCATTCAAAAGAAGAAGAGACTGGCGTGCAAACATCCCCAGAGGCTGTCCAGTCAAAAGAAGGCTCTATGACAGGTAACAGTACTGTATCCTGCTCAAAACACCCCTTGACCTTTGACCTTTGTTCTAACAACATCATGTTTTATTTTCCAGCCTCATCTCCCCAGTCCTCACTGAGATCCATTATGAAGCGGAAAGCAGAAGGTGAGCCAGGATCTCCCTCCACAAAGAAGAACCTACAGTTCATTGGAGTCAATGGAGGGTAGGTATCAAACATTTTCACCCACTGAACCAGTATTCTTAGCAAAAAGTATAATGGTTTTGTTTTGAAAAACGCGTTTGAGCTGTTTGACCCTTAAACATATTCTTGACTTGCAGCTACGAGTCCACATCTTCAGACGACAGCAGCAGTGAGAGCTCGGATGAGGGGAGTGACTCCAGTGAATATCATGAAGCCAGAGAAAAACTGCCGGAGTCGGCGACCCAGCACCAGCAACAAACCACCCACAGCGAGGCTTCCCAGCCTCCTGAAAGCAACAGCGTACCTCAACAGATTGCCGTCAAGCCACCAGCCGTCGTTCCAGACTCACAGCAGAGTCTCGATCGGTCTGCAACTGTAGACACAAAACTGCCAGACAAAGCCCCCCGGTCACCAGCAACAGACACTGCCTCCGACTCCTCTCCAAGTCCTCCAAGTCGTCCAAGTCCAGCAAACGAAGCTGCCGCCAACGAGACTGTCGAACGGTCCTCAGAAAAGCACACCCAGGAGATCACCTCCACATCATCAAGCACTGAATCCACTCCTGAACAAAGCTCAGTCACATGTTCGTCATCGCCGTGTGCCACTAAAACCACTGAGATAACCACGCAGCGATTCACCGTCCAGTCAGAGGCAACCGTCCTCTCCGGCCAATCCGAGCCGAAGCCAGCGGCTGAAAGCCTTACGAACGCCACTGCCACTGCATCAGCCAAGCAAGTCAGGTAAACACACACACACACACACACACACATTGTTATCAGACAGACTGATGATGTAATGACAGAGGCATCAGTGACTGATGTTGTCTCCTCGTCTGTCTCAGACTGGACTTGAGTGACAGCCTGATGTCAACTCTTCATGCCCTGCAGAAAGCCCTCGGGCAACCCAACGCCTTCAGCCAACAAGCAGCAGTGAGTTTTCCTTTCATATCCATACTCACTTTAGGTTCACTCATTTTTAAAACATCCTAAACTCCTTTTTTTTTACCATGGGATTTTTAAACTAGAGGTTATAGGTTTCTTTTAATATAAGATTTCTAAATGTTTGAGTTAGTCTATAATACATAAGCGTTTGTAATGCAAACGGTTTGGGTTTTGCTGTGCTGAACTCTTAGGTCACAGAAAGAGCATTTAACACAATTTCCTGTGAGTCTCCAAATTATTTGATGACGGTTTCCTCCAACGCTTTTCTTATATTTGATTTATTTATTTCGCACAATTCAAACAATGCAACGCAAGTCTTAACAGAGATTATCACAGTGCAGAAAGAGACAAAAAGCCAAGTGGTCTTATTTGAAGCCTCTACCTATATAATATTACTTTTTTTTTCTTCAAAATTACAAATATAAAATGAAATATGCGTAAGATAGACAAGTAAAGAAAAAGAAAGATAGAAAAGAAAGAAAGATTATGTAATTAAAACAAGAAAGACTCTTATAAACAGCTCTTACAAAACAGAAATTCAACTTTATTTTAGGCGATGTTTAAAACATTTTTATAGAGGGGCATTTCTCAGTTGCTTGTGATTTGCTTATCGTGGTCTGTCAGTGTGCCTGTGTCTCAAACCGTCCTCATTGTGTCTCACCTCAGAGGGCAGCCTACACCACCGTGCTGCAGGAGTGGCTGCGCGTGTCCTGTCACAAAGCGGCGGACACGGCTGTTGTCAAGGCCTATATGAACACCTTCGCCGAGGTCTCCCCTCAGCTGCTGGAGTTTGTGATCAACATGGCCGACGGCAACGGGAATACAGCGCTTCACTACACCGTCTCCCACTCCAACTTCCCCGTGGTGAAACTGCTGCTGGAAACTGGTACGTGTCTATAAGTGTGTGTTTGTGTGTGCTTATGTGGATGTGTGATTTTGGGTGTGCGGGAAAAAAAAAAGTAAAAGTGACAAACGATTTACATAAGGGTGATTTTATGTGTAGATGTGGCTTATAATGGGCTCCAAATGTCCACATTAACATTTAAAATCACATAAGAAAATGTGAGGTGTTCAAATGGTTTCCTTTACTCGCTCGGCCTTCAAAGTTCCCGTGTCCAACACGTCATACATCCCTGTCATTGTGTGTGCTGCTGTTGCACACCTGTCTTACTGATTGCCCTATTTACCCGACAGGCCTGTGTAATGCTGACAAGCAGAACAAGGCGGGCTACACGGCCATCATGCTGACAGCGCTGGCCGCCTTCCACTCCGACAACGACCTTCAAACCGTCCTGCAGCTGCTGCGCACAGGGGACGTCAACGCCAAGGCCAGCCAGGTGCGCCCTCTACTGTTCATTAGCTTTCACTGCTCCAAACCCATGTGACTTATAGAGCGCTTGCGTGTGCTTTTTCATCCGCCACCTCATTAATACGTCTGATAAAACGGCACCAGATGCAGCTTGAAAACTAATTAAATCTACATGTTGAAGATGAGTTTAAAAGATTTTAAACGTGTGTTTGTAGGCTGGTCAGACGGCGCTGATGCTCGCGGTCAGCCACGGTCGAGGGGACATGGTGCGGGCGCTGCTGTCCTGTGGGGCGCAGGTCAACATCCGTGATGACGACGGCTCCACCGCGCTCATGTGTGCGTGTGAACACGGCCACGTGGACATTGTGCGTCAGCTGCTTTCTGTGCCGGGCTGCGATGCGACGCTCACTGACAATGTAGGCGGTTTTTTTTTGTTGTTATTATTGATCTTTATTGTTTTACAAGTCGATAAAACTTCCATCTCAACATGATCCCCCCGTGTCTTTCAGGACGGCAGCACTGCTCTGTCCATCGCCCTGGAGGCCAGCCAGAACGACATCGCAGTGCTTCTGTATGCTCACCTCAACTTTGCAAAGCCTCCTTCCCCTGTGAGTCCCTTGATTAACTTCTAACACACTTACTGTTGTCAGAAGGGCCTTTTTTTTTAAAAAAAACTCCTGGAAATACATATCTGAACTCTGTAAATTTCACACATTATGTTACCTGTAAGTGCAACCGCACAGCTGGGTTTTTCTACATCATGTAATAGTAACGTCACCTCTATATAATCAGGTATCAGTAGTAAACTTGGTCCCAGCTAGGGACATAAGTATGACATAAAAGTTTCGTCAATAACACTATGTTTTTTTCTTCTTTTGAAATAGGTGTTGCCTAAGTCTCCTCTCCTGGGTTGCTCTCCTCCTGCCGGTGAAACCAAATAACGCCTCCTGCAGCCGATCCACAGTAACGACTCATTCTCCAGTGTGATTTATTCCTTTCATCCATGTAACTACGACGAACAATGAGTTTGTGTGTGCGATTTGTTTTCACCCTCCATAATTGAAGTGCACTATAATGTGCAGATAATTACTACAGCTTGCACCATTGTTAACCGTTTCTTTTTGTAAACTGTGCTGGTTCAAAACATGGATTTCTTGTGTGGCACAATCTGAAAAACTGAACATTAAGCGGCTGTCTAGACACCAGTCCAGTCATGCAGTGAACTAGTTATCAGCACTGGTTACTTACAAGTCAAAACTGATCACTGAGTTTCTTTTATACAGTTCATTATAATACACTTTTTTAGTTTTACTCCATGTGAATCTCATATTAGTTGCTTTATAGAGCGATGTCTTTTCATTGTAATGTGTACAATAGCTCTTACACAGCGGCGTCATTATGTGTATGACCATCACAGTCATTTGGAATAACAAAAGCCACCCCTCTCATGGATAAGTGTCCTTGCATCAAGTAGCTTTGGTGCTACTAAAATCTTACTTCAACAGTATATCAATATTTATACACGAGATTTACTAAGTCTAGAGTATTTTTTATATGGATTTTTTTCAAATTTTGACTTAATTCCCCTTCAAGGATCACAATTTTTTATTTCTCAAACACTGGTTAACTTATTTAACCTTTTTAACCCGAGGACAACACTTTATTTTATACGCCGAATACATTTCCTCAAATTAAACCCAAAGACATGTCCCTGCTCTCAGCTCCGTGACACTGTACATTGAGGTGATGACATTAACACAGGCCGAGCATCAGTGTGCCGGAAGAAAGAGGGCAACAGTCTTCTCTGAAGGCTACGGGACTGTGCTGTTTGTATTTTTATACGTGAAGGTATGGGTAGTAAGGAAAGATTAGAGTGTATCTGTGTAATATTCTGTGCTTTTAAGATTTAGACTTTGTTGAGAAAAGACTGAAAGCACTGGTGTGTCGCCACCTCTGTGGCCGTGCTGGTGAGATATGTCAGGGAACCAGAAAGTGTCTGATTGGGGTCTTTAAAGGATGTGCCGTATAAGATGTGAATATCAAAATAATATATGTCAATATAAACTGCTAGTTATTACGCCTAAAATCTAATTCCTCAAACAAACGTGCATAGGCTATTGATGTCAAAATTTATATTACTTTTTAAAGACTTTTTCACAATTTTCATATTCACTTTTGAGCAATTGAATTTTTATAAACTTTCTTTTTTTTAATTTAAGTATCTATCTTTTTTTAAATATACATTTAGAACGTTTATGCTCACGCCTACTTTATGTAATCGCACAGCTCTTTAGTTGATCTTTTATGAAGGTTTATGTAAAAGTCTAGACTGTGTTTCTTCTCCTATTTGTGCATTTTGGAAAAAAACAATTAATAATAAATGTGGACCACACTGTTTCTATATGGTATTTTTTCAATACTAGTGTTGTTTGCATGTCAGTTGCCATCTGTTTTCAGTTTGCACTAGTCAATGAGCTACATCATAGTTAGTTCTGCTTGTTCTTTTTCTTGCCTCGTTTTATACAATATTGGTTTAGTTTGCTTTACAGACTTGAAGTAATTGGTAATTCATTAAAAGTGCATTTGATGAAATGTCCACTAGAGAGCGCTCTAACACATTTGAGTAAGTTTTCCTGTCAGTCTCCATGACATCATTGGTGTCTGAACAACATTGTTCTCATTAACGTTGTTCTAATTTTAAACAAATGCAGTTTGGCTTTGAATTAAATTATTAGCTGCACAGAATATATTCTTGCCATTAAATTCTCATGAAAAGTAGAAATCTTCTGCAATGTGAATACGATTATTAAACAAATGTCAGAAGTTTTATTTTTTTTCCCAAGGACGAATGTCAGTGCTGCTTCTTTTACTGATGTTAAAAACAAGAAACCAAGCCAGAAATCTAGGTGTAGTTATGGATTCAGACTTCAACCTGAACAGCCACATCAAGACATTTACAAAATCGGCCTCCTAATACATCAAGGGTTAAAGGACTTTAGTCTCAACAGGATCTGGAGAAACTTGTCCGTGTATTTATCTTCAGTAGACTTGACTACTGTAACGGTGCGTTCACAGACCTCTGTAAAAAGTCAATCAGAGAGCTCCAGCTTGAGTCCAGGAAAGTGGATCACATCACTCCAGTTCTGAGGTCTTTGCACTTGCTGCCTCTCCAACAAAGAATTGACTTTAAAATCCTGCTGCTGGTTTGAAGTTTTGTAGTTAAATTCTATGAATTATGAAAATATAGTAAGTTTAAAATTATAATAAGTGGCTGCAACTAATGATTGTTTTAATATATTTCTCTGGCAATTGCTTTGTAAATTAATCAAATAATCATTTTGTCTATGAGGATTAAAAGTCTCTGAAGTGACATCTTGAAATGTTTTTTTGTCTCACTGACAAATATTTAAGATGATCAAAATATGAACCAGTTAAATTGCTCTAAGTGTAAAATTTGACTCGCCTGATGTTTTAACTCTGCTTTGTGCTGTAAATATGACTTTCAATCTCCTCTATGACACAAACCATCAGAAATAAGAAAACAGAAATCCACAATTGCTTTGCTTTTGGCTTGAATGCATTTATTGATCATGATGCACGGTAAGCTCATGCTGCATCTTCTCCTGCTGCTTATCGGTACTTCTCAGCCAGGGCCAGAGCCAAAGCAGCCAGGAACTTGTCCATGGCCACGTGGACCTCAGGGGTGAAGTCGGCAGGGAACATGATGGCCATGACCACCAGGATGTTGTGAGAGAGGATCTGTGGAAAGAAAGCAATCACACAGATGTTACAAATATGGAGTTCTTTTAACTCTCCACACCAATCACACACGGGAGCTTCATGTGAAAACAACAGATGGACCTGTTGCAGGTCTGGAGCCACGTCAACAATCTGAGCTTGAGGAACACTTCATCTCACACACTATCGTCTTGTAATGACTTTGGCTCTGCACCTTGAAGTTGGCAGGGTCCACTCGCAGAGTGAAGGCATGCAGCTCACTGAGGCCCAGCAGACCTCCTTTCAGGTCGTCGATCTTGGTCACAGCATCTGCGACTCCAGACATCACAGTTATTCCGTGCTTCTTCACAGAGGGAGAGGTGGGGCTCTGGTCCTTCCAGTGGGAGAAGTAAGTCTTGGTCTGCGGGTACACCGTCAGCATCCTGGGTCACAAAACATACAAGGTTATTTATACATGAATTAGTAAATGTTGGAGCAGGTTACATCGCTCCGTTCGTGGTGTAGTTACCTGGCCAAAGCATCGGTGCCGATGTCATCTGCCTTTCCAGACACTTTAGCCCAGAAGGCTTTGACTGCTTCCTTGTCCTTAACTGTGAGGCTGGTCATCTTAGCGGTTGAATGAGTGCTGCAGAAGGCTGTGATGAGCGCAAACTCAGAGGGTTTTTATGCTTGAAGCAGAGCATGGACACACCCGGATCCTCCTCTAAGATAGGCTGCACAAGGCGTTCCACGTTACTTTGCAGCCTCCATGAGATAAGCAAAAACTATTATTGTGGCTCTCGAGCTTCTTTGAATTTGATACGATCTTGTTAAATCATCAGCATTTGCTTATGCTTTAGACTAGAAGTCCAGTTTAATAGTTTCTCTGAATCAGTGGTGGAAGAAGTATTGAGATATTTCATTTAAATAAAAGTACATAAGTATTAGTATCAAAATATATTTACCAAAAATAAAAGTAGCTGTACAAATGCCCCATTTCAGATTCATGGTTATCATGTTAAAATCATTGATGTGATCTAGTGATTGTTATTGGTAAAGGTGGCTGATTTTAATGACATTATAATGCTGTGTAGCTTAATCTATTTGATGATAATTAATAAGTTTGTTTTAATTCTTTTCATTCACAAGCGACGTCTGAAGAGTAATTAAACTTGTCAAATAAATGTAGGAGTAAAAACCAGCTGACAAAACTACCTTTAAAATGTAAAAGAGTTTAAGGTGAAAGTAGCATGAAAGTAGTATGCAAAACTGTGATTAAATAAAGTAAATGATTCAGATTTTCTTTAAAAATATAGTGAACTACGGGGTGGATGCTAAAATATACGTAAAAATGTTATATTTAGTCGTTTCCACAGATATTTAAGAGCTTATCATATGTGGCATATTACTCAGATTCCTCTCTTTCTATGTATGTGTGTGTGTGTGTGTGTGTGTGTGTGTGTGTGTGTGTGTGTGTGTGTGTGTTTTCACTATACGTGTCCTATTCAGTTTGTAATAGCTTCTACTTTATTGTGTATTATTCACTCTAGAAGGAGATTTATGGGCGTGTCTGTTTAGGACAGATGAGCTGTGAGAAGTTAATGAAACAAACAGAGGAATTAAAATCTCCACATGCATTTACACATTCATTCTAGAAAGAAATATTACAAACGACTAAAGACAATTTCGGGAACTTTTTGACAGGAGAAATCCCCCTTGATGTGCTGCTTGATGTTGATCCACTAATTGTATTTGTAAAAGTACTCTAAATACACTATCATTTATATTTGAATCATCGTGGGTCTGAGGCTCTTTGCATATTTGCATTGTTGATGGATCTCTGTGCAGCTGCAGAGGGCTAACTATACTTTGTGGGCAAACTATTTCTAGTTCTTCTGTCTCATCAATACCTAATCTAGGCAGAGCAGACGTGCCCTTCTCTTATCAATGTTGCAAATCCATAACACAGAACATGTCCGGCCCACCGCCCATCCAATCACATGCTTTTGGGAGGAGAGCTGGAGGGCTTTAAAAGATGCTTCTGTTGTCTGAGAACACACGATCTACTGAGCAGCACAGGACAATCTACAGCCGGCACAATGGTCGTATGGACAGACTTCGAGCGTGACACCATCCAGGACATCTTCTCCAAGCTAGACTATGGGAAGGTGGGCCCTGCAGCTCTTTCCAGGTGAGTCTTAACTCTGTATGAACAAAGTGTGCTTGAGATAAAATCCTAAACTATATTTCAGGATCAGGATTTTTCTTCTGTCATTGGGCACAATGTGTTTCAGATCTTCAAATGTTCATTTTCTTCCCCATCTAACTCTGTTACATCTATTTGATTTCCCCCCTCAGGTGTCTGATCGTCTACCCCTGGACTCAGAGGTATTTCGGTAACTTTGGAAACCTCTACAACGCCGCTGCAATCATTGGAAATCCACTGGTTGCAAAACACGGGACGACTATCCTCCACGGTCTGGACCGCGGTGTGAAGAACATGGACAACATGAAGGATACCTACTCCGAGCTGAGCGTGCTGCACTCTGAGAAGCTGCACGTGGACCCCGACAATTTCAAGGTAAAGTTGTGGAACTAACATTGTTCATAATCATGTTCAACAATGACTGAAAAGACGACCAACCTTTCATGTTGCTGATGTTTCTGATGCTTGTTGTGTTGCAGCTCATTTCCGACTGCCTGACCGTCGTGGTTGCTGCTCAGATGGGCAAAGACTTCACTGGTGAAGTCCAGGCAGCTTTCCAGAAGTTCCTGGCCGTGGTGGTGTCCTCCCTGGGAAGACAGTACCACTAGAGAGCTGCAGCAGAAGACCTCACATGCTGATCATGAAACGCTTTGTTCCTTTTGTCTCTAAAGCAAATAAAACAATAAGCAAATCCACCACGTTGTTTCTCAATACATGTTATCAATAATAGATGTCAAGATGAATAATATCATATTGGACATGAAAAAATGACCTTCAGTGAAGATGGTGAACAACGATGATACAATCAAGAAAATGAAACACATGAGAAACTGTTCAATTTTCATATTTGTTTCATTTTCTTTCATTCAACTTTTTTTTTTTAGATAATTCTTTAACTCTATTTTATCAGCACTATTAATTAACCTCATGAGCTCTCGGTTAAGTACTTTCTGTACTTTAGCACATTTCTATGAGGTAAATGTTTCGTCACGGTCACTTGGCAAATGCATATTGTACGATCTGAGCAGCTCTCAAGAACAGTGTCCTCTTGATTTCAAAACAATGTGGCACATTTCCTCAGTGTTCATATGACCTTGATATGGAAACCAGACCTCCTTCTATCTAAAGAATCGGCAACTCTTTGCCTTTAAAAAAAAAGAGCCTCGCTTTTTAAAAAAAGAAAAGCAAATGGTCACTTATCTTTTGACAAAGGTTACAGTACTTTAGCACTTCAAATGAATGAGATCAGAACTGTGGATGATGTCATACAAGAGTTGTATTTATTTTTAAACACACTTCCTCCTCTCCGTGAGATGAGAAAAAAGGGGCGCAGGTTTTACAGTGTAATTGTACTACTGTTATTGTTGTAATTGGAAATTTAAATTATTAGCTCCACATATATTTCTGCCATTAAATGCTCATGGAAACTATGAATCTTCTGCTCTGTGAATAAGATTATGAAACAAATGTCAAAAGTTTTTTAAATCACAACAACATAATACTACTACTAATAATAATAATATTAATAATAACAACACAGTTGTCACATGTATTTTTTTTAACAACACCACATAAAGAGGTAATCTATTTTTCTCAAACTTCGATTTCACAAAATATGTTTTTATGTTCTATTAAATGTTTTGTACCTTCTGTGAAGGTACTCTTTTCCATTACTCCGCCGATTGTGTTGTAAATTAATTTCTCTAATTTTTGTGTAAAATGGGACTCGCTTGATGTTTTAACTCTGCTTTGTGCTGTAAATATAACTTTCAATCTCCTCTATGACACAAACCATCAGAAATAAGAAAACAGAAAACCACAATTGCTTTGCTTTTGGCTTGAATGCATTTATTGATCATGATGCACGGTAAGCTCATGCTGCATCTTCTCCTGCTGCTTATCGGTACTTCTCAGCCAGGGCCAGAGCCAAAGCAGCCAGGAACTTGTCCATGGCCACGTGGACCTCAGGGGTGAAGTCGGCAGGGAACATGATGGCCATGACCACCAGGATGTTGTGAGAGAGGATCTGTGGAAAGAAAGCAATCACACAGATGTTACAAATATGGAGTTCTTTTAACTCTCCACACCAATCACACACGGGAGCTTCATGTGAAAACAACAGATGGACCTGTTGCAGGTCTGGAGCCACGTCAACAATCTGAGCTTGAGGAACACTTCATCTCACACACTATCGTCTTGTAATGACTTTGGCTCTGCACCTTGAAGTTGGCAGGGTCCACTCGCAGAGTGAAGGCATGCAGCTCACTGAGGCCCAGCAGACCTCCTTTCAGGTCGTCGATCTTGGTCACAGCATCTGCGACTCCAGACATCACAGTTATTCCGTGCTTCTTCACAGAGGGAGAGGTGGGGCTCTGGTCCTTCCAGTGGGAGAAGTAAGTCTTGGTCTGCGGGTACACCGTCAGCATCCTGGGTCACAAAACATACAAGGTTATTTACACATGAATTAGTAAATGTTGGAGCAGGTTACATCGCTCCGTTCGTGGTGTAGTTACCTGGCCAAAGCATCGGTGCCGATGTCATCTGCCTTTCCAGACACTTTAGCCCAGAAGGCTTTGACTGCTTCCTTGTCCTTAACTGTGAGGCTGGTCATCTTGTCTTAGCTATTGTTGACTGCTGCTCTCAGGCAAACCATGAGGGGTTTTATACTTGAAACAGAACATGGACACACCCAGAACCTCCTCTAAGATGTGCTGCGTAAGGTTGGCCACGTGATGGGTCGATAAAAACAAGACTAATTGTTAAAATATTTAAATTCCCATTGTGGCAACAAATTATCAATCATATTATGAATGAAATTACAAGTGCATATATATGTAGTATTTTCATAAACAGTTTGATCAAAATGTTATCAGTAACTCCAGATTAATATGGCTTATAGTGTCTGTCCAAAATGTTTAAATATACAGACCAAACATATTTTAAATCCAAGCTCTGCAATCAAGTAATATTCTTTGATTTGTTCAGCATTTGGCAACCTTTCAACACAATGACTAAAGCCATTTTCAGTGCCTCGTGCTATACATGGAGTGTCTACACAAGGCTTATCTACACTGTACTGCAGCTGTAAGGGTGGATCCACAACATTAACAGATAAGCTGTATTTCCAGACTGTAGTTCAGCAGATATCCAAGTACTTACAGTTACTTTACATAAGCATAACTTGACTGTCAATTATGACCAAATGGGCAGAGTAATTGTTTTATGGCGGAATGATTTTGGACGTATAGAACCGAGCTCGTGGACATGATCACAATTAGTGCTGTTAGGTCATTTCGCCTGCTATCTTGTGCAGAGAATAAAGTTAATGGAAGAGAAGTAATCTCCTTCAACTCATGGAGACAAACTGTTTGAAAATCAAAGCTCAACTGAGTGAACCGCTTTGCTTTGTTTCAATGAAAAACAGCCGTCTCGTTTCGGACTAGCGGGTAGCTGTCCTCTATAATCCTACCTTGTCCCAAGCATATACAGTAGTTCAGAACGGAAGTGTTTTAACGTACTGTACGAGATAACATTGCCCTGTTATCTTATAGCGACTCCTCCCAAAGACAAGCAGCTGTCAGAGGAAAACAGCTGATGCTCTGACGAGTGTTGTTCTTTGAGATTATGAGAATAGACTATTGAAACGATCCAACAAGACTTTCAAAATGCAACACGCAGTAACGACTGTCCATTGCCTAGTATAAATAAATACAATTTGCACAAATAACTGGAGAGAAAATTGACTGTAGAGCATAAATTGAAGACAAACTCTCAAAGTTAGCTCACAGTTAAACCTCTTCAGGGCAACTTCAACAATGGAGTCTGCATAAATTCTACTACATAAACAATGATACAAGAAAAGCCAAAAATCTTCTTGATTTCAGGTTGGTTCTTGATTTACCATAATAATAGTATTAATTATAAAAAATAATAATAATGATTGGGTGTTTCTCCAACAAACAAGGTTCACTTCAAATATAACTTTGTTTGATTAGACTATATATATATATATATATATATATATATATATATATATATATATATAAATAATGTTTATATTTTATTATGATATATCTATAGATATTTATATTGATTTTATCGATTATATTATATGGTATTTATATATCATATTATATATATATGTTTATATTCTAATATACTGAATTGTGAATTGTATGAATAATATGTCCTTATTATGTCAGTGTTGAAATAAATGTTGAATATTTAACTGCAAAGTAGTAATGCGTTGTTGATACCTTTTTTTTTTTGCATTGTATCATGAAATTGATTGGATACTCTACCAAAAGAAAAATCCACCAGCCGCTGCTTCCCAGACGTGTACCAAGGAGGACTTTACTTTTTACAGGAGCCGCCAGAAAAGGGTCAAACTGATTCCAAGGTCGGCGTGTTAGCGTCTGTGATCGTGACTGGCCACAACCAGAGAGCATCGCAGAAGCAGAGAGAGGCACAACTTCACCTTCTTCCAAGTCGATGGAGACGGGGACAAGTTTGACATGGTGAAACTGCAGCAACACCTGTAATGTACAGAACTCCTTTCTGCTGGTGGCGGATGACGATGATAAAGAAGAAACGCACATGTCTAACAATACTGTGTATTACATTTGTTGCTGAAGTTTTACCTGCTCATGAGGCCGAGGCCTCCTGCTGCCTCAATGGTTCCATTTAGGATTCATCGGTCCCCAGCTGGACCCGAACATTGTTTTTTGACAGCAACAGTACAATCAAAACACAATGTGTCGTGTATTTTAATTACCTAATGTACTGTTTCATTTTCTTTCATTCATCTTTTCTTTTTTAGATAATTCATCCACTTTACATATTATCATCGCCATTATTATCCATCTTCACTGAAGGTCATTTTTTCATGTCCAGTATACTATTATTCATCTTGAGATGTATTTGTGATACAAATTATTAAGAAACAACGTGATGGATTTGCTTATTGTTTTATTTGCTTTTGAGACAAAAGGAACAAAGCGTTTCATGGTCAGCATGTGAGGTCTTCTGCTGCAGCTCTCTAGTGGTACTGTCTTCCCAGGGAGGACACCACCACGGCCAGGAACTTCTGGAAAGCTGCCTGGACTTCACCAGTGAAGTCTTTGCCCATCTGAGCAGCAACCACGACGGTCAGGCAGTCGGAAATGAGCTGCAACACAACAAGCATCAGAAACATCAGCAACATGAAAGGTTGGTCGTCTTTTCAGTAATAGTTGAACATGATTATGAACAATGTTAGTTCCACAACTTTACCTTGAAATTGTCGGGGTCCACGTGCAGCTTCTCAGAGTGCAGCACGCTCAGCTCGGAGTAGGTATCCTTCATGTTGTCCATGTTCTTCACACCGCGGTCCAGACCGTGGAGGATAGTCGTCCCGTGTGATGCAACCAGTGGATTTCCAATGATTGCAGCGGCGTTGTAGAGGTTTCCAAAGTTACCGAAATACCTCTGAGTCCAGGGGTAGACGATCAGACACCTGAAGGGAAAGAAAAACATACACGTAACAGAGTTAGATGGGGAAGAAAATGAACATTTGAAGATCTGAAACACATTGTGCCCAATGACAGAAGAAAAATCCTGATCCTGAAATATAGTTTAGGATTTCATCTCAAGCACACTTTGTTCATGCAGAGTTAAGACTCACCTGGAAAGAGCTGCAGGGCCCACCTTCCCATAGTCTAGCTTGGAGAAGATGTCCTGGATGGTGGCGCGCTCGAAGTCTGTCCATACGACCATTGTGCCGGCTGTAGATTGTCCTGTGCTGCTCAGTAGATCGTGTGTTCTCAGACAACAGAAGCATCTTTTAAAGCCCTCCAGCTCTCCTCCCAAAAGCATGTGATTGGATGGGCGGTGGGCCGGCCAAGTTCCGTGTTATGGATTTGCAACATTGATAAGAGAAGGGCACGTCTGCTCTGCCTAGATTAGGTATGTATAAGACAGAAGAACTAGAAATAGTTTGCCCACAAAGTATAGTTAGCCCACTGCAGCTGCACAGAGATCCATCAACAATGCAAATATGCAAAGAGCCTCAGACCCATGATGATTCAAATATTAATATTATTGCATAGATTGCTTTTAGAGACAATTAGTGGAAAAGTGTTTACGTCTTTACTGACGCTGGTTTTCCTTCTTTTGTCTGTATCTTTCCATCACACAAACGACCTCCTTGAAGGTCTCAGCATCAGCACCATGGACAGCGATCTTTAAAGTTAACTTTATAAAAGGATTATTAAATGATGAAGTAGAAGCTCATCTTAAACTAAATAGGACATTTAACGTTGAAAACACACACACACACACTCTCTCTCACACATGCACAAACACACAATAAGAGTAATATGAGAAATATGTCGTATATGATTAACTCCTCTTATATATTTGTGCAAATATCAAAATATATAGTTGGCCTAAACAGTGCTTATAGTTTTTCTACATTATTTCATATTATAATTTAGCATCCACCCCACTATAATTCACTATATTTAAACATAATATGTTTAATAATCTCTATTAATTGCTATATTTAATCACAGTTAATTAGGACATTATAAAGTCATTCAAATCAGCCACCTTTACTAATGACGAACACTGTAGCACATCCATGATTATAACATAATAATTACATCTTGAAAATGGGGCATTTTTCCTGCTAGTTTTACTTTTGAAACTTTAATTAAATTTCAATACTAACACTTGCACATTTTTATTTCAGTAAAATATCTGAACACTTCTTCCACCACTGTTTCAGAGGAACTATTAAACTGGACTTCTAATCTAAAGCATACACACTTGAATGCTGATGATTTGACATGATCGTATCAAATTCCAAGAAGCTCGAGAGACACAATAATAGTTTTTGCTTATCTCATGGGGGCTGCAAAGTAACGTGGAACGCCTTTTGTACCCTGTAGAGGAGGATCCGGGTGTGTCCATGCTCTGCTTCAAGCATAAAAACCCTCTGAGTTTGCGCTCATCACAGCCTTCTGCAGCACTCATTCAACCGCTAAGATGACCAGCCTCACAGTTAAGGACAAGGAAGCAGTCAAAGCCTTCTGGGCTAAAGTGTCTGGAAAGGCAGATGACATCGGCACCGATGCTTTGGCCAGGTAACTACACCACGAAGGGAGCGATGTAACCTGCTCCAACATTTACTAATTCATGTATAAATAACCTTGTATGTTTTGTGACCCAGGATGCTGACGGTGTACCCGCAGACCAAGACTTACTTCTCCCACTGGAAGGACCAGAGCCCCACCTCTCCCTCTGTGAAGAAGCACGGAATAACTGTGATGTCTGGAGTCGCAGATGCTGTGACCAAGATCGACGACCTGAAAGGAGGTCTGCTGGGCCTCAGTGAGCTGCATGCCTTCACTCTGCGAGTGGACCCTGCCAACTTCAAGGTGCAGAGCCAAAGTCATTACAAGACGATAGTGTGTGAGATGAAGTGTTCCTCAAGCTCAGATTGTTGACGTGGCTCCAGACCTGCAACAGGTCCATCTGTTGTTTTCACATGAAGCTCCCGTGTGTGATTGGTGTGGAGAGTTAAAAGAACTCCATATTTGTAACATCTGTGTGATTGCTTTCTTTCCACAGATCCTCTCTCACAACATCCTGGTGGTCATGGCCATCATGTTCCCTGCCGACTTCACCCCTGAGGTCCACGTGGCCATGGACAAGTTCCTGGCTGCTTTGGCTCTGGCCCTGGCTGAGAAGTACCGATAAGCAGCAGGAGAAGATGCAGCATGAGCTTACCGTGCATCATGATCAATAAATGCATTCAAGCCAAAAGCAAAGCAATTGTGGTTTTCTGTTTTCTTATTTCTGATGGTTTGTGTCATAGAGGAGATTGAAAGTTACAGCAAGCACATGTTAAAATATCAAGCACGTCACATTTTACACTCAGGCAAACATTAGACCCGAACCCTTTAATCGATTCATTGTTCATCAATATAGAGAAAATTTAAAAAGACATATTTTGAACATTGATCAATATTGTTATGATAAAAACCTGGAAATTAGTTGTTTTCAGGTTCTGTCAAATGCCATAATTTCTTATCTTTCTCAATTTTATTTGTGAAAGGAAATACCTGTCAGTGAGGTGACCTTTTTTTTTTTCAAGATGTCACTTCGATCCTGACATTTTATAGACAAAACGATTAATTTATTTACTGACAAAGTTATCAGCAAAATAATCAATGAAAAAAACGTTGCAGCAATACTCATGATGTTAAACTTACTTCAATTTATAATTCCTAGATATTAGAAAACAGAGAAAGTACAAAACTTTAGATAGCTCATATCCTTGAAACAAAAACTGAATTTTGGTACGATTAACGTTTTTCTCAAATTTTAAAAAAGATTATTTCTTTATGTGGCATTGTTCAAAAATCTGTGACAACTGTGAGACATGACAAAGAAATTAGTGTTGTTGTTATTATTATTATTACTATTATTATAATTGTATCGTTGTTGTTTTATTTAACTGTTGATTAATAATGTTAGTAATAAAGCAGCAAATTTTTACTTTTTCTGAGAATTTAATGGGAACAATATATTCTGTGAAGCTAATCATTTTATTTAAGGCAACATGTGATTTCAATATAATTTGAAAACCGGAAACAGTAGTACATTCAAAATATTGTTTTGTTAATGTATTTTCATGACATAAGATACGGCTTCATTTTCTTATTTGTTTCATTTTCTTTTTTAAATGATTCAACCACTCTACATGTCATCATCGCCATTGTTCTCCATCTTCACTGAAGGTCCATTTTTGTTAAGTCCAATATACTATCATTCATCTGATAAAAATTATTAAGAAACAACGTGATTGATTTGCTTATTGTTTTATTTGCTTTAGAGACAAAAGGAACAAAGCATTTCATGGTCAGCATGTGAGGTCTTCTGCTGCAGCTCTCTAGTGGTACTGTCTTCCCAGGGAGGACACCACCACGGCCAGGAACTTCTGGAAAGCTGCCTGGACTTCACCAGTGAAGTCTTTGCCCATCTGAGCAGCAACCACGACGGTCAGGCAGTCGGAAATGAGCTGCAACACAACAAGCATCAGAAACATCAGCAACATGAAAGGTTGGTCGTCTTTTCAGTCATTGTTGAACATGATTATGAACAATGTTAGTTCCACAACTTTACCTTGAAATTGTCGGGGTCCACGTGCAGCTTCTCAGAGTGCAGCACGCTCAGCTCGGAGTAGGTTTCCTTCATGTTGTCCATGTTCTTCACACCGCGGTCCAGACCGTGGAGGATAGTCGTCCCGTGTGATGCAACCAGTGGATTTCCAATGATTGCAGCGGCGTTGTAGAGGTTTCCAAAGTTACCGAAATACCTCTGAGTCCAGGGGTAGACGATCAGACACCTGAGAGGGGGAAAAAACATAAATGTAACAGAGTTAGATGGAGAGGAAATGAACATTTGTGATGATCTGAAACACAATTAACAAAAATCCTGATCCTGAAATATAGTTTAGGATTTCATCTTAAGCACACTTTGTTCATGCAGAGTTAAGACTCACCTGGAAAGAGCTGCAGGGCCCACCTTCGCATAGTCTAGATTGGAGAAGATGTCCTGGATGGTGGCGCGCTCGAAGTCTGTCCATACGACCATTGTGCCGGCTGTAGATTGTCCTGTGCTGCGTTCTCAGACGACAGAAGCATCTTTTAAAGCCTCCCAGGTCCCCTCCCAAAAGCATGTGATTGGATGGGCGGTGGGCCGGCCAAGTACACATTGATAACAGTACAATGACACATGGAATATTGCAGACATAAATAGGATTTTTTTGTGGTTCAGTACTTTTTTTTCTCTTCTGCAGTTTGAAATGAGAGTGCATGCATATGGAATATGTTACAAGATGTGTTTATTAGCAACACACAATAGTGCTGTGCCCGAGAACCAAGCATTACAACTCAAATGTGTGGACTGGAGCCCTCCACTTCCAAACAGCCTTCATGTAAATGACCCGCAGAGGGCGCTACAGTCGAGAGTCTGGACCTAAAGTACGAGCTAGGCCAGAGTAATGACAACTGTCTTTGAAACACATTTTTCTTCATATGAGCAGCAAGGCAGCATTCAGAGTTGCTTCTTTTCTGCTCTCGGCTAACGCTGCTAACAGTTCAATCTACAGCCAAAAAAGCTAACTGAGCTAACAACAGGTAATGCAATTGAACTCAGCGGAATAATTTGTCCACAATGTTATTTGTTTAACCGACAAGGTTTCTACCTCGTAACACTTTAGGACACTTTCAGTCAAAATATCAGCACATACTTGATTTGGTCAACTTTGAATTTTACATACATTTTTCTGCATTTAAAAACCTCTGTTTAGAATAACACATCTGTGCTTTCAAACAGGGAAGAAAAAAAAACGAGTTCACCCATAAATTGAGGGATTAAACAAAGAACTGTGCAATTTTCACATCAATAATATCAAGGAAATGCTTGGCAACTTTACTGCAGGGATTCATGTTGAGAAGTATGCTGTTACCTGGGAGCTGCTTTTTGTGTATTGTAATCATACACTCAAAGAACTTATGGACCAAGAATCTGCATAATAAATAGGCTGTGTATGTTGGACAGCAAATAGACATTTGCAATCCACTAGGTGGCGCTCCAACACAATTAAAGCTGTGGATTTGCTCGCTATGCACCTGTAGGAAGTTAGCTTACTTGAGGTTGTGTTGCTACATCATGATGTGCTGCACCTCTATTCAGTAAAAATATGTATTGAATAATAACGTTATCAATTAAATGACTGAGTGATTGTTTTGTGAAAGAAAACTGCTTTATTTGGATGTCTTGAACACCATAAGTAATACACAAGTGAAATATATGGTTTGGTACATGAGAAAATTAAAATGTCACAGATGCGCGCAAATGTGCCCCAATGCAAATTTTGGAGAACTTGCCTGAATTATTTCTGTACTAAACCCTCTCTAACTTTGTTCTGCTTCACTTTATCAAAGTCAACCTTTGCAGAGAGAATGTTCACATATTGTGCTATGGTTTGGGTTAGAGTTGGACCTTACAGCTGCATCGTTTCAAGGAAATAATCATCCTGCAAGTGATTTGTTTCTAGGCTGACCTGAAACCTTTTAATTTTTTTCTGTGTGTCATCTTCATTTACTCTTAACCAGTAACATGTAGACTAATATTGTCATGGGTTGAGTTTTGGTTCCTGTTTTATTAATCTTGTGTCCCCTGTGTCTCTGCACTTCCTGCTCTGGAGTTTGTCTGGGATTGTCTGTCTACCTGGTTCCTGATTGTGGATTCCCTGCACCTGTGCTGCCCTCATTGTGTCCACCTGTTGCTCGTTACCTCCCTCTTGTATGGAAACCCCATTTGTCTGCTGTCTCTTTGTCAGTTCGTACTATGTTACTCCGTGGTGTGTAGATGTCCTGTCTTACTTCAGTTTCCCTTCAAGTCCCAACTTGATTCCGGTACATTATATGACAGAATTCTGTCACGTGAGGTGTAAGAAGCAGGACCCAAACGCTGATGACCGTTCAAAGAATCTTTATGAACAAAAAAAATCAAGGACCAGCTCAAACAGCCCGGGCACAAAAAGCACAACACCAGAATCAAGTAGGGACTTGAAGGGAAACTGAAATAAGACAGGACATCTACCACGGAGTAACACAGTGCGAACCGAGAAGGAGATAGGAGACAAATGGGGTTAAATTACAAGAGGGCGGTAACGAGCAACAGGTGGACACAATGAGGGCAGCACAGGTGCAGGGAATCCACAATCAGGAACCAGGTCGACAGACAATCCCAGACAATCACCAGAGCAGGAAGTGCAGAGACGCAGAGGACACAAGATTAATAAAACAGGAACCAAAACTCAACCCATGACATATTTACACATCTCAACAAAATCTCATATTTAGCATTTTAATATAACACCTTTTAATATAACACTAAAATTATTCAAATAACACTACTGGTTGCAGAGATACACCCTTTTTAGTTTGGGTATAGATTTTCAAGCAGAGGCCTGAAAATAGGTTAGTTATTAAAAGGTTAAATAGTACAGTAAAGTATACTTGCATTTTAATATTTTTTTAGTTGAACTTTTAGTATTCTAAGTACATTTTAATACAGCAAAAAGTATAAACTTTTAGTATTAATCATGGAGGTATAATAAGTATATTTAAATTCTGTTTATTTATTTAAATTATGTTTATTTATTTGTATAGCCTTGGTTTTATTTGTATGTGTATACTTTTATTTATTTTTACTAGGTTAACCTATGGGTCTGAACTCTGTATAGTCCCAAACAAATGTTTAGAATTGTAAAGAATTGTGTCACTTGGGTTGGCTGAGTTACTGCAGGAGTCAACACCTCGTAGTTATTTTCTTTATCAAAGCAAATGCAGTGAGAAACCTCCAAAAAATACACTTCTGTTGGATAAGTTTCTCTTACAGCCACATGACCTTTTGACATAGTGAGACAATTTGTTGGCACTTGACCTTAAATGACCTGTTGTGAGCAAACACAGTTTTTCAGCAGTCTGTCTTCATCAGTCGGAGTCACTGGAATATGTTGTTTTGGATCATTAAAGTAAATGCACATTACATTGTGAAGTCTTTAATGTCATTAAAAGAAGACCCTTTGCTTTTGTGGTGTGTTGTAAAATTTGTTTTTTAGAGCAATGGTGAGAAGTTTATCTCGTGCAAGCTGTAGCATAGCATTTGGAAGCTGTCCAAATGTTGTGCAACCTAAGAGGCCCGGGCGTGCCTGTTTCTGCAGAATATTTCAACAGTGGAATGAATCGGCATTCAACCATCAAGCTGGTGCCTGTGTTAAAGACAATGACGGGTAAATACTTATATATACATAAATAATTTTATACAAAAGGATTTTATCCATTTATTACTCACTTCCATCTTCAATCTCACGTATAATTAACAATGCTGGTGACATACCTGCAGACCAATACATAAATAGTACTGGAATATGTCATTTTGGATTCTTAAAGTATATGCATAAATTATTGTTAAGTCTTGAATATTGTTAACAGAAGACAATTTGAATAACTTGATTAACCTATGCTTTTTTGATTAACATATGGTTGGTTCGACTTTACTTGATTTTTAATTTTTTTTATAGTTTTAACTACCTCTTTCTCTCCTGAGCATATTGTGACACAGTCGCACATACAATCACTTTAACTTTGCCCTGATTGAATCATAAAGACAAAGAAAAGCTGTTGAAATGCTTATTGTTTTATTTATTGATGCCTTAGCGACATGTAAACAAACAAAGAGCTTTTCATGGTCAGCATGTGAGGTCTTCTGTTGCAGCTCTCTAATGGTACTGTCTTCCCAGAGCGGATATCACGACGGCCAGGAACTTCTGGAAAGCTGCCTGGACGTCACCAGTGAAGGCTTTGCCCATCTGAGCAGCAACCACAATGGTCAGGCAGTCGGAAATCAGCTGCAACAGAACAAGCATCAGAAACATCAGCAACATAAAGGGTTGGTCGAGTAATTGTTGAACATGATTATTTGCAATATTAGTTCCATAACTTTACCCTGAAATTGTCGGGGTCCACGTGCAGCTTGTCGGAGTGCAGCACGCTCAGCTCGGCGTAGGTTTCCTTCATGTTGTCCATGTTCTTCACACCGCGGTCCAGACCGTGGAGAATAATTGTTCCGTGTTTTGCAACATTTGGATTTCCCATGATTGCAGCGGCGTTGAAGAGGTTTCCAAAGTTGCCAAAATACCTCTGAGTCCAGGGGTAGACGATCAGACACCTGAGGAAACACAGAAAAACATGCACAGATAAAAATTAAAACATAAATAAATAAGGATTTGTCAATACCTGTTTTTATATAATCATGAGAAGGAAAACATAAAACACCTGAAACAATGCCTCACCTGGAAAGAGCTGCAGGGCCCACGGTCTCATAGTCCATCTTGGAGAAGATGTCCTGGATGGTGGCGCGCTCGAAGTCTGTCCATACGACCATTGTGCCGGCTGTTGATTGGATTCACTGTGTGGGTCAGTGTCTGAGGCCACTTTTAAAAGGACTAGTCAACTCCTCCCCTAAACATGCTTATTATACCCCGTCTAATCACAGGATGGAGTGGAGAAGTGGGTTGGCCAAATATTATGGTTTTAGAAATTGATAAAGAAATGGCTAAACTGCAATGTTAAGATTGTGTCCGAAGCAGAGGAAGAAGATATAGCTGGGTGTGTTATTTAGTTACATTAAGAAACATTAAGATAACAGTTAAACACCTAAACCGCCTTTCTTGAAAGTGTTAGGGTGGGGGGCAGGGGTGACAGCAGGTCAACCAACAGATGTCTTACATCATCTGAAAGTTGGGGGCCTGAAGATTAACCAAGTTATAAATCATCATTAATAAACAATGTATTTTTTTATGGAAATACATTGTGAAAGGGTTGAGAACATTATAATGGCTATACATATATTAGCGTTCTTTCAACTTTGAGATATTTTGGGCTGATTTCTTACACATATTATATATTTTGAAAAAATATATAATAGCAAATGTAACATGTTTTCACCATCAGAGAATCAAATTTTGAAATTTTTTTTAAAAATCACATGAATTTTTGTGGGTTTACTCTCAGCTTTCCAGTCATAAACAATGTTTGCAATAAAGGGACTATTTAATGAACAGCAGAATGCAGCATTTCAAAATGACGTATTCATACTGCATGCAAAAACCTTCATGTGATCTGCATAAGGTGTCTATGTTCGAACTAGTCTTCATGAGAAGTTTATCTCATGCAAGCTACATCATATTACTTGGAAGCTGTCCATATATCGGGCTATCTTGGGGGTGGCCCGTGTGTGCCCATGCGCTGTTTTACTGTATATAATAACCAAGGTTTTGGTGGCTCGGCATTCAACTGAACAAGCACCAAGGAAGATGAGTCTCACCGCTAAGGACAAGGAAGCAGTCAAAGCCTTCTGGGCTAAGGTTTCTGGCAAAGCTGGAGATATCGGCTCTGATGCTCTGTCCAGGTAAATAAACCAACTGCACTCGCGGCTCCTAAATAACGTTTTTGTTTTAAAAAAATGTAAAATCAACCTATTGCATTTTCCCTCTCTGATGTGTTACTCAGGATGCTGGTGGTCTACCCTCAGACCAAGACCTACTTTTCCCACTGGAAGGACTTGAGCCCTGGATCTGAGCAGGTGAAGCAGCACGGAAGGACCGTGATGGGTGGAGTTGCAGAAGCTGTGGGCAAAATGGACGACCTGAACGCGGGTCTCTTGAACCTTAGTGAGCTGCATGCCTTCACTCTGAGAGTGGACCCTGCCAACTTCAAGGTAGATGTCAGAGATGATGATTTACACGTCATTGTAGACTAGAGCATAGAGTGGTGGAGGATGAGAAGGGACAGGAAGATGTTAGTTTGTTGTTCTTTGACTTTCTGTTGAGACCTAATTGAAAATACAGCATCTTGTGGATTTTGGAGACTTTCATTTTTTACACTCAGTCGGTTTAATAATGCTTGATAATGTTTTAATTTCCATTATTCTATTTCCACAGATCCTCTCTCACAACATCCTGGTGGTCATGGCCATCATGTTCCCTGGAGACTTCACCCCTGAGGTCCATGTGTCCATGGACAAGTTCCTGGCTGCTGTGGCTCGTGCCCTCTCTGAGAAATACAGATAAACTGTAAACAGGAGCCGCTGACGGACAGCAGCATGATCTTCGATATAGAAACTCTCTGTCAGTCAGAATATTAATAAAAGATCAAATGCAATTAAACTGTTTGTGTGGTGTTAGTTTCTTTGGAGCAGATGTACAGATTAAACCAGGTTCAATTCATGTCAACAGCATGCATAGTTCAGTGGAATTGATATTGGAATAACGATATTAAGACCTAAAATGCCGTAGAAAACAACAAATAGCAGAAGGTTTTGCCTTTTGAAACACAAACAAAACATTTTTTAATTTGATAGGATTCATATAAAGGTATTAAACATAAAACAGAAGCACAATATCTATAACAAAACACAGAGAGAGAGAAAGAGAGAGAGAGAGAGAGAGAGATGGACTAATATGAGTAATATGCCACATATGTTTATTTCTTATACATTTGTGAAAATACATAAATCTTTATATTATATAGTTGCCCCACAATCATTTTCATATTATCTTGATTTGACCATGAAAGCAAAAGGAAAAGAGAAAGAGTAAGATGAGTAATATGTTAAGTGAGCTCTTACATTTTTTTTGGGGCCCCTTCGGGCTTAGCCCGAAGAAACAACATGGTCCCGCAGCGACTCCGTGGATTCACCACCCGCAGGAAGGATCATCGGGGTGCAATGAAGACCGGGCGGCAGGACAGGCAGGACAGGCAGAGGGCCTGGGCGAGCCGATCGCCGGCAGCATAGACTAGCTCTCGGGACGTGAAACGTCACCTCGCTCGCGGGGAAAGAGCCGGAGCTGGTGCAGGAGGTGGAGTGGTACCAGCTAGATATAGTTGGGCTCACCTCCACACACAGCAAGGGCTCTGGAACCAAGCTCCTGGAGAAGGGTTGGACTTTGTCCTTTTCTAGAGTTGCCCAGGGTGAGAGGCGACGGGCAGGAGTGGGGATACTCATGATCCCCCAGCTGAGCACTTCTTGGAGTTTTTTTCCGGTGAACGAGAGGGTCGCCTCCCTGCGCCTCCGGGTTGCGGGGAGTAAGGCTCTGACTGTTGTTTGTCCTTATGCACCGAACAGCAGCTCGGAGTATCCGGCCTTCTTGGAGTCGGTGGGAGAGGTCCTGGAGAGGGCCTCTCCCGCCGACTCCATAGTTCTCCTGGGAGACTTCAACGGTCACGTGAGCAATGACAGAGAAACCTGGCGGCGGGTGATTGGGAGGAACGGCTTGCCCGATCTGAACCCTAACGGTGTTCTGTTGTTGAACTTCTGTGCTAGCCACAGTTTGGTCATAACAAACACCATGTTCGAGCATAAGGTGGCTCATAAGTGTACTTGGTACCAGAATACCTTAGGCTGGAGATCGATGATTGACTTTGTAATCTTATCATCTGATCTGCGGTCGTATGTCTTGGACACTCAGGTGAAGAGAGGAGCAGAGCTGTCAACCGATCACCACCTGGTGGTGAGTTGGATCAGATGGCGAGGGAGACGGCAAGAAAGACCTGGCAAACCCAAACGTGTCGTGAACTGGGAACGTCTGGCTGAAGATCCTGTCCGGAAGATCTTCAACTCCCACCTCCGGAAGAACTTTTCACACATCCTGAAGGTGGTTGGGGACATGGAATCCGAGTGGACCTTGTTCAAAGCCTCTATTGTGGATGCGGCCGCCAGGAGCTGTGGTCTGAAGGTCGTCGGTGCCTGTCGCAGCGGCAACCCGAGAACCCGGTGGTGGACACCGGGGGTGAGGGAAGCCGTCAAGCTGAAGAAGGAGGCTTTTCGGGCCTAGTTGGCCCAGGGGTCTCCTGAAGCAGCTGACGGGTGCCAGCAGGCCAAGAGGGCTGCAGCTGCGGCGATCGCGGATGCTAAAACTCGGGCATGGAAAGAGTTCGGGGAGGCCATGGAGAAGGACTTTCGGTTGGCCTCGAAGAGGTTCTGGCAAACCCTCCAACGGATCAGGAATGGAAAGCAGGGCCGACCCCGGGCTGTTCTCAGCGGGGAAGGGGGAACTGCTGACTCGGACTGGGGACATTGTCGGCCGGTGGAAAGAGCCCTTTGAGGAACTCCTAACCCCGGCCAACATGTCCCCTGAGGAGGGGGCAGCGCCTGAAGTCTTTGGGGTGGGTGCACCCATATCCCTGGCAGAGGTCACTAAGGTAGTTAAAGAGCTTCTTGGTGGCAAGGCGCTGGGGGTGGATGAGATCTGCCTTGAGATGCTGAAAAGGCTGGACATTGTTCAGCTGTCTTGGTTGACACGCCTTTTCAGTGTCGCATGGGGTTCGGGAACAGTGCTCATGGACTTTTAAATCTTTTCACAATTTAAAAAAAAAAATGATATAAAATAACACAAGTATTAGAACTCATTTGGGGTTCATATAACTACTTGAACACAGACAGTAAAAACAATGTATTTCAGCGCATATATATATATATACTGAAGTAACTTTTAAGTATACATTTTCCACTGAGCATAATTAAAAGGCTTTTTTATGATATATTTTTCACATCGTCTTGCTTTGACAGTAAAAGCAGAAAGAAAAAAGACATGAAACTTTTTTAAATGCTGAATGTTTTATTTATTTACGCCTCTGAGACAGTTAAAAAAAACAGATTTTTTTTTCATGTTTAGCATGTGAAATCTTCTGCTGCAGCTCTCTAATGGTACTGTTTTCCCAGGGCGGCTATCACCACGGCCAGGAACTTCTGGAAAGCTGCCTGGACTTCACCAGTGAAGGCTTTGCCCATCTGAGCAGCAAGCACAATGGTCAGGCAGTTGGAAATGAGCTGCAACACAACAAGTATCAGAAACATCAGCAAAATGAAAGGTTGGTCGTCTTTTGAGTAATTGTTGAACATGATTATCATCATTTATTAGTTCTACAACTTTACCCCGAAATTGTCGGGATCCACACGCAGCTTCTCAGAGTGCAGCACGCTCAGCTCGGCGTAGGTTTCCTTCATGTTGTCCATGTTCTTCACACCCCGCTCCAGACCGTGGAGGATAATTGTTCCGTGTTTTGCAACCAGTGGATTTCCAATGATTGCAGCGGCGTTGTAGAGGTTTCCAAAGTTACCGAAATACCTCTGAGTCCAGGGGTAGACGATCAGACACCTGAGGAAACATGGAAATACATGCATAACTCGTAATGAAAAATAAATGTGTAAATGCACTTCTATTTATACATTCATGTGAGATGTGAGGGAAAACCTTTAAAGAAAAGAGCAGCAATGCCTCACCTGGAAAGAGCTGCAGGGCCCACGGTCTCATAGTCCATCTTGGAGAAGATGTCCTGGATGGTGGCGCGCTCGAAGTCTGTCCATTTGACCATTTTGTCGGCTGTAGATTGGATTCACTGTGTGGGTCAGTGTCTGATGCCTCTTTTAAAATGACCATTAACTCCTCCCCCAAATATGCATCTAGAATTCTGTCCAATCATAGGATGGAGTGGGGAAGTGGGTTGGTAGAGTACTACCATTTTTGAAAATTGATAAAGGAAAGGCTAATAATAATTTCTTTACCTCAGTTGTCATCCTCCTTAACTCTGCACCACGGCGATAGCCCCCATCCAACCCCCCATCACCATCACCACCACCAACCCCTCCCATACACACACACACGCACACACACACACACACACACACACACACACACACACACACAAGATGTGTAGATTGTGTCCGGAAACAGATATAGCTGGGTGTGTTGTGGAGTTACATTAAGAAACATTAAGATAACAGTTTAACACCTCTAACGCCTTTCTTACGAGTGTAGGTGTGGGGTATAAGCAGGTCAACCAACAGCTGTCTTACAACATCTGAAAGCTGGGACCTGAAGATTGACCTGCCCAAGTCATGAATCATTATTAAAAAATGTTTTATTTATTTATTGAAATACATTGCCAAAGGGTTTTGAACATTATAATGAATATACAATACATACATTCTCATTTTCACTTTCAGATATTTTTATGTTGATAGCATTTATTACACATATTTTTATATATTAAGAATATATATATATATACATATGTATATATATATATATATATATATATATATATATATATATATATATTTATATATACATATATATATAGATATTTACATATAAATATGAAAATAAAAATTCTCTCTCTTTCTATATATATATATATATATATATATATATATATATATATATATATATATATATATATATATATATAACACCTCTAACGCCTCTATATATGTATATAATTGAGAATTGATGAAATTATCAGAAATCCCTCCAAAATACAATTTTTAGATATGTAGGAAACGAAAAAATGACCAGTTTGTATCTCTGTATACGAAAGCAATAGACGTTGTGACTATTTCAGGAATGGCCATACAAATGTGCCAGGTCACAACAGGTAAATTAAGGGCCAAAAAATAATGTATTTATGGTGCATGCAAAAACCTGCATGTCATCAGCATAAAGTGGCCATTTTCAATATTTTTCTATAGTCTTCATGAGAAGCTTATCTCATGGAAGTTGCATCATATCACTTTGAAGCTGTCCATATCAGCCTATCTTGGAGGTGGTCCGGTTGCGCCCATGCGCTGCTTCCTGTATATAATAACCAAAGTTTGGGCTGATCGGCATTCAACCGAACAAGCACCAAGAAAGATGAGTCTCACCGCTAAAGACAAGGAAGCAGTCAAAGCCTTCTGGGCTAAGGTGTCTGGCGAGGCTGCGGAAATTGGCTCTGATGCTCTGTCCAGGTAAATATAACCACAAACTGCACAAAATGCTTTGTATATATTAAAAACAATCTATCTTTCTATTCAGCCAATTGCTCCTTGCTTATTTACACTCTCATGTGTTACTCAGGATGCTGAAGGTCTACCCGCAGACCAGGAGCTACTTTTCCCACTGGAAGGACTTGAGCCCTGGATCTGAGGAGGTGAAGAAGCACGGAAGGACCGTGATGGGTGGAGTTGCAGATGCTGTGGGCAAAATGGACGACCTGACAGCAGGTTTCCAGGAACTCAGCCAGCTGCATGCCTTCACTCTGCGAGTGGACCCTGCCAACTTCAAGGTAAATGTCATAGCTGATGATTTACACGTTAGTTTAGCGTATAGAGCGGTGGAGGAAGAGGAGGAACGGGAATATGTTAGTTTGTTGTTCTTTGGCTTTCTGTCGAGATCTAATTGAAAACACAGCATCTTGGGGATTTTGGAGCCTTTCAATATTTTACACTCAGTAGGTTTAATAATGCTTGATCATGTTTTAAATTCCATTATTCTATTTCCACAGATCCTCTCTCACAACATCCTGGTGGTCATGGCCATCATGTTCCCTGGAGACTTCACCCCTGAGGTCCATGTGTCCATGGACAAGTTCCTGGCTGCTGTGGCTCGTGCCCTCTCTGAGAAATACAGATAAACTGTAAACAGGAGGCGCTGAAGAACAGCAGCATGGTCTTAGATATAGAAACTCTATGTCATTCAAAATATGAATAAAAGATGAAATGCAATGAAACTGTTTCTGTGGTGTGAGTTTCTTTGGAGTAGACGTACAGATTAAAACAGGTTTAATTTAGTTCAACAGCATGCAAAGTACAGTGGAATTGATATTGGAATAACAATATTAAGACCTAAAATGCTGTAGAAAACAACAAATAGCAGAAGGTTTTGCCTACATCTAAAGAGACAATATAGCTGTTTTTGAAACACAAACAAAACATTTTTGAATTTGATAGGATTTATATAAAGGTATTTAACATAAAACAGAAGCACAATGTCTATAAAAAAAACAGAGAGAGAGAGAGAGAGAGAAAGAGAGAGAGAGAGAGAGAGAGAGAGAGAGAGAGAGAGAGAGAGAGAGAGAGAGTAATATCAGTAATATGCCACATATGTTTATCTCTTATACATTTGTGAAAATACATGAATCTTTATATTATATAGTTTCCCCACAGCTTTAGTTTTTGGTTTTACCATGATATTTTTCAATTAATCTTCTTCTCCATTATATTCAAAAGATAACTTGTTTAAATACATATACTACACCATGTTATTATTATTATTATTATTATTATTATTAATAATAATAATAATAAGTGCATTATGATTATACAAACCATACATTTAGATTATTATAATACATTCTGTAAAACTTTGAAAGTGGTCATCCGACATGAATCATTTTCTTATTATCTTGATTTGACCGTGGAAGAAAAGACAGAGCGAGTAAAATGAGTCATATGTCAGGTTAGCTCTTACATTTTTGTAAATACGTCTTTATCTTATAAAGTTGTCCCACAGCTTTTTTTTTTAATTAGAATATTTTCAATTCATCCCCCATTATATTTCAAATATATAAACTAATAATAATACATACTTTACATACTATACCATAATATTTTGTTTAATATTATGAAGTGCATTATAATAATAGAAAACATACAACGTGATTATTCAGATTCAACTTTATTGTTATTACAGAGTAAAAGTATTGGAACAACAAAATGTAGTTTAGCATCTGACCAGAGTGCAGAAGAAAGCAGTAACAGTGCAGTGTGCTGCATACAATGTCCACAGTATGAACATTATTGAACATTAGAAACAATGTTTTTAAATGCAGATAATTTCATATATATATATATATATATATATTATATTATATATTTATATATATATATATATATATATATATATAATATATATATATATATATATAATATATGTATATATTATACATTATGTTGATTGTGTGTGTGTGTGTGTGTGTGTGTGTGTGTGTGTGTGTGTGTGTGTGTGTGTGTGTGTGTGTGTGTATGTGTGTGTGTGTGTGTGTATGTGTGTGATATAAACAGCAAAGTGCAAGAGTGTATAGTCATTGGAGGTAGGTGTCTGGTGTGTGCGTGTGCGTGTGCTTGTGTGTGTATCTGTAGGAGTGGAGGGGTTGGTGATGGGGGCTATCACCATGGTTCAGAGTTAAGGATGTTGACAGCTGAGGAGAAGAAATTAGTTTTATAATTCAACCAAAAGTAAAATTTTGAACATGGTCATCCATGATGACTATTAGGCTAGTTTTAAGTAGACATTTTTCCAACTCTGAGCACAATTAAAAGTTATGAAAAAGGCTTTTTTTATAATATATTTTTCACATCGCCTTGCTTTGACAGTAGAAGCAGAAAGAAAAAACACTTGAAACTTGTTAAATTGCTGAATGTTTTATTTATTTACGCCTCTGAGACATGTAAAAAACAAACACAGAGCTTTTCATGATCAGCATGTGAGGTCTTCTGCTGCAGCTCTCTAATGGTACTGTTTTCCCAGGGCGGCTATCACCACGGCCAGGAACTTCTGGAAAGCTGCCTGGACTTCACCAGTGAAGGCTTTGCCCATCTGAGCAGCAAGCACAATGGTCAGGCAGTTGGAAATGAGCTGCAACACAACAAGTATCAGAAACATCAGCAACATAAAAGGTTGGTCGTCTTTTCAGTAATTGTTGAACATGATTATCATCATTTATTAGTTCTACAACTTTACCCCGAAATTGTCGGGATCCACACGCAGCTTCTCAGAGTGCAGCACGCTCAGCTCGGCGTAGGTTTCCTTCATGTTGTCCATGTTCTTCACACCCCGCTCCAGACCGTGGAGGATAATTGTTCCGTGTTTTGCAACCAGTGGATTTCCAATGATTGCAGCGGCGTTGTAGAGGTTTCCAAAGTTACCGAAATACCTCTGAGTCCAGGGGTAGACGATCAGACACCTGAGGAAACATGGAAATACATGCATAACTCGTAATGAAAAATACATGTGTAAATGCACTTCTATTTATACATTAATGTGAAGGAAAACATTAAAAGAAAAGAGCAACAATGCCTCACCTGGAAAGAGCTGCAGGGCCCACGGTCTCATAGTCCATCTTGGAGAAGATGTCCTGGATGGTGGCGCGCTCGAAGTCTGTCCATTTGACCATTTTGTCGGCTGTAGATTGGTTTCACTGTGTGGGTCGGTGTCTGATGCTTCTTTTAAAAGGAGCATTAACTCCTCCCCCAAATATGCATCTAGAATTCTGTCCAATCATAGGATGGAGTGGGGAAGTGGGTTGGTGGATGTTACACTTTTTGAAAATTGATAAAGGAAAGGCTAATAATAATTTCTTCACCTCAGTTGTCATCCTCCTTAACTCTGCACCACGGCGATAGCCCCCATCCAACCCCCCATCACCATCACCACCACCAACCCCTCCCATACACACACACACACACACACACACACACACACACACACACACACACACACACACACACACACAAGATGTGTAGATTGTGTCCGGAAACAGATATAGCTGGGTGTGTTGTGTAGTTACATTAAGAAACATTAAGATAACAGTTTAACACCTCTAACGCCTTTCTTACGAGTGTAGGTGTGGGGTATAAGCAGGTCAACCAACAGCTGTCTTACAACATCTGAAAGCTGGGACCTGAAGATTGACCTGCCCAAGTCATGAATCATTATTAAAAAATGTTTTATTTATTTATTGAAATACATTGCCAAAGGGTTTTGAACATTATAATTGATATACAGAACATCATTAAATCATTTTAACTTTCAGATATTTTTATGCTGATAGCATTTTTTTTACATATATTTGTATATATATCGAATATATAGAACATATATATATATATATATATATATATATATATATATATATATATATATATATATATATATATATATATATATTGTGTCTCTGTATACGAAAAGCAATAGATGTCGTGACTATATAAGGAATGCCCGTAAAAATGTGTCAGGTCACAACAGGTAAATTAAGAGCCAAAAAATAATGTATTTATGGTGCATGCAAGAACCTGCATGTCATCAGCATAAAGTGGCCATTTTCTATATTTTTCTATAGTCTTCATGAGAAGCTTATCTCATGGAAGTTGCATCATATCACTTTGAAGCTGTCCATATCAGCCTATCTTGGAGGTGGTCCGGTTGCGCCCATGCGCTGCTTCCTGTATATAATAACCAAAGTTTGGGCTGATCGGCATTCAACCGAACAAGCACCAAGGAAGATGAGTCTCACCGCTAAAGACAAGGAAGCAGTCAAAGCCTTCTGGGCTAAGGTGTCTGGCGAGGCTGCGGAAATTGGCTCTGATGCTCTGTCCAGGTAAATATAACCACAAACTGCACAAAATGCTTTGTATATATTAAAAACAATCTATCTTTCTATTCAGCCAATTGCTCCTCGCTTATTTACACTCTCATGTGTTACTCAGGATGCTGAAGGTCTACCCGCAGACCAGGAGCTACTTTTCCCACTGGAAGGACTTGAGCCCTGGATCTGAGGAGGTGAAGAAGCACGGAAGGACCGTGATGGGTGGAGTTGCAGAAGCTGTGGGCAAAATGGACGACCTGACAGCAGGTTTCCAGGAACTCAGCCAGCTGCATGCCTTCACTCTGCGAGTGGACCCTGCCAACTTCAAGGTAAATGTCATAGCTGATGATTTACACGTCAGTTTAACGTATAGAGCGGTGGAGGAAGAGGAGGAACGGGAATATGTTAGTTTGTTGTTCTTTGGCTTTCTGTCGAGATCTAATTGAAAACACAGCATCTTGGGGATTTTGGAGCCTTTCAATATTTTACACTCAGTAGGTTTAATAATGCTTGATCATGTTTTAAATTCCATTATTCTATTTCCACAGATCCTCTCTCACAACATCCTGGTGGTCATGGCCATCATGTTCCCTGGAGACTTCACCCCTGAGGTCCATGTGTCCATGGACAAGTTCCTGGCTGCTGTGGCTCGTGCCCTCTCTGAGAAATACAGATAAACTGTAAACAGGAGGCGCTGAAGAACAGCAGCATGGTCTTAGATATAGAAACTCTATGTCATTCAAAATGTGAATAAAAGATCAAATGCAATGAAACTATTTGTGTGGTGTTAGTTTCTTTGGAGTAGACGTACAGATTAAACCAGGTTCAATTCATGTCAACAGCATGCAAAGTTCAGTGGAATTGATATTGGAATAACGATATTAAGACCTAAAATGCTGTAGAAAACAACAAATAGCAGAAGGTTTTGCTTACGTCTAAAGAGACAATATAGCTGTTTTTGAAACACAAACAAAACATCGAATTTTATAAGATTTATTTAAAAGGTATTTAACATAAAACAGAAGCACAATATCTTTAACAAAACAGAGAGAGAGAGAGAGAGAAAGAGAGAGAGAGAGAGAGAAAGAGAGAGAGTAATATCAGTAATATGCCACATATGTTTATCTCTTATACATTTGTGAAAATACATGAATCTTTATATTATATAGTTTCCCCACAGCTTTCGTTTTTTGTTTTACTATAATATTTTCAATGTATCCTCTTCTCCTCCATTATATTCAAAAGATAACTTGTTTAAATACATATACTACACCATGTTATTATTATTATTATTATTATTATTATTATTATCATTAATAAGTGCATTATAATTATACAAATCATACATTTGGATTATTATATTACATTATGTAAACCTTTGAAAGTGGTCATCCGACATGAATCATTTTCATATTATCTTGATTTTAACATGAAAGCAGGAAAAATATATATATATAGACAGAGAGAGTAATATGAGTCATATGTCAGGTTAGCGCTTACATTTTTGTAAATACATCTTTATCTTATAAAGTTGCCCCACTGCTTTTTTTATGAGAATATTTTCAATTCATCCCCCATTATATTTCAAATATATAAACTAATAATCATGCATAGTTTACATACTATACCATAACATTATGTTTAATATTATAAAGTGCATTATAACAATAGAAAACATACAGTGTGACTATTCAGATTCAACTTTATTGTCATTGCAGAGTAAAAGTATTGGAACAACAAAATGTAGTTTAGCATCTGACCAGAGTGCAGAAGAAAGCAGTAACAGTGCAGTGTGCTGCATACAATGTCCACAGTATGAACATTATTGAACATTAGAAACAATGTTTTTAAATGCAGATAATTTCATATATATTTATACGTATATATTATATATATATAATATATTTATATATATATATGTATATATATATATATATATATATATATATATATATATATATATATATATATATATATATATGTGTGTGTGTGTGTGTGTGTGTGTGTGTGTGTGTGTGTGTGTGTGTGCGTGTGTGTGTGTATGTGTGTGTGACATAAACAGCAAAGTGCAAGAGTGTGTCGTCGTTGGAGCAAGGTATCTGGTGTGTGTGTGTGTGTGTGTGTGTGTGTGTGTGTGTGTGTGTGTGTGTGTGTGTGGGAGTGGAGGGGTTGGTGGTGGGGCTATCACCGTGGTTCATTGTTAAGGATAGTGAAAGCTAAGGAGAAGAAATTAGTTTTATAATTCACCCTAAGGTAAAATTTTGAACATGGTCATCCATGATGACTATTAGGTTAGTTTTAAGTAGACATTTTTCCAACTCTAAACATAATAAAAAGTTTTGAAAAAGGCTTTTTTTATAATATATTTTTCACATCGTCTTACTTTGACAGTAAAAGCAGAAAGAAAAAAGACATGAAACTTTTTAAAATGCTGAATGTTTTATTTATTTACGCCTCTAAGTCATGTGAAAAACAGACTTTCATGATCAGCATGTGAGGTCTTCTGCTGCAGCTCTCTAATGGTACTGTTTTCCCAGGGCGGCTATCACCACGGCCAGGAACTTCTGGAAAGCTGCCTGGACTTCACCAGTGAAGGCTTTGCCCATCTGAGCAGCAAGCACAATGGTCAGGCAGTTGGAAATGAGCTGCAAGACAACAAGCATCAGAAACATCAGCAACATGAAAGGTTGGTCATCTTTTCAGTAATTGTTGAACATGATTATCATCATTTATTAGTTCTACAACTTTACCCCGAAATTGTCGGGATCCACACGCAGCTTCTCAGAGTGCAGCACGCTCAGCTCGGCGTAGGTTTCCTTCATGTTGTCCATGTTCTTCACACCCCGCTCCAGATCGCGGATGATAGTCGTCCCGTGTTTTGCAACCAGTGGATTTCCAATGATTGCAGCGGCGTTGTAGAGGTTTCCAAAGTTACCGAAATACCTCTGAGTCCACGGGTAGACGATCAGACACCTGAGGAAACATGGAAATACATGCATAACTCGTAATGAAAAATGAATGTGTCAATGCACTTCTATTTATACATTAATGTGAAGGAAAACCTTAAAAGAAAAGAGCAGCAATGCCTCACCTGGAAAGAGCTGCAGGGCCCACGGTCTCATAGTCCATCTTGGAGAAGATGTCCTTGATGGTGGCGCGCTCGAAGTCTGTCCATTTGACCATTTTGTCGGCTGTAGATTGGACTCACTGTGTGGGTCAGTGTCTGATGCTTCTTTTAAAAGGCCCATTTAACTCCTCCCCCAAATATGCATCTAGAATTCTGTCCAATCATAGGATGGAGTGGGGAAGTGAGTTGGTGGATGTTACACTTTTTGAAAATTGATAAAGAAAAGGCTAATAATAATTCCTTCACCTCAGTTGTCATCCTCCTTAACTCTGCACCACGGCGATAGCCCCCATCCAACCCCCCATCACCATCACCACCACCAACCCCTCCCATACACACACACACGCATACGCACACACACACACACACACCAGATGCGTAGATTGTGTCTGAAGCAGAGGAAATAGATATAGCTGGGTGTGTTGTGTCGTTGAAACATTAAGATAATAGTTTAACACCTATACACCAGGTCAACCAACAGATGTCTTGCATCATCTTGAAGCTTGGACCTGAAGATTAACCTGTCCAAGTCATAAATCATTATTTAAAAATGTTTCATTTATTTTACCCTCCTCTTGTGTTAGGATCGGCACTGACCCGTTTAAGATTTTAAATGCATAAAAGAATTACATAAAATGTGTTTATTGCATCAAGGCTTGTTTGACTTTGTCAGGAACCTGTATTTTAACAAAATAAAACAAAACTTGTTTTTTCTCACTAAATTATAAAATGCTCTTGCTAAAATTATGACCATTGTATTGTTGGTGTCGGTTTCGATCCAGTTGGGTAAATATATAATTTGCTTGATTGGTTTTGCTTTATTTTAACTTGCAAATTTAAATGTTGTGTCATGACTTGTGATACTTTTCATTTTGTATTCAAGTTCTATTCCTGGAAAAAATATTTCAGGACCAGTATGCAGAATACACCATTTCAAAATAGGCGAAAATAACGTATTTAATGAAAAAACAACAACTGCATGTCATCAGCATAAAGTGACCATGTCTTCTTTCTATAGTCTTCATGAGAAGCTTATCTCATGCAAGTTGCATCATATCACTTTGAAGCTGTCCATATCAGCCTATCTTGGAGGTGGTCCGGTTGCGCCCATGCGCTGCTTCCTGTATATAATAACCAAAGTTTGGGCTGATCGGCATTCAACCGAACAAGCACCAAGGAAGATGAGTCTCACCGCTAAAGACAAGGAAGCAGTCAAAGCCTTCTGGGCTAAAATGTCAGGCAAAGCTGCCGATATCGGCTCTGATGCTGTGTCCAGGTAAATATAACCACACTGCATGAGATGCTCCTAAAATACCTGTATGTTGAAAACGATCAATCTTTCTATTCAGCCTATTGCTAACTTGCTTATTTTCTCTCTCTCTCATGTGTTACTCAGGATGCTGGTGGTCTACCCTCAGACCAAGACCTACTTTTCCCACTGGAAGGACTTGAGCCCTGGATCTGAGCAGGTGAAGAAGCACGGAAGGACCGTGATGGGTGGAGTTGCAGAAGCTGTGGGCAAAATTGACGACCTGAACGCGGGTCTCTTGAACCTCAGTGAGCTGCATGCCTTCACTCTGCGAGTGGACCCTGCCAACTTCAAGGTCAGAGATGATGATTTACACGTCATTAGAGCATAGAGCAGTGGAGGAAGAGGAGGAACGGGAAGATGTTATTTTGTTCTTTGGCTTTCTGTCAAGATCTAATTGAAAACTCAGCATCTTGTGGATTTTGAAGACTTTTATTTTTTACACTCAGTAGGTTTAATAATGCTTGATCATGTTTTAACTTACATTATTCTATTTCCACAGATCCTCTCTCACAACATCCTCGTGGTCATGGCCCTCATGTTCCCTAGAGACTTCACCCCTGAGGTCCATGTGTCCATGGACAAGTTCCTGGCTGCTGTGTCTTATGCCCTCTCTGAGAAATACAGATAAACTGTTAACAGGAGGCAGTGACGGACAACAGCATGGTCTTAGATATAAAAACTCTTTGTCAGTCAGGATATTAATAAAAGATCAAATGCAATGAAACTGTTTGTGTGGTGTTCATTTCTTTTCGAACAGATTCCCTACAGATTAAAACAGGTTTGATTCATGTCATCAGCATGCAAAGTGTCAGTTCTTTGGAATTATATATTATAATAACGACATTGAGACCTACAATGCTGTAGAAAAAAAAACAAATAAAGGTTTTTCTCACATCTAAACAGGCATTATAGCGAGGTCTTGGTCCTGATAGACCTTAGCCTGAAGCAGATGGAAAGGACACAAACAGTTAGTGTGCAGGGTGAGAGAGGTCAGCTACAATCTTCAGTACTCGCTTCAGGGTCCTTGAAGCGAACAAGTGGAGGGACAGCAGGTTGCAGCCAAGCACCCTCTCAGAAGATCGAATGAGCGCTTGTACTTGGCAGTGGCTGCAGCGTGCCAGGAGGAGAGGATGAACTCAATGATGGCTGTTGTAGAATTGTAATAGTTTATTTTGGACTTGCACATGTATGTAAAAAAATGTTTAACATGTACATTACAATGCATAAGAACACTGCTTTAATGCTCTTTATCCAATCACATCTCACCTCTCTCTCTCTCTCTCTCTCTCTCTCTCTCTCTCTCTCTCTCAGAATATATATATACATATATATATATATATATATATATATCCTATATATATATATATATATATATATATATATATATATATATATATATATATATATATATATATATATATATATATATATACCCTAGAGAGAGAGAGAGACAGAGAGAGAGAGAGAGAGAGAGAGAGAGAGAGAGAGAGAGAGTTAAAAAAAAAACAATGTGTGGAAAACTGCTGTATTTCGATGTATTGAACACCATAAGTAACACACAAGTGAAAGATATGGTTTGGTACATGCAAAAATTCAAACGTCACAGATGCACGCAAATGTGCTCTAATGGAAATTTTGGAGTCCTCGGCTAAATCCTCCCTGTACAAAACCCTCTCTAACTTTGTTCTGCTTCGCTTTATCAAAGTCAATCCATGCGTAGAGAATGTTCACATAATGTGTTATGATTTGGGTCAAAGTTGGACCTTAAAGCATCATTTCAAAGAAATAATCATCCTAAAAGTACTGGCAGACCTGAAACCTTTTTCATTTTTTTTAAGACTGATTTTTACACTGAACAAAATGTCACATGTGTTGCCTTTTATTCTAACCAAAATTATTGAAATAGCCCTTGTGGTTGCAGGAATACACCCTTTTGGGCGTTTGGGTATACAAATTTTGAGGAAAAGGCCAAAATGGGGTGATTTTCAAAAGGTCTTAAGGATGTTCACCGCTGAGGGGAAAGAACTGTTCCTGAGCCTGCTGGTCCTGGAAAGGAGATGCCTATAGCGCCTCCTAGAGGGGAAGAGGGCAAACAGTCATGGCTAGGGCGTGGGGTGTCCCTGATAATGGTGTGCGCCCTCCGCTGGCAGCGCTTGAGTTGGATGGTCTCGATGTCAGGGGGTGGACTACCGGTGATGCGTTGGGCAGTTGTTACCACCCTCTGCAGTCCGGTCTGAGACAGATCAGTTGACATACAAACTGTAATGCAGTTTGTATGGATGCTCTTAATGGTGCAGTGGAAGAAGTTTACCAGGATCAGAGGAGACGTCTATTTCAATAAAACTGTTCCACCACTGAGCAGAACAGAGAGAGAGAGAGAGAGAGGGAGAGAGAGAGAGAGAGAGAGAGAGAGAGAGAGAGAGAGAGAGAGAGAGAGAGAAATATATGCTATATTAGCGTTTATACCTCGTCTAAATACATCTTCATATATATATATATATATATAAATAGATGTATTTCCACATGTGTAAATAAATAAATAATAAATAAATATGCCCCAGTTTCCATTTTTTTGCTATATTATTATGTTTTCACCATATATCCTCTTCTCCCCCATTATATTTCAAAGAGAAATATTGTTTAAAAAATACATATACCACACCATATTATTATTATTTATAATTCATCATAATGTAATGATGATTGAAAAGTGGTTATCCTACATGATGACTATTAGATACTTTTAAGTATGAATGTTTCCACCCTTTCCACCATTAAAGGAAGAACAAATACATACAACTTGTTGAAATGCTTATTGTTTTATTTATTTGCACCTTAGAGACACAACAAAAAAAAAGCTTTTCATGGTCAGCATGTGAGGTCTTTTGCTGCAGCTCTCTAATGGTACTGTTTTCCCAGGGCGGACACCACGACGGCCAGGAACTTCTGGAAAGCTGCCTGGACGTCACCAGTGAAGGCTTTGCCCATCTGAGCAGCAACCACAATGGTCAGGCAGTCGCAAAGGAGCTGCAACACAACAAGCATCAGAAACATCAGCAACATGAAAGGTTGTTTGTCTTAATTACACATGATTATTTACATTATTAGTTCCACAACTTTACCCTGAAATTGTCGGGATCCACGTGCAGCTTCTCGGAGTGCAGCACGCTCAGCTCGGCGTAGGTTTCCTTCATGTTGTCCATGTTCTTCATACCGCGGTCCAGACCGTGGAGGATAATTGTTCCATGTTTTGCAACATTTGGATTTCCCATGATTGCAGCGGCATTGAAGAGGTTTCCAAAGTTACCGAAATACCTCTGAGTCCAGGGGTAGACGATCAGGCACCTGAGGAAAAGTGTGCATAACTTGCAATTAAAGATTAATTTGTTAATGCACTTCTTTCATTTATTAATGTGAAGGAAAACAACATCAATGACTCACCTGGAAAGAGCTGCAGGGCCCACGGTCTCATAGTCCATCTTGGAGAAGATGTCCTGGATGGTGGCGCGCTCGAAGTCTGTCCATTTGACCATTTTGTCGGCTGTAGATTGGATTCACTGTGTGGGTCAGTGTCTGATGCCTCTTTTAAAAGGACTATTAACTCCTCCCCCAAATATGCTTCTAGAATCCTGTCCAATCATAGGATGGATGGTGTTTGCCAAGTATTACAGTTTGGGAAAATTGATAAAGAAAGTGGTAATCTGCAATGCTTAGATTGTGTCCGAAGCATTGCTGGGTGTGTTGGATTAAGAAACATTAAGATAACAGTTTAACACCTATACCGCCTCTAAGAGTGTAAGGGTTGGGGACAGGGGTGACAGCAGGTCAACCAACAGATGTCTTACGTCATCTGAAAGCTGGGAGTCTGGAAATTGTGGGTTTATTGAAACCACAAGAGTCTCAGCTTTCCAGTCATGAACAATGGTTGTGTTTATAGGACTATTTAATGACCAGTATGCAGAATACACCATTTCAAAATATGAGGCAAAATATACTGCATGCAAAAACCTGCATGTCATCAGCATAAAGTGGCCATGTTCTCTTTCAAACTAGTCTTCATGAGAAGTTTATCTCATGCAAGCTGCATCATATTACTTGGAAGCTGTCCATGTATCCGCCTATCTTGGAGGTGGCCCGGGTGCACCCATACGTTGCTTGCTGTATAAAATAAGAAATGTTTTGGCTGATCGGCATTTAACTGAACAAGCATCAAGGAAGATGAGTCTCACCACGAAGGACAAGGAAGCAGTCAAAGCCTTCTGGACTAAAGTGTCTGGCAAGGCTGGAGATATCGGCTCTGATGCTCTGTCCAGGTAAATATAACCACAAACTGCACAAGATGCTCCTAATATACCTGTTTGTTCAGCCTCTTGCTCTTCACTTATTTACCCACTCTGATGTGTTACTCAGGATGCTGGTGGTCTATCCTCAGACCAAGACCTACTTTTCCCACTGGAAGGACTTGAGCCCTGGATCTGAGCAGGTGAAGAAGCACGGAAGGACCATTATGGGTGGAGTTGCAGACGCTGTGGGCAAAATGGACGACCTGAACGCGGGTCTCCTGAACCTCAGTGAGCTGCATGCCTTCACTCTGAGAGTGGACCCTGCCAACTTCAAGGTAGATGTCAGAGATGATGATTTACACGTCATTGTAGAGTGGTAAAGGAAGAGGAGAAAAGGGAAGATGTTAGTTTGTTGTTCTTTGGCTTTCTGTCAATATTTAATTGAAAATATAGCATCTTGTGGATTTCGTAGCCTTTTAATATTTTACACTCAGTAGGTTTAATAATGCTTGATCATGTTTTAACTTACATTATTCTATTTCCACAGATCCTCTCTCACAACATCCTGGTGGTCATGGCCCTCATGTTCCCTGGAGACTTCACCCCTGAGGTCCACGTGTCCATGGACAAGTTCCTGGCTGCTGTGGCTCGTGCCCTCTCTGAGAAATACAGATAAACTGTAAACAGGAGCTGCTGAAGAACAACAGCATGGTCTTAGATATAAAAACTCTTTGTCAGTCAGAATATTAATAAAAGATGAAATGCAATGAAATTGTTTGTGTGGTGTTAGTTTCTTTCAAGCAGACATACAGATTAAAACAAGTTCAATTCAGGTGAACCGCATGCAAATAACGATATTAAGACCTACAAAGCTTTATACAAAAAACAAATAGCAGAGGGTTTCTCTTACATCTAAAGAGGCATTATAGCTGAATACAACAACATTGAACAGAGACAAAAACATATTTAAATTTTACAGAATCCATATAAAGGTATTTAACGTAAAACAGAAGCATGAGATCTATGAGAAAACACAAACAAAAAGAGAGATAGAAAGACAGAGAGAGAGAGAGAGAGAGAGAGAGAGAGAGAGAGAGAGAGAGAGAGAGAGAGAGAGAGAGAGTGTGTGTGTGTGTGTGTGTGTGTGTACTAAGAGTCATTTGTCATATAGATTTAGCCCTTATTGATTTGTGCAAATACATCTTTATCATTTTTAATTTTGTTTTATTACTGTTCTACTGTTCATTCATATTACTTGATTTTTATCTTCATTTACTTGTGAGCAGAGCTGCTGTAATCATGTAATTTCCCCACTAAGGGACTAATAAAGGATTATCTTATCTTATCTCTCTTATTTTATCTTATTAGTTGCCTGATAGCTTCTGTTTATTTTTTCACTAGAATATTTCCAATGTATTTTAAAAAATAACTCTTTTAACAATGAGGGAAAGCTCAAATTGTGGTACAGGCACCATGATTTGTGCTCGCTACTACTGCAATTTAATAATAATACATATACTACAGCATATTATTTTGATCAAGTGCATTATAATAATACAATACATACATTGCGATTTATATAATACAACCTAATGTAAAACTTTGGAATAAAAGTGCAGGTTTACTGAAATTCATTCAATAAGCTGACCACTCCCACCAGACAAAAAAAAAGGTAGGAGAACTTGTCAATGGAGATATTGGCTTCTAAGAAGACTACATGGCCATAAAAACAAAAACAAAAATAAAGAGCATGTGACTGGCATGTACAGACAATGTCAAAGTATAATGAAACAAAATAAACCTGTCTCAGAAAGACCCTACCACAGACCTGTTTGTTCATGTGACACTTTCATTACAAATTCAAGAACTTGATCTGGTTGATGTTGATGCAATGCTGCGTGAAGAAAATCAGATGAAGATGTCAGGATAAGCGCAGGACAGTCAGATATATATTTCTATCTTTATAGAAGCTGCACAGTCTCAGCCTAAAGCGCCATGTAGCGGATTTGATACAACATGAAAAATATTGCTCAGAAACCTTAAATAATGAAGTTTCTTTTTTCATATCTTTTTTTTTTTTACACAGGTGGAAACCCACATGAATATTTAAAAAAAAAACACACACACACATACTTCTTTTTTCTTCTTTTTACAATTTTAATATTGTTCAATATGACAGACAATCATTAAACACAACGGTATTAAGACCACAAGATGAATGGAAGAAACCACTGGCCATTGTTGAATGAGGGGGATCCTCAAGCCGTCTCTGTTTCAGCCGAACACTTTTAAAAGTGACACAAAACAACCGCAGCAGTGAGATGTGGATGTGCGGTAGGACCTCAGTCAGGCCTCCAACTTATTTCGTGTGAGACTGTAATTTCTTCATGGTCGGCGTTCATGACGGAAACACATTAATACGCCGGCTACAAGCTAACGGTCACGGTTTGGTCGAAGGGCAGCTGGCGACCGACTTTAATGCGTCGCAGCTAACGTGAAGTTAGCTAGAATGCTAACAAGATGTTTAACCCATTAGCCGGGCAACCGGATGACCGAAGATCCATGTACAGTCAGTCACAAAACAGCGTGTACAAAACTGGCGACAAAACCAGTCCTATTAGCGTCATCTTGGTTAGCTCTGGCAGCCGAGGAAACAAACTACTTTTTCGATACCCTTTCCAAAGAGTGGCTGAATGTCCGTCATCTCTTACAGGTAGGAGTCGTTACAACCGTTGGCTCAGTAAAGGGCTAGCCAGATAATCACAGTTCAACCCCTAAATGCTAAATTGAGTGACTGTTTATTCAGGAAATAAACTCTGTGCATTTAAGATATCACTTTTTATCATAATTGCTCATTCACAGGGACGGTGCAACAGTTTCAAACACTCCCCAAATTTCCCCAATATAATTCAAGAGCCCAGCAATATCTGTAATTTCTGCAATGTTTGCAATAATTAGATTGTAAATTTAGGCCCACTTGGTTCCATGGTTCCTGTTTTTGAGAAAATAGGTCTCCTGTTTTGCATTATGTTGTTTTTAGCTTACTGTTAACAATGATTTGCCTCGTTGCTTCATATTTTAGGTCCTTTTTTGTGTGCTTGTTATTTTGTCCACATCCTTTTGAAGGAATGTGTAATCAGCCAAATATAAACTACAAACATACTACCTTAAATAAATCTGACATATAAGAAAAATGGACTCCTGTTCAATAAAAAAAAAAAAAGCTAAAGATTGTATGTCAAAGACTGGAAAACTGCTTTGCCAAAGAGCAAGAACTTCATACAATTAAAACAAAGTTTACATAACCAAAAAAAAGTTTCCTGACACATTTCACATGAAGGTTGTTATTTCATTATTTGTTATTTATTTGTGGATCCACGCAAGAGCATACATTATTATGTGAACTAACTAAAGCTATTATTTCTGTCCACAAGCAAAACAACGAAGTCCATATGCGCAGAACACAACCGGAGATGGTCTTGAAGATCAGGATGGTGATTCAAGGTATTTTTTAGGATTTTATTTAATATATAACATACATTCATAATAGGGAAATTGACTGTCGGTGGACAAAGACCCTTCTACGATCATAATGAGCCACTACGCTCAAATGGTCTTGCCTTTTGCGTTGGATCTTATTTTATAACAAAACAAATCTTTATTCTATTTTTGAAGAGGAATTGATCATTTTAAAAAAATGCTGTAAGGTTTGTACTTCAAAATCTAAAACTAATGTCACTTGAAATGTCATAGTGTCAGCTGCTGTTTGAATATGCTTGCTTATCTGAACTGGTATTAAATAAACAAGCTTCTACTTCAAATCTACTTCAGTTGACTAAACAAGTTCATATAATTTATTGATAAACCACATCAGATTGTTTTAAGATAAACATTAATGATGAGAAAATAAGCTCAATCATAGAAACTGGTAGATTACAAACAGAAATTGGTCCTATTTACAAAAGTAGGATTGTGGCAGTGCTGCATGATGTCATGGTTTTACTAAAACCATGAAATGAAAGAAAATAGGCTGACTGATCTACTGCGTAAAAGATGAAAGAGGGACAGTGATGTACACTGGTGCAGTAGATATGAAAATGAGTTGAGTAATGTTCAGTTCAGCCCACTATCACTACACACTATGTGAAGTCTTTAAAATACATTAAACCAAGATGTATGTGTTGTTTAAATGGTATAAACTGTGCTGGTGGTGAGCCACAAGGAAATGAGTATAACTACTAAAAAATGTAGAGACAATTCAAGTGGAAAAAAATGTATAACAAAGCCACAAATGATCGGAAAATAATTTCAAGCAATTTGCTGAACACTAGCTGTGTAAGTTTCAGAAAAAGTAAGTACAAATGCAGATGAAGTGATTTTTTTTCTCTGGGCTATTCATGAGGAACGACATGGCTGCGAAATATATTAATTTTGTAATCCGAGACTAAATATTGTCTTAGATAATATCGTGATATAGCTTAAGTGTTGTTGTTTTCTGGTTTAAAGGCTACATTGCAATATAATATTACAACACAGACGGTTCTATTATTTTACTTCAACCACTTAGTAATTAAAACCACATTACGGATATTTATCTATCAAGAATCTCATTGTTTAAATATAATGATCAATCCTGGAATATTAACAAAAAATCAATACCAAAGTATTTAGTCAAACATATAGTGATATTTCTTTACTGACTGAGGCAGGATTTTTATGAAATATGTACAGGATTTAAACTCCCTCCTGTTTGGACACTTGAAGATGTTGACATCTGTTTCTAGAAAATAATCCAAACATATCAGACAAAGACCTTTTAAGTCCCAGTATTTAGTTTTCATCATGCTTCCACTTCATGCATGGTAATGCTGGTCAAGCGTTGGCTGGCTGAAATTACTTTGGTCACAGGGCTTTAAGAAGCAAATAATTTAAAATATGTTTTTATTAATTCAGCTCAATTTGCATAATAGGACAAAACTGGCACTTTTTTTTTGCTCACTTATTATTTTTTGCTTCTGTCTCCACTACAGACAGGCTTCACGACAGTTTTACAGCTTTCAAAAAATGAATGACCTTAAATGACCTTTTCAAGAGGATACACTGAAATATAGAACTGAGCAGGGCACAACAGATAATATATAAATCATACAATTTTAAAATAAATTTCAGCTGAAACTTGGAGCCAGGGTGAAGTATACTATATATTAACAGAGGTGTTCTATGGCAAGCCATTTTTGTCCTGTTAATAACCTCGCAGCAGTAACAGTTTGTGGCCATGGACTTAATACAAAATAGTATGAAGTGGTTTGCAGCATTTAAGTCCTGGGCTCTGACTGCACAAACTAGTTTCACAGTATCTTTTTTTTAGTATTGTTAACATTTTGAGTTGCTTTTATAATGTTTGCTTTTAAGCTCACATATCTACATAAGCTTTTTCAACATTTATACCATTAAAGCTCGGACAGGATAAACAGGTAATTAGTTTGAATCAACCTGCAGACCAGCATTTTCACATCACAGTATCACATGTTTGTTTGGGGTTGTGTTGATGTCCATTTTATGCATTCAGCCCAACTGTGTGTTGCATTTTCCCTTTTGTTTGCTTTTTTCTTCTTTTTTATGGCCCAATTCCCATTTCAGAGAACAATCTCCACTAACTGACGAACAGTTGGTAGCAGGGTAAGACCAAATCATTCTAAACCACCTTTCCTTCGCTTAGATCACCCCTGTCTTTTTTTTAATCCCCTTCTTTCCTATTTTGTGTCCTTTATGGATCCCCAACCCTAATATCAGTCAAATCCTTTATCATTAGCAAATCCAGTAAATCTGTGCTTTGGTCAATTCAGGAGTGCAGTTTTTCTTTCGTCTGTACTGTATGCCTTTTTGAGAACAAAAAAAAAATCAAACCGTTTAAAACTGTAATTAATAATTAATTCACATTGATTATATTACCTAAAGCATGTAGACTCAGCATCACAAAACAAAATATAAATAAAATGCAAACTACAATAAAGCAAATACAACACATCATTCCTAAATTGTGCTGTAAGGTAAGTCTATAGTGTGTTTAATTGGTTTCTGAAAGTTAACGTCTTGATTTGTATCCCTTTAATTGCAGCATGAGTTACTTAAGTCAATCCAGCATGTGTCTTTCACATTCTTCATTCATACAGCGACTTCACTGTTTCTGCAAGGAGACCTCTTCCTCTTTTCTCCTCTCCAGTAGCCACACAAGCTTTTTTTTATTTATGCTGTCATTGTTGAATTTCATTACAGGCAGATGCATATGATTAACGCAACCCTTCTTATAGAAAGCAATGTGAAAAATGTATTATAAAAACAGCTAATTTAAACTTTTCTTACTCGTCCCAGCTCTTGCTGTGCTGTAACCTCCCACCACACTTTGCTCATTTTTCTTATTAAGGATGTTTTTCCTTCTTAAAGGTTCTCTGACATCATCCTCGCCACCATTCTGGCCACCAAATCCGATATATGCGGAAAAAAGTTTGAACTGAAGATAGACAATGTTCGATTTGTGGGTCATCCTACTCTCCTTCAGCATCCTCCCATCATTCAGGTAAGTAACAAAATGGGCCCCACTAATAACATGTCAAGTCAGGAATTTCAAGTGTAATACTTAGAAGAAGAAAAAATGATTTGCGATATTCCTCTGGCGAGTTATTGTTAAAGAAATCATGTCATATCGACGAGAGATTGATTGTGAATGCACAGTTTGGGAGCACAGCAAAACATGTGACATGTCTATAATCACAACTTTTAAGAGTTTTAGATTGGTACTATTTTTTATTTTAGCTCTTATGAACTATATTCAACACCTGTGATGATGTCAATTTAAAAGTGCCATCTTGAATTTTATGAATACCTTTTTTGTAATTTTAAATTGTCTTTGATGAGTCTGTAAGACCATTGCTTATTTCACCATGACCCTCTAAATGTATATAAGCTTTACATTCAGTGAATTAGTCTGAACCTCAGCAGTGCCCTCTACTGGCAGTTTGTTTGTCTGATGATTCACTGCCCATATTGTCAAGATTGGGCTGCCCAGCCCAAGATATAAGCCAAAAGCCATATAATAAGAACATGTAAAAAGCAATGCAATCCAAAAACATATTCTATTATTAGGTTTTTATGTGCAAATAACAGGAAAACCTATATTTTACTGTAATTAAATACAACAACACCTTGTTCATGACTTTCAAAATACCAAAGAGCCCAATTAATACGTCTCTAACACAGTCTCAACAAAAACTGAACATTTTAGGTTTAATAATGTTATTTACTTTTTACGTTGAACATTGTGCTGGTAAAATTTCTATTGTGTCATATGTGTGAATTCAACTGCTTTTTGAATTAGTTATTGATGTATCATATATAAATCAACATGCTGTACATTTAATATGTTTTTTGTGAACACATATTTTATGCATGTTATAAAATAAAGTCTTTCTATCTGGGCAGGTTTCTAAAACGGACCCTTCACCCAAGAGAGAAATGCCTACGATGATCTTGTTTAATGTGGTGCTTGCACTAAGGGTATGACATTTTGCTTTGCTGTGTGTATACATTGTTAACATGACTCATCAATTTAGTTAACAGAGTGTGGGTGGGACAATGACATTCTGCATTCTGTTAATCTGTGTTTTCAGGGAACGGGTGTGTGTGAGTGATAATATTAGAGTAAACTCTCACTATCTGTAGGAGCATGGGAGGTCAAAGGGAGTAGGGGCCAATGCACTGTGCTTAATCATGCTGCCCAACAAGGTTCAGCCTGGTCCTGCCCATGCTGAGTCACTGCACACAGTCAGACCCAGTACAGCTGGGGAGAGGCGCGAAGTGCTCAGTCATGTTTTGTAGACTTTATCTGCCCAGCAACTGTTGTATTTGTACACTGGGCATTTCCCAATATATATGTATATTAATACATTACTATTTATATTATATTATTCTACATGTTAATTTGTACAGATTAGCTTAGTTTTTTGTTATTAAATCTACTCTGCAAGATTATTATGGTAGCTGATCTACTTAGCAATGCTAAGAGTTGCTGTTTATTTGATACAATTTGTCCATCTCCATTTACATACCAGAGAGAACAGATTATTAGAAATACTACTCAGTTTGCACAAAAACACCACAACTGAACCTCAGAAATACCACAGAGATGAGAAACTTTTTTAAAAATCTTTTCCATGGCAGCTGAAAGGTCATTTAAATATGAAAGGCTAATACACACTAGACGGTTAAAAGGCGGCTAATGACACGTTAACTCCAATGTTAACTCCAAATTAAAGCCGTGATGTTGTAAATGTAGTAAAATAGTAAATCCCAGAATTGTACACGTTCACAAACATGTTCCGTGTTAAAATTACCGTGTTTATAAAGTGTCTATCTCTCATCTTTGGCCTCGACAGGCGAACGCTGACCCATCTGTCATCAGCTGCATGCACAACTTGTCGCGCCGCATCGCCATAGCCCTGCAGCACGAGGAACGGCGCTGCCAGTACCTGACCAGAGAGGCCAAACTGATGCTGGCCGTCCAGGATGAGATTACCACCATGACTGAGAGTGAGATACACAATTATAGCACCTGACTCGTGACAGAAATATTCTGCTCTCAACCAAGCTCTACAAATTCATATAACTAATTGTATGAAAAGACCTATTTATCATAGGATACAATGTTGTGATAATGTATAAGAGTTAAGATTTGACAGTGTTCTGTGTTTTTTCTGATTTAGCGGACGGAAGCCCCCAGTCCCCATTTAGACAAATTCTTCCCAAATGTAAACTAGCCAGGGACCTGAAGGAGGCTTATGACAGGTGTGTGATTAAATATGATACATTGCCGTTTTTGTTTGGTTATTTCTCCATCTTTCTTACCATGCAGGATGGGCATTGTTTACACAGCTGACTTTATCATTCATGTTTTTGCAGCCTTTGTACAACTGGCGTGGTGCGACTACATATTAACAACTGGCTCGAAGTGAGCTTCTGTTTACCACACAAGATCCACAGGATTGGTGGCACCTATATCCCCCCTGAGGCATTAGAGCGCAGCCTCAAGGCTATAAGGTTTGTTCTTACTGTTTGTGTACAGAATAAAACATTTTTACAGTGTTCTATGTGGGTTGAAAATATCCCTTTTAACAGCACCTTATCAGCAGTTGTGGAATGTGAAACCTAAAATGGCATATCATGAAAAACATAGATGCTCCACCCAATGTCTTCCTTCTTAAAGCTTTAAGGAGGAAGTTATATTGCAGATTGAGTCCTTTCTTGTGCATCGAAAATGTCATTTAGACATTACATAGAAATTGCCACCTTTTTTAATTTACTCTATTAAACAGTTATAGCATAAAGTAATTGCTAATATAGTTAACTTTATTTTTGTCAAAAAATGCAACATCTCTTGAAGAATAAAGAAAAAATGTGCCGCTTTCACATATTTAGTCAGCTGTATGTATAGGCCTACACAGGACTACCAAGAAGCACAAGGTTGTTATAATACTTTTTAATCTTTGTAATATTAGGACCTTCAATACTCACTTGGTATTCAAGAAACAATAAAAAATGTTTGATGGACCATACCGCCACCTATTGTTCATGCAGCGGACATCAGCGTTGTGACCAACTTGTACCTTTCCCTTTAGTTCTGTCTTTTGAAGCTGCAGAACTAAAATGAGTGATAAGTGCTTTCAAGACATGACATTGTAACTGCACTGATGATTCTGTTTTAAAAGAATCAGAGTGGTCAGTTTGTGCTCTCAGATACTCTGTTTTTCTGTGCATGTACAAACTGTTCTGTTGTACAGATTGGCACTAAAGCTGATTCCTTTGGCTTCTATTGAGAAAGCAGTCTCAATCTCTAAAGGGGAGGTTTGTTGATTCAGAGGCTGCACTATCTGTCGTTTGATCCTTCAGACCCTATCATGCCCTGCTGCTGCTGGAAAGTGAGAAGGCACTGCTGAGCCAGCTTCCTCTGGACTGCTCGCCTGCAATGGTGCGCCTCATCAAAACCTGCTCGGCAGTGAAAAACCTGCAGCAGCTCGCACAGGACGCAGACCTGGCCTTACTACAGGTGGACAAGTAGCCTGCATCACCACTACACTTTACAACCACAAATGTTCTCTGATCTCAAAAGGCAATTATCTTTAAATTTAAAGCATGTTTTTGTAATTAAAAACATGTCTTTATACTGTAACTGCACACAATCATTAAGCTAAATTTCAAATAAAGAGGTTGTGATTGTACGGTGTTTTGCAACATTTTCCATTTACATACAATAAGGTAATGAGTTTTAAAGTTATTCATGCAGTATAACACAAAACATAGATCATAATAGCTGTATGTAACACTTGGAGAGAGCTATTTACCCGTAGAGGTGTCGAAGGTGTCTCACTGCCATCTAGTGGACAATATATGTACTTTCAAAAAAAAAATGTTAGGGCACAAGTTCAAGAAGCTCTTCCTTCTACAGTTGGTTTTCAATGCAAAGAATTTTGTTGTTGGATAGTTTTATTTCACATCATTTGAATCATTTGTAAATTATTTTCCCTCAGATCTTTCAAATTGCTGCTCACTTGGTTTATTGGGGCAAAGCGATCATCATCTTTCCACTGTGTGAAAACAATGTCTACATGCTTTCTCCTCATGCCAACATCTGCCTGTGAGTATTCACAATAGGATGTACTGATTACTGTAAAGCTGATGGACCATAATATTGCTATGAAATATATCTTTATTGTTATTAAGTTCAGCCTTGTTAAATCCCCTGAGATTTTGTTATGAAATAACTGGATTGGCAGCACTTCCAAATGGCAGCACTTCTTCAATAGCCTTCCCTTTACAATATTGTAATTAGTTAATGAAAAAGCTGTCAAACAGTAACTTCCATCTCTCCCTGGATAGATACTCACCATTGGCAGAACAGTTTGCCCTTCAGTTTCCTGGTCACGATCTGCCCTCCATGCTAGCCAAGCTCTCACTGCCTGTCTCACTCGCCGAGTTCAGAAACCCTCTTGAAGCTCCTGCACAGGAGGTAGGACTGTTGGACAAGTACATATATACACAGCAAATAACCTCACCGCTGCACACTGGATCAAACACACTACACATGTAAGCCAGCAAGTAATTTGTATCAAGTCCAAAAAACAACTGTTCATTGTTTTTCCGAGAAAAAAATAAGTCTTTCTCTAAAACTGGACAAGAGGAATTTACTTGGAAATAAATGTTATTATGAAAAGAATGTTTCTAGTTTGAATATTTATGATTGAGATCGACAATATTTGACTGTGGAATTTTGAACAAAAACAGACTTTTTTTTGTACAAGTCCAACAAAAGGGAAATTATATTTTCCTGGTAAATCCCGAGCACATTCAGGCTATCTCTGTAAATTTAATACTGGATTGTAAAAGCAGAAGCATCTGGTGTTCTCTTCTGACCCATCCTGTCTTGGCATAGCTGCTTGAGCGTCGGCGATGAATTATAAATGGCAAAGGGACATCAGCTCCACAACTGCAGCTTTCATTTTTCATGAGAACAAGATCAGGGGGCTCTTTCTTTTGGCTCTATTTTGAGCTTGTGTGGTACCTGTGGCAGATTTAAAACATTTGACCTGGTTAGGGTGATGATGTATTGTCATGATTATCAGTGTAATCACGTTATTCAGCTGTGATGCAGTTTTCTGCTCTGCTCCTGACCAGGCCCAGCTGATCCAGATGGTGGTGTGGATGCTCCAGCGCCGGTTGCTGATCCAGCTGCACACTTATGTCTGCCTGCTGGTACCGCCCAGCGAGGACGACCCCGGGTTGAGGGATGAAGACCCTCCGCTGGCCGCCCGAGTAGGAGGACGCAGTCTTAGCACCCCTAGCGCTCTCAGCTTCGGCTCCCCAAGTATGTCCTCACTCAGTTCTCACCTGTGCCCATCTTTTAGGGGCATAACATAGCAATACATAATCAATGATCATCTGTCTGTTTCCTGTTCATAGCCAGCAGTGATGACATGACCCTCACCAGTCCCAGTATGGACAACTCCAGTGCAGAGCTTCTGCCTGGTGGGGACTCTCCCCTAAACAAGAGGATGACAGAGACGCTGCTGGCCAGCCTGTCAGAGCACGAGAGGCAGGTTATTCTTAACATCCCTGCTGCACAAAATCCTGAGGACCTGCGAATGTTTGCCAGGTAATTAAGCCACAAGTCTAATGCTTTTTCTTAGTATTATGTTAAATGTTTATCAGCTCACCATTGCGCTCCATTTTTAGTCAGGTTAAAGGCCCTGCTACACTGGGATTTTTGGCTTTTGGACCAAGACTGATTTCTACCAAGATTTTATACGACTCATCTCTCGCAGTGTGACTCGCAATAAACTCACACGGTCACTGTTGTTGTACAGTCTAAAGGCGCCTTAACAGATGGGACACGTCTTAGTGAGGATCAAGTGATTCATCATCTCACTGCTAATGCTTTGTATAAATAAGATATTTGTGCATTGGTTTGAAAAAAGAAAGTTGTTTTTTCTTTTCACAGAATATTAAGAAATTGAATTAAGAAAAAAAATTGTCTTGAGTCAAGATTATTGCACATTTTTAAAATAGGAAACGAAGTTTTACAATTCAATATTTAGAGTTTTGTGATGCCTCGTGCACAGTAAGAAAAAATGTGAGGGCGAACGTTCTGTCTCGTGGTCGATTTACACAGCTAATGATTCAATAAATGTCTCGCTCTCAACCCATTTTTCTCCCTGTTATGTTGATTGCTTCCAGGCTGCTGCACTATTTCCGGGGACATCACCACCTGGAAGAGATTATGTACAATGAGAACATGAGACGTTCGCAGCTCAAGACGATGTTTGACAAGTTCCGCAGTGTCCTTGTGGTGACCAACCATGAGGATCCCATTATTTCAATCTTTCAATCACCCATGGAGTAGTGACACAGAGACGGTATATCAGCTTTTACTAACTGGAAAAGATGTCAGTTTGAGAGCAGTTAATAGCCTGCTGTGCCCACGGCAAAGTGCTATTGCTCAACAGTGTTGTTTTAATATGAACCGACACATTGATTGCAAAAATAATTGCAGATTTACAAGTGTTTTTTCCCTTATGAGCCAAATGTTTGTTTACAATATTAAATTATTTTGTACATACCAGAAATGCCTCAGGTGTTTACTCTGATTATTTAAACTATTGGTATAGCAGTAGTTTAACTTCACCCCCCCCCTATCCCAGATGTGTTAGATCCACTGCACTTGCAACAGACGGGCACACTTTGTAATGATCATTCCAGACCTTTAGCTACCTCCTCAGGAATCCCAGAGGTGGGGAAAGAAGACAGCAAGAAAGGGAAGACTCTAAACATCAGACACTATTTTGCTTTGAGAGCAGAGCTTTTCCAAACATCTGTAAAATCACTGAGTCACCAAGAAGACAATTGCCCAAGTGTCAACGCTTATTAAAAAACACAGATGACCTAAAAAAACAGACTCATGAGTGAGAAAAGGTACATTTCAGAATTCCTTTTTTTATAGTCTGATGAACTGAGTCTTATTATAGCTGACTTAAACTCTGAGTTTGCGATTTACAAAATTAATAAGAAACACATTAAATAATTTATGCAGATTGGAATCTAGACGTTCAACCAGTCAAGAAGGTTATTCTACCATCTTGACTTTCTTAAGTTTTTATACTGCCTAAATGGAGAGGTCCACAGAGGGAACAGATGGCAGAGTATTTCCAGGAATATTCCCGTTACACCCTCTTGACTTTGTGCTGTCCTGTGTCAGACTCCACATCTGAGGGACCTGAATTGTTCATTACATTCCCAGACTGTCTTTCTGCCTCTTTATCCACGACGCTAACACAGGGGTGCCCACGAATATAAAACCGCCATGGCTTCTTGGCCCATTCCCCATGAGATTCGATTCCTATGCGTGGTGCTGATACTATATCGTGGGGTTCTGCTGGATTTGTGTTGGGCTCCCTCTCCAGCCACACGTCTGGGTCTGAGGCGAGGTCTCGCCGATCAAAACAGCGGAGTATATTTAGAGCCTGGCACAGCTTGGAAGGCCCGTTGGAAAGCTCTTTGTCCTTCAGTTGTCGGGCTCCCTCTCTGCGTTTGGCTGCCCTCAGCTGCCTCATGACGGGTTGACCCTGCAGGGGCTCCAGGGAGCGCAGCAGCACGGCAGCACCCTCCCCTGGGGGCACAGTACACAATATGCATCAGTCAGCAAGGCTTCACTCTGTCTCCTTCCTTTTGCCCTTTATCCACTGATGATTTTTTTTAAAAACGCAACTGTATTGATTTAGCGTCATATACATAATGAACACTTAAAAGGGGGCAGATTGAACCTAAAATACATTTGTTTGCATGCATGAGTAGACATAACGGCTATCACCTTTAGTGGGCAATGCTTTTACCTTCACTTGACACGTTCATACAGAGGTAGATGCCATAGATCAGATACACATAGATTGTGCCAGGCTCCATGAACATGGCTGTGTTCCTCTCCGTGCGTTTGCCTCCGGCCGAGTGTGAAGCTTTGTCCTCCCCTCCAAGGTAGGCTTCAGTTTCCACTATTCTCCCTCGCAGCTCAGTCCCATCTGCACACCTGCGGACCAACACCTGCATGGACAATGAACAAGACGTGTTTATTATGATTATTATTAATTGATTAGTCAATCAATAAACGATTATTGGCTCAATATATTGAAAATAAATCCCTGGTTCAAGCTTTAAAAAAAATGTGGGTGTGTATAAGCTTTTTGTGAAGGTAAATTGCACATATTTGAATGTGGACTGCTGATCCTACAAAACCAGACATTTGAAGATGTGTGACCTGCGCTTGTAATGAGCATATTTCACAAGGCCTATTTGCAAACACTATATAGACCAAACAAATCAATTAAGGATGAAAATGTTATTTAGTTGCAGTCCTGCATTACCGGTGAACCGTCCGGTTGCATTTTGTTAGTTTGTAAAGTTGGAGCTGATCAACTGAGATATGTTACTGTGTTACAATGGACTGAACAGCTCCTGAGTGAAATAAAAAGCAACCAGAGGTGGCAAGACTTTCATTGTTGACTGACTGGACGAAATGTGCGCACAGAGCATGAAATGGCTTTCAGAATTCATCACTGCAACATAAATGTAACGTGAAGGTGAGATGGCAGCATTACCTTCCCGAGGAATGCTTGAGCCAAACTGATACAAGGTTGGTTGAAAAAATCCTCTCCAAGTCTGTGCTGCAGGTCATCCTTGATGAAATAATGGCTTCTCTCTGTCTCTGGACTTTCAGGATTGTCACACTTCTTATTCAGTTTGGCATCTGACACCTTTAAATCCGTCGGATTTAATGCTTGTTGAGATGTCTTTCTTTTTCTCCCTGCCATCATAACGTTACCGCGAAGCACTTTTGAAATTTAAGAAAGCATTGTAAGACACCGTCACTGTTTCACAATGTCAGCAGCACTCTCATATATGCTTTGACCCATTTACTATATCATTTATGTTGTGTTATATTGTAGGATAAAGCCAGAGCGCTCGTGCTAACATACAGGAAGTAATGATTGTTTTGTATCTCTTAAAGGGGCCGCGCACTATTCTGGGAAATCACGAGCGATTTAGTTTTCCTGTTAAGTGCGTCTAACCAGGCTGTGAGGAGGAAAGCCTATTTTGTGTCTTTTTCACATGATCCTCAAACGTCACTATGCTGCCCACAGTTTTATTTGCGCTTCAAATGACAGCCAAATGTTCTGATAGGTAAACAACCCCCCTTAGCCCTGGCCTTTTCCTGCTGCTGTCTTATCTGCTCAGCCTCATTTGAAAATACTTCACTCTAATATAAGAGGTTATAAATAGAGCTGGTATGCTCATGCCTGCATGTGCCCAGGAAGTGGTTGGCGCCAGATTGGCCCCAGGCACTGTAGGTCCATGTGGCTTTTTGGAAGACTAACAGTGTGTGACATGGTGCCATGCCGTAGACCACATCTTTATCAGGAAAGAACAAGTGTGCTGTGCTGTTGTGAAGCACTGCGCTGACCTGACAGCTCATAAGTGCATGCATTGACTGATATGAGTGGATGGATCGGCAGATAGATAGTTGGGGAAAGCCAGGGGTGAGCCAATTAGTAATGTTATGTACAGAATAGATTACAAGTTAATTAATTTTGTGTAATTTAAATTGTTGAATAAATACATCATTTTTTAAGATGCATTGCTAACAGATGGGAAATCTTGGTTACTGATTTTTCAAAAAGAGGCGGATTTTTTTCCAAGAATTTTCACATACTTCCAAATTTGGCTTTATGACCATTTGAATGTTTAGCCCCAAGTTACTGAACTGATTATAGCTATTATCATATAATTAAATTCCCATTGTGCAAAAATATTCTTCTTGTTGGGCTTTTTGCAGCTGCAGCCCACACTGGTTCTGCACAGCTTATTTAAGTTCAGTATTTTGCAGTTATTCCTATATGTTTTGCACCACTGCTACTCTGAAGAGGCATTTTCTCCTTTCAGGCCATTTTTAGTTGCATGTTTGACTTTTAGACTAGAGATAACCTTCTCAATCTCTTCCGCTTGTACAGACCTGCTCTGCTGAGATGGCTGTGCTCCCCACATTGCCGGCAACAAACTTGATCTCAGTTTCTGCTGCACCTTTACACATGGAGTATATTCACAATGCCCTTCTTTATAGCCAGGGAATTTTCTTAGTTCTGATGTTCATCAGCCTTGTTTTTCTGCCTGCTGCACTCAGCATAGCAGTGTTCTTCTGCAGGTCCTCCTGAGCTTTCTACAGCTGCAGCATGAGCTCTGACGCACCCCTGCCGTCAGTCTGGAAACCTTTGTGCTTTAACTGGGAGTCTTCACCTGTCTTCCTGCACCTGGGTTGGTGCCTTGGTGACTGGAACTACTTGTTCACTTTGTCTACAATAATTGTATCTGGAAAAAGTCTGTTGACTTGATTTTTCAAATACTATGATTGCAAAAGAGGACACAAACTATCGAAAGGTATGTTATGTGCATTAGTGCCAATGAGCCAAATTGTTATAAAATTAATTGTTAAAATATAAAAACAATGTTGTGTACTGTTGTGCTAATAACGTATTACATTTAGTATCATAAGGATTTTTCTTCAATCTTTTATTCATTTACTTGAAAGAAGAAAAGACAGATAGCAATATTACAAAACAATATCTACCCCCACAGACACCTCTCTCCTTGAGTTAGTCAGATCTTTGGAAAGGTGCCAGAAAGTGAAGCATGCTGGTGATTGTGTATGCGTGTGCGCGTAGAAAGCGCAGCATGTGTGTGTCTGTGGCATCGCAGAAAAAAGGTGAAAGGCACACAACATTGGACTGAGGGTAAGTTTATACTGAAATAATATTTATCAGAGGCATACAGTAAGAAGATGGATTGATTTATTTGGCCGGGATATGATTTGCACAGAAATCTGCTGAGCATGTTCAGTAGAAGAGTTCTGGCATGAGTTGTTGACTTTGTCGTGGCTGTGGACCAGTGAAGGCCATTGTTTGCTTTGACTGTGTTTCCACTGCCTGTCAGCAGTGATGCTGTGGTCTTTGCCGGGCAGCTTTCACTGCTACTGCGGCCAATAATCTTAGAAGCCATAGCTTGGCTGTGGCGTTGCATTCTGGATCACTTTCAACTCCAGCAGTCACCGATAGTGACACTGAGCAGCGACGCCAGAGACTCATCTGTGTGTGCAGATGGACATGCAGAATGCCGACAGACTGAAAATATCTTACTACACCGCGAGTCAGAGAATCCTGTGAAGAAGAATAAGGGACGATGAGCATGGGTGTAATATCCTGTGATAAAGATAATTGACTTTTTAACTATACTGATACAGTTTATGTAAATTCAAATTTACACAGTGACATGTTTCATGAATCTGTATATATCTTCATATACTGTATAGTTGCAATCCAGTGGTAGATTGGGATTGCTATATTTGCTTTAAATTTGGTCATATGAAAATATTACATCAAACAAACTAATAAACTAATAATATCTCTATTTTGTCTTGCCATCTTCATGTATCTCATTTCTGAATGCCAATGACATCAGGGAATGAGTCAAAATGCAATAATTGGCACCAAAATGGCACAAAAATACTGCATATCAGCCACTAGAATGGCATCCAAGAAACCTCTCCAGTAGTACCTTTTAACTGCAATCATTTATGTGACAGGTAACATTCTCTTACACAAAAGAGGTTTATTCTCACCGAGCCGATGAGTGGCAGAGCCTGATAGTCATCTGCATCCTCAGTGTTTGATGGGATTAATTATTTATTGATGACAATGAATGATTCATGAGTCTCTTTTCTTGTTTGCTGCAGAGGTGTGGTGTGTGCTGCACAGGTGGCTGGGTTCTCACTGGGAGGGAAAAGGAGGATTATTCCATGTGAGACCCAGTTCAGACACCTGCACAACAGAAACATGCTCATGGAGAAATGTCTGGTATCACTGGGAATACCATACATGAATGTGTCTACTGTATGTTTTTTATACCTGCCAAGTAAAAGGGATAAACCCAGTCAGTTTTTTTAAAACCACACAGCAGTTTCAAAGCATAAAAGAGAGTTAATGACAGTTTGAGGGCTGTTTTAGTTGATCATTAAAAGACAAAAAACTCAGCCTTCCATCTGTTTGGTTTATGGATTGAGCCTGCACTAAAATTTCCATGACCTTTCTCAGTCTACTCTGATAACAGCTTCCTTGTCTCAGCTCACACCTGTGGCTCTCAGAGGGAACAACCGTTGAGTCAGAGAGGGAGGAAGGGAGGAAGGGAGGAAGGGAGGGCTGTCTGCAGGATCTCACTGGTCTTATCACAAAAACAAGGGAGTATTAATCTACCCAACATGACCATAGCCTCCTTTTGCTGTGGTATTTAGCAGCAGTAAAGCATATTGCCCCTTGCACATCATTAAATGAATCATTAAATTAAAACATGCACTAAAGTGTAACTCTGTGACTCATGATTGCGTGATCAGTACAGCTACAAACAAAACCTTCAGTCCCCGACATTTCATTGTGGATTATTACATTTTTTCTGTTAACATACTAAAGTGCCATACAATCTGACACAATAGCCTAAATGCTTTAAACCTCCTTTAAAAAAGTAACATGCTTGTAAACTGTATTGGTCTTCTTTTGAATCTTTCTTTGACGTGGTAAACCAACTCACCCATGTACGGGCAGAAACCTCTCTGTGGTCATAACTTAAAAAACTCTGAGGAAGGAAGAAAGAGGAAGCCGTTTGTGAACCATCCGACAATGTCCTTTTGTTTAACATTATCCTTGCACTCAACCCATTTATCTGTATCTGATTAATGGGACTTCAGGGGTCCTGGAGTGCTCCTACAGGTCCTGCGTTGCTTCCTATAATTGCTGCCTTTGCCCCAGCTTTAACCCTCTCATATCCCAGGGGACAGGTCACCATCAATTACAACAACTTCATGGTGTATTAATCAGGCCACTGAAGGGTCCTTACATAGCTGTGTAAAAGGGTTGAACTCCTGCGGTGGAAATACAGTCTTTTGCCTAGTTTAGAAGCATGTCTGGATCATTTTGATTTTTAGTGTGCCTTTCAGTCATGCTCGCAGGCACGAGACCCTCGGGTGCAAGACAGACAGGATACTTGAGCTAAGACAGCTCACCTTTCATACTGAGAACTACAAACAAGACCAGTTGTGAGACCTGTCTGCTGTTTGCCATAGGCATATTTTTGGCTCAGCCTCACATTTGAACAGTCTTGATGGAAAAAGAAAGAGGAAAGGGATGTTTCTCGAAATTTCTAACTTATGCAAAGAGGGGTGCTGATGTTGTTTAGCTGCAGAGGGGATGTGGAAGAGCTGTGGAGGAGGTGTTACAAAATTTGAAACCGCACTTAAAGACAGTTTAATAGTGTTGAAAAAAATCTTGACAACAAGACTTGCAATGTAATAATTGTGGTGTGGTTTTGCTAAAATGTATTGATCTGTTATTTCCATGCCTGTCGATAATATATTCAGTATATAAGGCAGGCACTTCTATGACCCCTTGTTCTACTAACACAAACAAACGATCTACCCTGTCAGCATAAAAATGGGATTATATTATACTTCCTTTATTTAAAAAGCAGAAAGTTCCGTGGTAAGTTTCATCAAAGGAGACTTTTCCAGGAACCTGAGCCTTTTGTGCCCTAAAACCTCATCTAAGGAAAACAGCGTACTTGGTGCCCCTTGTCGGCACCTCAGAAACCTTCTGCTTCCCAACATCAATCTCTCTCCAGGAGAATATCCCCAGGTGGATCTGAGCTTTCACTGAAACCATGATGGAATGTGTAATGGTCTTTTCATTAAATGGATCAGCAGCCTGTATTACTGGACACAGCAGAAGGACTCCATTTCCTCTCTTTTAAAGTATAAAGCAAAGTGATTTGAATGTGAAGTGTTTATTTAAACAGATTGAATGCTAGAAATGAATGTATTAATGCTTTAACCAACTAACCGAGAAACATTGTCTTACAGGTAAGTTTTTTTTTACAATATACATTTGCAGTCACACATAATTGCTTTGAAAATGCCTGAGGAGTGCCCGAGGGGTTTACGTGGGAATTATTAATGAAGATTTGGCTGCAGCTCAGCAACAATGATGGTGAAATGATGGCATGATGCCACACATGTGAATCTCATTTTTGGGCCATTTGGGTACATTTATCAATGAGACAATGTTTCTGTCTTGTTACTTTATTATGAACAAAATAAACATATCCCAACAATCCCATCCTTTACCATTGCTTTTGAGTTGTGTTTTTTGTATTTGTTTTTGGCAGTGAACATAACTCTTGACAAACTAAACAAGACCAACCAGTATAAGCAACCGTGTACAAATGTTCAAGCTTAGTACAATGAGCCTCAGACAGCAATAATAATGTCAGCAGATCAAAACCTCAGACAGTGTTGTAATATGCTCATTAAATTGAAAAGAAATGTGTGAGATTCATGTAATAGACAACCCATTTCTTCATTGGTTCAGTATTAAGCAGGACTGTGTGATTCACTGAAATGTACTGAGCACAGGGTTCAATGATATCATGGGATCACTTTGTCATGTGGCAAAACAGCATGATTTGTCCAAGCACTAAAAATAGGGAAAACATGTTTTTACACACAAAATAAAAGCCCTTATAACACATCATTTGAAATACATGTTGTTACCATCCTCCAATAAAATTGGTTAAGCAGTAGGCTGTGCATGACATGTGCATTTAAGATGCTTAAAAAAGAAAATATGTTACAATTATTTTCCCTCTTTAAACATAATCCAGATTGAAATTTGAAGTGAAATGGATTTACTTTACCTCATTCATCCCACTGCAGATCCCATAATTACTATGAAGCCATAGACCATTGTTAAATGTGTGACAATTTATTAAACATGTAATTTAAGCTGGCTCGTGGACATTCGAGGAGAGAGCCCGGGTTGATGGAGAGAGTTAAAACCCCGGGTTCAGTCCTCGGACCCCACTCTGACCGAGGATATCGCTTAGTCACCGCCTTCCATCGGGAGAAGCAGCGCCTCCCAGTGTGCACACCGATTGGTTGGGGATCTTGTCGGGCTTGCCCGCTCCCCAGATCGTCTCCGGTCCAGGGCGGGGCTGACTCTCCGTCAAACTGAATTAGGCTACAACCGGCGGAAGAAAACTTACCCAGGGTCGATTCATGGAGCAGTGTGGGAATGCTCTGTCCGTAGGTGGGAAGCAGAGATCCGGACGGCAGCGACATTTCGGCAACACCACCCTGGACTGCCTCTGCCGGTGTGATCAAGAGTGACCTGATTTAATACCACGGCACCGGGGCTTGGCGTAAAAACATCTGCGGGGTGGGAAAATAAGCGTGTTTATTTCCTGCGCCCCTATCAGGATGATGTGACAAATCATATCATCTGCTGCCTGGGGGAAAAAACATAATTGGTGGAACCGGATCTTTTTTTTTCACTGCTGGGGATCATCTGAGCTGGTTGTTATAAGGGTAAGTTGTGACATTATTTCATGACTGTCTCCTGTGGTCGCCCATACGGAAGGCAGGCGGCAGCCTGAGGAAGCGCTCACGCGTCGTGATCTGTCGTGAACGAGGAGGATAAACGAGCTTATATTAGTCGATTGAATTGCTGGTCAATTGGTCAAAATGGGAAAACTTAATATACAGCCTGGACATAGTAGGCAGAGGGATATTTACGTTACATGATGCCATTTGATCTGCTTGTGGGGGAGTTTTCATAGTGAAAATAGGCTAATTAAAGTGCTCGTATAGTATAATTGGGTCTACCTTTATAGGGCATAATCATCTTTAAAAAAAGAAGTTAAATACCATTCAAGAAATGTGGAAGTGGAATGAATGGACAGAGCCTCATGTACAAAATGTACAAAGCTAAATTACTTTATTTTCCTATTTTACCAAAACTTGACCAACATTAGAGAGTGATCATTTCATTAGGACCACACTGTATGAGCCAAAGGCAGGATGAATTTTAAGAACAGACAACATTTTCTCATGTGGCTGGGGTTGGCCGGGTCAAATTGTAATTTTCTACAAAGGAATGTACTTACATGTTGTTGACTATTCATGCAACACATCATGCATAAAGTCACACCATGACCTCAGTCATCCTTGTGATCCTCCACCTCCTCTTCCTCCTCCTCCTCTTCCTCCTTCTTCTCTTCCTCCTCCACATTCATTATCAGCATCACCTTCATCATAGGCAATTGTGAATATTAATGCATGACTCTGTGAATAAAATAGCAGCACCATACATTTGATACGTACAAATGTAGCATAATTTGTGATGAAATGTGCGTGAGAAGAGTGTGAGACCACAGGCGCTTCTCATATCATCTCCCTGCACTCGCACCCTTTGAACCTGAACAATTTATTTTGTCCTTAGAGCTTTGGTTTCGTCCAAACTTTGACTTTCATGAGGCACTAACACACGGTGACTCAAAGTGACTCATAGCAGGCAGTCACAAAAGAGCACAAATTCCACAAAATGATTCGCATGGAGGGGTCACCTAAATGCCTAGATTTGACTCATCTGAGTTTGAGAGCTCCAGGACGGCCACTCGCATATTAACAAACTGCAAACTTGTTGACATCTCAAAGGTTACGCGCCTCAATGTCCTACAATACCTGGGCAGACTGAAGTGAAACCATAGACGTACTGTATTAGAAACTGCTGAGTTATTTTGGCAGGCGGAACATAGGAGCACATGGCCTGGTTTGTGTGCCTAGTGTTCCTGAAACCTTATCACATGGAGGGAGGGGATCATGGCTCTGGGTGATGTAATCACACCAATAAAGCAGGGGCTCTGATGTGTGATAGTGGCAGTCATGCTCATCCTCTGTATCAGCTCCAACTGGACTCCATAGAGAGTATTCCCAGTGTGTGTGTCTGTGTGTGAGAGAGAGTTTGTGTGTGTGGGTGAGAGAGAGACTTTGTGTGTGTTTTTGGATGCTTATGTGGGTGCATGTGGGTACGTGATACTTGGGAGCTGTGAGTAGCTCTGCTGAGGCAGGTGGACCATCCAGGCTGGCCTGTGTTGACTGGCTGGTATGTGAGTTTTTCAGGGGGCTGCCGAGGGGGCCACACTGTATTCATGCCTGCATGACTCATGGCGCGGTATCTGTCTGTCTGTCAGTCTGGCCAAGTGCTCAATACTGTACAACTGCTTCAAGGCGTTACCTTCAGAAGAGCTACAGTGCGTGATTTTACGCTCAGCGCTCATGTCATCAACCTTCATTCATAGCCATTCTTCAATAGATATTTATGTCCATACATCTCGCGGCACTCCGCAATAGCGCCACAGTGATGTTTTTCCTGCCTGGCCTAATCACTTCAAGATGATGCATTTACAAGCAGGACATGGTTATTTAGCCAAGTATAATCTCCCTTTGTAGATTTGATGCTCAGTTGATGAGATGACGTCGTCTTCAGCAAAAGATTTCCTGGAAGAAGCCATCTGAAATCAGCCTGTTCCCAAAACCTGGTGTACACCCTGTGATCGTTGGTCTTTTTCTTCCGTCTCTGGATAGACCTCGCTCCGAGTTCAGGCAAAATGAGCGTCACTCGGCTGAACAGTCCCATGTGTAAAGAGCACATGTTTTTCTAAGTAACCTCAGGCTGTTTCTCCAACAAACACATTTGTATCACAAGTCGAACGTTTGATCACTTGAAAATCCTGTATTACAGGCGATTTGAAGTTTACATTAACATAGCCTTCTGTTTTAAGTCGGTCTCTATCTGTAATATTTAATGCATGTGTGTTTCTTAAAGAAGTTCACAATATTGACTTATATCCTTTATAATAATGTATTTATTCTCCATACTTTTTATTTAAAGTTGCTATAAAAGAGATTCTGAGCAGTTCTATTGGCTCTCAACATGGCAACATCTGAGCTGGCGGCTCGCAGCTAACAGTGCTAACAGAGCTGACAGTGCTAACAGTGCAAACAAAAACAAAACAAACAGCAGAAGTGCTGACGGAGCTAACATTGTTTAACTGAGTCGGTCGGGACGGCGTTATTAGCTGTAACCACCCTGAAAGCAGTGCAGAGCGACAACTGTCAGCTAACCACTTGGGTTCGCTCACATGCGCTAAAAGCACATGCAGCCGGCTCAGCTATGTCAACTAAACAAGGAGAAGCCCAGATTCAAACATACAGATAGGTAGAGCGCCTTCATCCCCTGCTTAGGTACACATTACTCCACTATATCTTATATATATATATATATATATATATATATATATATATATATATATATATATATATATATATATATATATATCTTGTTTCTTGCTATATTAATGCTGTGAATCTCGTATATTGCATTGTTACGCATTTCACATTACATTAAACACTGACCTACTCCCTGTGAGCGAATAGTGTAAAAGTGTATGAATTACATAATTATTTGTCTGTCATCACGGGCAATTTTGTGTAAAATCTGCTATAGTAAAGATTGTCTCCTGAGTTGATTTGTGAATGTGGGGCACGGCAGTAGTATCTGGAGAGGTCAAACATGTTAACCAACTCGTTCTGCTACTTTGGAGACAATACAATGGTTTCCTGCTAAATATATTCCAACTGTTCCCACAACTGAGCTCAAACAGACATGAGCTTAAAAAGCATGTCAGGTATGTTTTAACAGGGGATTGATGGTGAGAGAGCCCACAGGCAGTGTTTGATCTCATTCTCACAGTACACGCGATCATCTCGTACCTTTTTAACTTTGATGTGGTTACGCTTTTGACTATGTTGTCAGATGCAGGAACAGTGATTTTTCTTGCTTGTCAAATTGCTTGGTATTTGTGGAAAAAACAAAATAGTATTGTTGTCTCTTGTATTTGTCACGCATACACAATGAGGAATGTTAGCAAGGAAAAAACATACATATATTGGTTATGGTGCATTAGTTTTTAATTAAACAGGAAGTGTGGTTTGTTTGTTGCTCGTACAGTTCATCATGCTATGGCTGCTTGTTTGCTTGTCTTCTTCGACTGTTGACGTCTCAGTTGTGTGACTCACAGCCGTTGCGTTCAACTGTTCCCATCCTATGACATCTTAGTGGTGGCATGATGCAGCGGCAGCCATGACGGTGAAGTCAGTTGTGATGTAATGCTATAATGCAGCATAGCTATTTCAGGTCTACCTCTGAGCCTCCAAGGCCTCCGTCTGCCAGCACCCTGCCCCTTCTCTCAGACAGCACCTCATCTAACAAGACATTCACAGAATTTACCTTTGATGCACAACTTTGGAGAACATTTGGAGGTGTGACCGAATTGAAAATACAGGTTACTATGAATTGTTTTCACAGTTTTTTAGTTAATGCCAACATTAGGCTGTCAAAGAGATGAAAACATCTAATTTATGGTCTGTAGTTACAGGGTGTTCTTGTTCCCGTAGCTTCTGTTCTCACTGACACAGTATCTGAGGCTGGTTAACCTCAGGACGACGCTCATTTTTAGGGCTGTGGGAATTTTTCCCCAGTAGGCTGGCGCTAATAGACAAACAGCAATGGTTCCTTGAACTTTGATCTTCAAGCGTGAAGAGCTCTCTGAGGGCGTATCTGCAGATAACCCAATAAATATTTTACTTTACCCGGTGCCTCGAGACAGGAATATATATGTCAGGTATGTCACAATTGTGTTGTCTCACCTGGGTGAAATGCCTTGATAGAAGACTTTGTTTTAAAGCTCACACAAGCTTTAATAACAGTGGTATGACTTTATAGACAACTTGTAAAAAGTCTGTGCAGTATTCGTGTTAGAAATGCACTTATTTTTTACAGATGACTGTTATTATACTTTGGTGTTTGACTGTCCATTAGAGAGGGGTTTTCCTGCACGAATTAAACAACTACCTATTGAGATAAGTTATGCAAGATGAGGATATGCACCAGAAACTCTTCAAAATCTGGCAACCCAAAATGTTTTGGTGTATTATTATTATTATTATTAATAAATGATTTAAATGATAATTGCGTTACAACTTGTAAAACTTTCTTACAAAAGAGAGACTTAATAATCAAAATACAGAAGAAAGATGTTTTCTCTTTGTGTTGCCAATCTTCATTGGAGACATGGAGGCATGCAGCACATGCCTTGAACGCTGTAATGAGAGCATAGTGTTGTTTATGTTGTTCTCAGATCATTGTATGGCCGGAAGACCAACTCAAGGTACACCCTGACTGTTGCAGCAGTGATGAGGGTGCAGTTTTAAATAGGATAACCCCCCCACTTAGATTGTTGGCACAGTGGGTCGTCATGCCCAGAGGCTGTGAATCCTCATTGTGAACCAGACTGCTAAACTCAAGTTGACTGTTCCCTCAATAGAGCTTCACACACATAGTTATATCTGGACCGTTTCAACCGTCCCACCAACATCACATACCATGCGCCAAACTCAATCCAGCAGCTTTCCCAGAAATGAGGGTGTGTTTTGGATTCCTCTGTGACTTTTCTTTTACAGGCTTTTTTCCGGAGTAGGTGGATCTTAGTCAGTTTGAATGCTCTTTTCTCTTGAATGAACTTGAACCATCAGAGTGTTGCATCACTAGCCCATGGTGCATCTTCTTTACTCTCATTTTATTATACAGCTGTCAAAATACAACTAGATTTGGGTAAATTTGTTGGACTGTGCTCAATGTTTGTTAGGCGGGTTGACATGGAAAAAAGCCAGGTGCCGTTGGCATATTTGAACATGTACCTGATTTTGTAACTCTCAACTTTCCTTTTTTACTGCCTCTGCTTCTCTTCACCCCCCGTGCCAACTTTCCCTTGCATTTGCCAGTTGACATAGCTTGTAATGTCGCGTGCCAGGGAAAATGATGTAAAGCCTTTCGCTTATGGTGCCCAGTTGATCACGCCCAGTTATAGTGAAGGCACCACGCTGGAAGCCTAATATGTCGTGAATAATATTCTTTCAAAGTTCGGCAGAAAGAAATATGAACAGTTATGCAAATCAAAAGTAATTCATTCCTGGAGGCTGTCAGAGTTTGTACTCCCACTCAGGGAGACAAGATTTTTTTCTTTTTTGTTTCACTTCTCTCAACTTCTCTGAATTAGACATTCTGTCTCCTCACCAATGTCACATTTCCTGATCATTTGTCGCTGATGCGTGACAACATTTGCTTGCTGTCAAACCATGAGCAGACTAACGAAGCATGCCAGCATGTGTGCGAGAACCTGACCTCGGGGGAAAACTGAATTTATTTCCATTAAATGGAGTCTGTATATTTTCTTAAGTTAAATCAGGATTGAGTAGGCCTCCATCGTCACTGGTGTGACCGTCCCAGAGGACCTGCCCCAGCCTTCCCAGTTTTCCTGTGCTTTTGTCAGGAGTTTTCCACTGATCTCTTGGCCCAGCTGCATGGCTTTATTCTTCCTCCTTCCTCCCCCATCATCCTTGCTCTTACATCTCCCTCATCCCAGCTCGGAGACCCTTGCCTCACCTCTGGGTGTTCTCTTGGGATCCCCCTCACTTCCTCAGAGTAGCTTTTATCAGAGGCTGGGGAATCTCTAAAATAAGTCAAATTACACCGAACCGAATTTCAGTTATTTCACCCGTGAGACTAAAAATAATAAATTGTGTCGAAAAAAAAGACAGATTCAATTATACAAAGACTTTTGCTTGTATAAATCGATGCATCTAATGCAATCATTCTGAATTCAGCGCTATTCCAACCACCTTTTTACCATGTACAGAGTAACACATGGATCTGTGAATGTTCTGAATCATCTGAAAGGTGTTTTTGTAAACTGTCTTTTGAAAACCGTTTATAGAAATGTCACTGCCATGATGAATTATTCTCACTTGCTTTGACGCCCAAATCTCACCTCCCATTTATCTGAGTCATTGCGCCACAATGTACGTTGTTCACGCTTGTTTACAGCCTTTGCCAAAATGCATTGTGACCCACATTTGTGCACCACCACAGTGACTGAGTAACCCTTAAACCCACAGATTCCTCTTGTGGGTCTATAGGAAATGTCAAGTACAGTTTGTGAAGTAAATTGTGTTCCTTTTTGAGTAGAGGGGTATGTTGTGGTTGATATATCTGGCATTGATCTGTGTGTGCTCTTCCCAGATCCAGCGCTGGGAACTAGAGCACATCGTGGAGTTGTGCATAAGCACTTATCTGTTGGTCAAACTACTTTATCTTCTTTAAGTCGTTCCCAATCAGATAAACCTTGTGCGTGTAATTCATTTTAATGATGGCACTTTTCACCTTCTGATTTTCTTTCATCCACATATTTGCCTGTGTATCAGATGAAAGAGATTAAAATATGGGAGCTTTATTATAATGACCCAGTTATTGTGTGGAACAAAAATGGTTTCCCCTCCCTCCAATCCAAAGGGGAAACCAAAAGACTGAATAGGTATCCCGCTGCAAACATTTAATAAAATCCTCCTACCTGTTACAGAATAAAGTTTGTACCACCATCCAAAGAGAAAAACTGTCTCTGTGTGACAGAAAATATGTATGCTTCTGCCACCAACAACCTCAATTTATATTCTCCGTCCTTCACTCGACTGTGAACTCAGGCTGCGCACACCTACACATACACACTACACACTCATAGACGCACATGCTCACCCGCCCACATGTGTGCATATATTCACAACCTGCAATTGTGAAAATCAATGCAGTCAATCATTTGTACTCGGGGCGGAAACAGGTCTGCAGGTCGGAGGCTTGCGTAGGATATGAGGATGAATTATGTAGAGAAGTTAGACAAACATTTTAATATTCTAGTATTAGATTTGAATGAGTAATATCCTGGTTACGGCGGGTAAATGTAAGCTGTCTGTAACACTTTTTGTTTATCATGCCATGATAAAGGTACTTTTAAAGGTAAATATACTTTAGTTTTATCACACCTACATGTAGGTTTTCATCCCACATCCCTTATAAGGATTTTCCTGCTCATTTGTTGATGAAGATTCACTTCAGCGTGCGCTGTGAGACATTTAGTAGCGATCGTGGGACATGAAAGGCCAACGGCTAAAGAAAGGAATTGAAGACGGATTTTCCAACTTGTTCATCTTTGACCAGTTTTCTAAAAAAATTTTTTTAAAAAGTAAAAGTTTAGTGTATTGCTAAATAGTATATTTTATTTGAACAAGATACATTTTAAACATCAAATCCTGAATAAAGGAAGAGTTAATTTTCCTGTAATTAGATTTGTAAATAGACAGTATGATTTGGAAAATTGAATTAGACACTTAGTTGGCCTCTTAAAAAGCTTTTAAAGATGACTTTACCACTTAAAGCTAAATTTTATTATACTGGTATAATTAAATAAGATTTCAGATGAACCAATCATTTAATATTGCTTTTGGAAACCCCATGTAGCGCCTTTAAGTTGATTTAAAGCCTCCCTTCTCTCCTCTGCTTGAATCCATGCTAATAAGACTGATTCCCATTATGCAAGTGTTAAAAGGCCACACTTCATCGGCTTTCTTCAATAAACGTGTCAGCTTCAATGTCACACTACACTGAGGTCTCACTATCACTCTCTGCGCTAGAGGCCGGACTGGGCGGGAATTCGGACTCAAACAGGGCCTAATATTTTCTGCGTACGGTGACGAGGCTTCACCGTGGCCAGGGATGGGACGTGTGTGTTTACAGATGCAGTGCGGATGTGTTCGTGATGAACGTGAGCAAGTGTATGTTGTTTCCGTGGTTGTGTTGACCGGACACGCAGAATGCTCAGTGTGTTTCCTGCCTTCGGTTTGCACGTCTACCCCTCCTCTCCTCTGCACTTCCTTCCTTCCAGCACTCCTCTGTAAAATAAGGGCCTCTCTCCATGCTGGTGGTCTTCCACAAAGGATGTGAGATGACAGAGCTGACGGCTTTCCTTTGTATTTTAGAGCTAAATTAGCCTAAACAGTTGTGATAGTAGCATGCCACTGTGTGCCATCTTTTTTTATAGCTTTTGTCAATTAACCGTACACACAAGTACAACGCCCCTGCTAGACCATAATGGAGTTAACTTGTCTTGCCTGAGTAATTATCTCAGCTGGAAATTTGCTTAGTGCGCCATTTCCATTGATGGAGGAATGAAAACTTCAGCCTACTTTTGCTTTTTTTGACGACGATCGGGCTGCTCAATGACCCTTGTTCAGCCGAGTCCACATTAGACCGTACAATGCAGCCTTTTGTAGGATTGATTCAGGCTGATATCATGCTGGAAACTATTTAGATGGGGATCACATGTTGTTAGGGCACACTGTTTCTGAGATTCTCCTCTTACTCACTTAAAGAGAGAATGTCAAACCTCCCAAAGACAATGGGGGGATTGTTGTACTCTCAGGACACTTTTAGGAGAACCGGGCGCTGCTAGAAAGTTGTCTAAAGCGTCCTCCCTCAGTAAGAGGCAGATCAAGGATGTGAAACCAGGGCAGATCAATGAGTGAGAAATCAACTTGTCAGAAAGTTTGATGCTCATGGTATTGATCTCCTGATTAGGTTGAGTAGTGCAAATTGAGATCTTTGACATTTACATCTTTGACGAGGGCTTTACTACAAGACGATAATTCTGGTCTGGTTTAACAGCCCTCGTCTAGTATGAAAATTCAACATGTTGAAAATAGCATTAAGATTGATTACCATCATTCATTGATTGTAATATGCAACAAAATCTTAATCCAATTGCGTCTCATCCTTCTCAACCCTTTGCGCAGAATAAACTATTACACATTAGTACTACTAGTATTACACATTTGATGTGTGGGTTCATTACAGTGTCATTTTGCATCCATTTTTATTTGGACGCTGTAGCTGTTGCTTTGAACATCCCCCACAGTTCTCTGTTGACCTCTGATGAGGTCAGAGTACCACGGTCTTGTTGAATTTCATTAACTAATGTGGAGTCGTACAGTAGATTTCAGGGGCTTCTGGATTTTCCCACTCTGTGGCCGCACAACTGGAGATAAAAGTACATTGAAGATAAGCTCTTACGGTAAACAAATAGCTTTCAGGTTTGGCAGCTGGAGCTCCAACCAAAAACTAACTGCTTATCAACTGCTTTATCCCAAAGTGGTGAAGGCCGTTTCACCGTGGGCTGATTTCACAGGGTGTTACCTGATTCAACTGAAGTGGTCATGGAATATTCACACAGCTCCCTTGTTATTGTATTAAACCGTATTTAGTTGTCTTGCCCTGTGAGGTACATGTTGCCTCCACCGAGGGAGTTTTTACTGTCAGCTTCTTCCTCTAGATCAGAGACACAACCACAGCTCTTGTCTGAGACACTACACAGATTTACTAAGTGAGCTTAATTTTTCCACTGAGGTGAAGACAGACCCGTGCTATCGGTAGGGAGCTAGACCCGACCCGTTAACAATCGTGAGAACAGAGATGCTGCAACTAAGAGGGCTGTGAACAGACGCTCCAATAGCAAGTATGCAGTAAATAATTTACCTGCAGGACTACTTATTACTAAATAATTTAAGTGTTCAAACTTTGTGCTAAGCAAAGCTGATATTAGGTTTGCTCGTATTTGTAAACACACCGAGTATAAAGTAATTATATATATATGTGTTTCTTTGTATTCTTTTACTCACCTCACCCGTCCTTCATATTGATTTCCTGTGCAGGATATTGCTGCACGTAGAAAGGCTGGGTATTGTGCAGATAAAATAACCAAGCGCAATTTTCGAGGACCTGCATTCGCCTGGCGATATCCAAAGCTTTGTAGAGGAAGACGGGTAGCGGCGCAGGCAGTGCGATGGTGAATACAGATATTGCTTCTGGTGGTGGTTATTTCTTGAGACTGAGATAAATGAAAGCATCCAGTTATATCAAACTAATTTGATGTGAACATCTTGAGAGTGTTTTTTATTTTATTTATTTTTTACAGAAAACAGCCCACTGCTCAGAGATCTGGAGCAGGATGTTTTTCATGCTGGGCTACAGTTTCATCCAGACGTACATTTGCAGTTGAGCTCTATAAATACACCACATGCACACAAGCAAGTGTTAGGAGGCCATTTATACTTTCATGAGCTATTCATATCTCTGGCACTCGATACTGTCATTTAGTAAACACTGTTATGACAGTAAGGGGGGCCTGGCAATGGCCCCGATACAAATCTGTCATTTCAGAGTGAAAACACTGAGATTAAGAGGTTAAATCTCCATTGTAAAATTCCTCCAAGTGCTGACAGTCTGGGCTAAAGATCTGTGGAAAACATGGGAAAAGGCCTGAGCTGCTCCACCCTTCTTGGCTGTGTATCAGCCATGCCGGCCCTCAACCACCTATCTTGCAGCAGCAGCGCCGCCCGCCCTCCATGCCGGCCCCTCAGATAGCTGTGACATTTGATCTCAGGGTCAGCTGCGACGGATATTTCTGCTGTCTCTCTCTGTGTGTGTTTTTTAATGTCGTAAGGTGGTTTGGTGTGACAGCCTGTCACATGTCAACAGGGTCAATTCAGATGACTGCAGCAATACTGGTTTTGAGTTTCACTTCGCTCTCTGTCCTGCGGCTGTATTTTGTGTAGTATTTTCTTCCTCGTAAAATGGGTAGAAAGAGAGATAGAAAAAGGCATTAAGCTTGGACTTTGTATAGTTCATTTTACGTTTTGTTGAGGAGCATTGTGTGGGGAAGAAATGTGTTAAAGTCACATAGTTTTCATAGTTGCCAGAGCGGACAGAAATTAAGAGACACGTCAGAGAAATGCTCTAATTAATCATATTGTAGATAAAACTCTGTATTAAAATCTACTTTCACAACTGGTTCTGTCATCTGGCCGTATTGTCTGCTCCGCAGTATAACATGTTTATTTTAGTTCCTGTTTCTGTTCTGTTTTCAAATGAAATATCAGTAGCTTTGTAGTTTTGTCAGCTTCATAATGCAACCCTGGCTGGAAGCACAGTGTGTTATATAAAGATCAAAAGCATAGTTCTGTAATTAATGCGCAGATGGGCTTCAGATGGCAGTAGGACCTACACAAGACATATATCCGTCGTGTTAAGTGTGAATTATTTATGCTTAGATTGTCTCTTGGGGTGATTTGCCAGATCTGTTGCTTCTTCATGTTGTTTCCCACATGCCTCCATCCATTCATTGGAATGACTATGTAGTCATGAGTTTCAGCTAATCATTATGAAATCCCCTTTTAGGGAACTAGAGCGACTCTATATTAATGTTGAATTCACTCCAGCCGCTTTGTTTGTGACTGATCTGGATTGTATTTTTTTGTTGAGAAAATATCTAATTTGTTTTGGTTTGTCTTTGCCAATAGTGTTTCAAGTTATATTAGTGAGAGACCAACATAGGGAGAGTGACTGTCTGAATAGCCTTGTTTCCCTCCATTGTTTCCAGTGTCAAGCCTTGCCTCCAGCATGGACTGAAACACAAGAAACAATGGATAGTAGGAACATTTATAGTGTATGACTAACTGTTAGAGCATGGGGAAAACTAAACATAACCTGTTTGTGCCATTAGGTTTTCAGCAAGACAGCAATCTTGAACCTGGAATTGTACCAACATCACTCGATATTAAAAAAGCTTGCAAGCACATGGGAAATTGTTATGGTAATTTTAGTAACATGAGCCAAAAATGGTCAAACAGTTGACTTGCAGTGGACAAAGAAGAAGAAGCAACATGCAGGAAGAGAAAGAGTGAGAGCGGGAACGAAGGACTGGGGCCAGGAAGCGCTGCACTTCTCAAGAATGAGGTTTCCGGCCTTCTCACTATCCAGATTAATGAGGTCATCCATTATGGCGACTGCCTGTGCATGCTAGGCAGCAATTCTTCCTAGCTACTGTCCATGCTGACTTTATGATCTCTGTTGGGAGCAAGCAGGGCCCTACTTGGCCAGCCTCCTGAGGCTTTGTCAGCCACAATGACACAGCTCTGTCAGCCCCCCTCAGTGTGGCTGCAGCTAGCCTGCCTCCTGTAGAGTAGCGCAGAGCAGTAGAGTACACTCAGTACCCGGAAACCAGCCAGCTCCTGTCTATAATGGTTAGACTTCATGTGGTTTCCTTCTCTGCCATTTCAGCTTGATTCAGTGCAGACAGACATCTTAAGGAATGTGGGTATGGCATGCACTGAGATTCGAAATGGCTCCAGATAGAGAGGATTCAAATTTTGTTTTACAACACTGTGTTTAATTTATAAATGATTCTTCTAAAACATGTGATGTAGTAGTTCCGTGTGTACATCTTAGATCATATGTGTTGAGTTTAAAAAGCTATGCGTCCATTCTCTTCATGTAAAACAGTGAGTAGCGACTGAATATTTTAAACAAGGCAACTGCAGATTAGATGACTGATTCAATAAAAAAAGAGGCCGTGGCCAATAACTATTTTATTCATGATGAATGTGAAACAGGAGGGCAATGCTCTCTTGCCAGCCTCAATACATATTTGAAGCGGGAGAGCAGTTGGAGAAAGCTGGTTGTGCACAATGAACAAGCACAATATTAAGCTGTAGCATGGCCCTCACCCTCACTTAGCTTCTTTTTTCTTTTTACTTCGGCTTGAATGTGTTCAAGGTGGCACTTAAGAGCTCCATCCACTGAGCCAGTCTTCTGTTTGTCTTTAAGCCTCACCTGTGGCAGCTGTTGTCATACACCAGTGCCTTTTCTGTGCATGACTGGAGACCATTACCACGTGATTATTTTCAATGATGGAATGAAAAACATCATTGGGCTCGAGTTTGTATGCAGACGCTTAACAATAGATCGCAGCTCCCTAGACGGAGAAGGAGAGTGCTCGTTATGCCTGTCAACACCGGTCATTATGGCCTGCTGGACGTCCCTGCACCTGGAGAGACGTCAGCTTGTCCTCTGTGTTTTGTCCTTCTGTCTGTTTTCCCCCGCTTATGGAAAGAAGAAGTGGCCTTTAGAAGCAATGTCAGCCCCAATATTAAAAACAATCCATGCAGGGTTGTCACGGGTCTTGTAATTGTGTAGGAAGTGTTAGTTTCTCACAAGGAGCAAACGACGGCAGGAAGCCAATCTTGCGAGGCACAGTGCAAAGTTGTGGGTGTTTCCCTCTTTAGATGTGAATCGTGAAGTAAAAACAAATCTTTTTGAGAAACTAGATTAAATCATTGTGGTCTGAAGAATGTGGGCCTGAAATCAGTGCTGGGAATGTAAACACTGACGGGAACTATTACACGCTCTGAATTGTTGCCATACGACAACCTTAAAATACCATCACCTTGACAGAAAGATAGGACATCGTGCATTTGTCAAGCAGTTGATCAGGTTGAATGAATTCAAAAGGATAGTCTTGTCTCAGTAAGACAATACCTTACAACTGATTTTCTTTTACCGTCAAACTTGACCATGAACAGATAACATGCTCAAGGGAAGGCTAATCCTCCAGGCTGGATAATTGCCAAATGAAAAATTTAATCAACTCTCATTCCCCTCAAGGATATTTCTCCTTCTGAAGGACCTTCTGCCTATGAAGACCCATATTTCTCAGACGGGGATGAGCCTTGAGTCTTACCTTCTCTTTGCAGTGATTTCTTATCACTCGATGGGAGAGATTACTTACATTTTGAGTGCTCCCTCATGGTTAGAAATGAGTGTCTGTCATAGCCATGCTTGCATCTGAACAATGACTATGCCAACTGTTCGAGCTAAACTCCTCCCAAACACGAGTCGCAGGCCCATGCCAGCTCAGCTTCCATGTTGACTTTGGAGAAGGACGAGAGCGAAAGAGGGAGACGGACTTTCAGGGCACTTGGCTTAGTTATCTCACGAACATTGGAGGTTTACCTTGGGCTATGACCAAATGCTGTTATGGCCCACTGATCAGTGGGCTAATGGAAAACCATAACAATAGCTGCACAGTTGCAGTAATTAATCACATTTTGCTGGCATCTTCTGCAAGGCTCTTTTTTCATGTCAATGTGTATTTTGCATGATCAGAAAAAATGTTTTTGTTGTGTTTGATACAGATGTTTAGTACTGAAGCTATGAGATGTTTCACTCACACTGTCACTTCATTTACATAGTTTGAATAGTTTTTTTTTCAAGTGTGGGTTTAAGTGTCCTTGTGGGTTTCATCTGGCAAGCAAGTAGGCAGAAAGCATAAATAAACTATCAAACTGTAACTGCCTGTAAATGGCAATCACTCACAGAGACCACATGCATGTAAGGACAAGAGGAGTGGGAGACAGTAGACGGGGAAAAAGCCTAGAGCAGGAGGAGCAGAGAAACAATGAGCGTTGTTCAGTTTGTTTCCACCCATCCCTCCTTCATTTTCAGGAGGCAGAGCAGCGTCAACACAGCATTCAGGGGAAACTGAGTTACAGCATGAGGAACCAGGGCTTAAGCAATCAAACAATGTTTAGCATGGAAGGAAATTAGGTTTCTGCCTTGCCTGCTTTCCATTCAGTCCCAGTCTTTTTTACAATCTGCAACCATGAAGCCGATGCCCCCTCCCGTCAATGATCTGCTCTATATCAGGAACCCCGCCGATTGAGCTTATGGTGAAAGTAATTAAATGTCGGGTGCCCTAGCCAGAGGCAAGAGAGAGGGCTGTTGTGCACAAGCGGAGATACTGGAGTTGAGATTCTTCTGAGTGCATTTAAGGACAGATTACTTTTTTAGTAATCTAGAGATAGTAGAGTGATGCAGAATGTGTCAAAATATGTCACTTTGCCCTCTGTTTACTGGTCCTCACCCACCTTTCATTGCTCTGTTTCCTACAGTCTCTGACTCTGCACCAGCCGGCTTTAGTCCAGTCTGCTTTGCTAATCTGGTATCACAGTCTAGACAATGTCATTGGAGGTCAGATGACATTCAATATACAATCCTAATATGCCATAGCCTTCCAGACTGACTGAAACCTCTTTATAACAACTAACAGTGCTGTTTTATAAACATCCTATCAAGTTGTTCTGCCTTTTGTAGCACACTCAATGACTTAATTGTGGTAGGAATGTCAATGTATGATATCATAAATACTAGTGTGCATCTGGGAACTGGTGGATTGTGAAATATCTGTCAGCAAGAGCTGGAGCATACTTAAATATTAACACATTGGTGATGACCCTTGTTGCCCTTTGTCTGAGGTTTTCCTCCCCTCTCTTATGCGATCCACTGACAACACTTCCCATCATCACTTGGGCTAAAACAGAAGCCTGTGGTGCGTTATAATGGCAATGGGAAGCAGATGTGGTCACTAAAAGCAGTGGATTTTTTTTCAAGGAGCTGACTCTGTAACAAGAGAATTGAAGATGTAACATGCTCAAAGCTCAAAAGCCCCGATGTCACATAAAGACATACTGTATGTGACGATGACATCTTGTGAAACTGAACTAATTTGACGGGAAAACAGTTTTTATAGCTCCATAGCTGAGGACACACCCTCTTTCGCAAGTTTACACATTCGTGCTTTGCAAAAAAAGTGGTCATTATAATGTATACTTCTCTGGTCTGCTGAGTGAAACATTTCTTTAATTAATGATGAAAGCATAACTATATGCAAGCACATATGCGTGATAATGGTTGCTCATTTAAAGTGTAAATGATGTTTGTGTACTGAGGTAAATGAGCAGTTTTCTGTGGGAATTTCGTAAATGACAGGAAATGAACCAGCAGGCCCAGAGAAGTGAGGTTAGATGATGGGACAATAAAACGAGGGCCTGGTGATAACAAGGTTGCAGCTACAGGCAAGCAGAGAGTGAGGTTGACTGTGCATCTCCTTTGGTCCACAGGCCTCCTTGTGGTAATGCATACATAGTCATTAGTCTCTGATAGATGTCTGCTGGATGTAGAGCAACTTTTAACCACAAACAGGGATTCAATTTGATTTCAACCTTTTTAAGACTGCAAACTTTCCCAGTACACTACACTTTATTTTAAATGGCTATGTAAACTAATAATTAAGGGGAACAACTGTAGCCTGCTCTCAGTAGTTTCCTCTTAATTACCTAGAATTATGTGAACACCCATGTTTGAATCAAATAAGGGGCCTTAGCACCCTCTTGTGAAACTATTTTGCAGCACAAAATCATTGTGACAAATATCTTTATGAATACAAACAGTATGTTGATTATGTGTTGTTACTGAAGACGACATGTGTTTAATTGAAACTCAGAATAACGTCATCCTCTCCTTATCTGTCTGTGTAGCTGGCAGGCCTGGGGTGGGACAGAGAACATGGCTGAACCACGGCGGGAGAGCACCAGCAGCCTGCAGAGGAAGAAGCCTCCCTGGCTCAGATTGGACATTCCCACGGCTCAGATGTCACTCGACGAGCCTCCCACTTTTGTTCAGGTGTTCTTTCTCGCTGAATCCCCTTTTTTGTTTTTGTCACTTTTGTCATTTTCTGTCATGGCTTGTTTGATCTTCTCTTATGCATCCTTCCCTGTATAGCCGGTAAAAAGGCAGGGGTTCCTGCGCAGCATCAGCATGCCAGTGGAGACCTCTCATCTCCAGTCCCCACCCCGTGACCTCTTTGACACCCGGCGGCCTGTCTTACAACGACAGTCATCCATAACTCAGACCATAAAGAGGTAAACGCAGCAGGCAATACACTGAATTTATATATTAACGTCTTGATGTAAGTGGGGTTGAGCATGCTTCGAGATTAGAACAGTGTTTCTCAACCTTTTCCAGTCACAACCACCCGAATAATAATGATGGTGTTTAGCCAGGGAGGGGTTTTCTGCTTTAGTTCAGCTAGCACCTATTTTTTGTCCAATGTGCTCCAGGAACTATGGATTTTCGGTGCATTCGGTGACTTTTTCTCTCCCCAACACACTGGAAATTCCTCATCAGAACTTCCTGGTTTATAAAAAAAAAGAGTTAGCAAATTTAGCAGATTATAGAATGAAATGTTAGAGCATGTAATATAAGCAGCACATGCTTACATAGTGGAGGATGTTAGCAGCCTGTGTCCCATCGCATGTAAAAAAAAAAATCACATTTCTATTTAACTACAGTATTTCTGCTCTTCTTACCTTTTTCCAATTTGCATGACTGTTTCTTTCATTTGCCTAGTAATCACCTTCCTAATGATCTAAATCTCAATGAAAACCAAGTCTGCTTTGCTCTCTATGCATGAAGGCTACAGCACTGTCCAGCTGCACTTTTCCTTCTCACTGCCTGTTATTGTCTTTTCTCTTTCCTTCTCCTTCCTTTTGTCCCTTGTCGCGGCCCTCCGCCCCTGCTCTGCCTGGTCGCAGCAGCAGACGGGTGCACTTTGAGCGGATTAACACGGTTCCCATTAAGGGGCAGCGGGCTGCTCGCCGCAGCATCAGGAAACACCATTCACTCTCCAGAACCCTGCTAAGGTACGGCAGGAAGTCCCTCACAAGACTCTCGAGGTGTTAGGGTCAGTGGCGTATGCTCACTTATTTCTTTATAGAAAAACAGTGAGTACACTGCCTGTATGTTTACTGTACAATCATAATTCTGACATGATTTTGCCAATGTTGCTTTAAAATATAGACTTGTATTCACTTAACACCTCACAAGATTCCTCATAATTTGTTGTTTCTCACTCAGTCCCCAGCTAGTGCAGCTGTGAGTCATACATATTTCTTTTTAATGAGTCATAAGAGGACCTGAAACCAAAATCCAGAATCCTGTTATGAATTCCCCTTCATTCAGAGTTGCAGCAATGATGCAGCCAAGTAGTTATAGGAGCAAACAAACAGCATGGATCACAAGAAGTTGTTGCTTCTGAGTGGTACTTGTTCATGGGCTAGTGTTTTAGGGCTGACATACCGAGTTTAAAGACTTCTTTAGTGGACACTGATTAGATAAGCCTGCTGGGCTAAGACTGTGTTCAAACATACTCATAGAAATCAAGGTCAGCGAGGTTCTGTCCACTGCTGCAATGCAAGACGCACACATCTTAGAATACTAGCTGTACAATCTTGTCACTGACACATATTTTGAGAGCAGAGGATTAACAAACTAGCAAAACCTACTCACTGATGGAAAGAGTGAGCCGAGCTAGTGCGAAATAGACTTTAACCAAACTTCACTGAACATTCACTCTGCAGCTGGTGATTAGTGGAGAAACAGCTAGCTTGCCTGCTGAACTTTCCTTTGAAGATTGTTTCCACTTCCACTTCCTGCCCTCGGGGTGCAGTAACAGTGTTTGCTCTGGTACTTATTAGGCTTCAACTTCAACAAACGTGATTGCATGTATATTCATCAACTGTTGGTGGAATGGGAGTGGGAACAGTCCCCTGTTCTCTGTTAATTGGATTCGGTGTCTGCTTGGGTCAATTAAAATTAGAATATAAAATAAATTGGATTTTATTTGCATCCAATTCCAGTATATCCCTCGCTGCTCACTCTTTCTTTGAAAATGTAGACTTTATGACTCTCCACCTTGTATTCAGTGTGCGTGTGCACCTATCTTTCCCGGTGTGTCTGGACATAAACATTGCCCAGGCATGTTCCCTCTACTGTGCCTATTACTTTCACTATCTAGAGCAATTTTCTTCATCCCAGGAAGTGCAGTCTTATCAGTCCCACGCATGTTTGGTGATCCATTCCTCCACATACGCAGCTTTTAAGAGGGTCGTCAATGAGAGCTCTTGCATCTCACGTTTCACCATGCCAGATAGCATTTAATCTCGCAGTGAGAAGTGAAGCATGTGTGCTGCGAGTTTGTTGATCGAGAGCTGAAAGTTCAGTGTTTGTGGTGTTAGGGGAACAGCCGACTGGTTTGGGGTCAGTAAGGACGGCGACGCCACCCAGAAATGGCAGAGGAAAAGCCTGCGGCACTGCAGCCTGCGCTATGGAAAGCTGAAACCACAGGTGATACGAGAGATGGATCTGCCCAGCCAGGACAACATCTCCTTAACCAGCACGGAGACCCCGCCTCCTCTTTATGTCCCCTCCTCACAATATGGCATGCAAAAGGTAAAGGAACATATGGGTTGCTTTGCTTAATGCTGTTCTTGTTTGAATCCATATTTTTTTTCATAAAAATATGTCATGCAGATGGTGAAAGATCATGTACTTTAACCTGCAAAAAAAAACTAATTAGAGGCTTGTTTTTGTATATATTAACTGAGAGCTAAACTTGACCAAGGATTCCTCTTACTATGAGCCTGTCTCTTATGTTATATTGGTCTTATTAATAGCATTTGTTGAATGTCTGAGGTAAAATATGTTTCTCTCTCTTTCTAACTACCTTTTGCTGAACTCATTGGTCTCCAGATTGTGGATCCTTTGGCACGAGGACGAGCCTTCCGTATGGTGGAGGAGGTGGATGGCTACAGCGTGCCTCAGACCCCCATCACCCCTGGTGCTGCCTCGCTTTGTTCCTTCACTAGCTCCCGCTCAGGTCTCAACCGACTGCCTCGTCGACGTAAGAGGGAGTCTGTTGCAAAGATGAGCTTCAGGGCCGCAGCAGCGCTGGTCAAGGTGAATAAGAGGGATAAGATCCACTTAACAGATTCAATATATATATATATATATATATATATATATATATATATATATATATATATATATATATATATATATATATATATATATACATATATGATAAATAAACAGGAGAATATGTGTACCAATATATTGTACTTGTTCCTTTCTGTATGTTATTGGATTTTATTGTCACTGTATCACTTTGTAATTGGCTGTGATGGAAGGATTGCAGCTTTTAATGCACATTGTTTCATGTTTTTCTCTCTCAGGGACGCTCAATACGGGAGAGCACGCTAAAGCGGGCCCAAAGACGGAGCTTCACCCCCGCCAGCTTCATGGAGGAGGACATGATTGACTTTCCTGATGAACTGGACACATCTTTCTTTGCCAGAGTAAGACAGGAAAAACAACAATGTTCTTATGTTGCTGTTACTGCGTAGCCATGTTTATTTTTAATTTTAATAAATAATAATTCTGATTTGAATAACCCGCTATTCTCTTTCCCCAATCCTATTTCTAGGATATTCTGATGCAGGAGGAGTTGTCTACATATGCAGACGAGGTGTTTGAGTCACCATCTGAGGCGGGCATGAAAGAGGCGGAGCCCAGCAGCAAGAACGATGAGACAGAGCTGACAGGCAGCGCCCTTGATAAGTCGGAGCTGGAGAGAAGTCATCTCATGCTGTAAGCATTCAGGCTGTATTGACACATTCATTTAGAAAATAATGATTAAAACAATCCATATTACTGGGAAAACGTTTTCAGCGTGATATCAAAGTCAAACCAACATTAATTGTACAATATGAAGTGATTTGATTTGGAAAAAAAAACGATTGTTGTTTTTCAGTATTTGATACAACAGCTCTATCGATAACCAATCTGACACAAACAGTTATTGATCTGCTTGATGATATGGGTAGATGATGCAGAGACCTCTGTTAACTCTTCCAGACCTCTGGAGCGAGGGTGGCGCAAAGCCAAAGAAGGAACACCAGGACCACCGAAGGTGCCGTTGCGGCAGGAGGTGGTGAGCGTTACCGGGCAGCGGCGTGGCCAGCGCATCGTTTTACCTGTCAAGAAGCTTTTTGCCCGAGAAAAGAGGCCTTATGGATTGGGCATGGTAGGGAAGCTCACAAACCGCACCTACCGCAAACGCATTGACAGCTACGTCAAAAGGCAGATAGAGGACATGGATGACCACAGGTACCACACCTCTTCTTATCAGCATTTTCTCTCTAAAGTCCTCAGTGGATGACAATGATGGATGATGAGAGCTGCTGTTTTTCTTTTTTTTAATGCATACATTCTATGCGTTCTAGGCCTTTTTTTACATACTGGATCACCTTTGTCCATTTGCTCATCACTATCTTGGCTGTATGCATCTATGGTATTGCACCAGTGGGCTTTTCCCAGCACGAGACAGTTGATTCTGTGAGTAACGAGTAATGATTTGTTTACACACTTCACAATATTTTCATCTCATTACGGCTCCTTTCCTATTGATTGTACTCTTGGTGATTTGTATTTCTTCTGACATAGGTTTTAAGAAACAAAGGTGTGTATGAAAATGTCAAGTTTGTACAGCAGGAGAACTTTTGGATTGGGCCGGGGTCGGTGAGCACTCTTCTCTTCGTAGAACATCAAGAATCCAAGCAATAATCATGTGTAAATGTGTAAATACTATATTTTAGTCGTTTTTCTTCCCTTTGTCTATGGATTGTTAGGAAGCTCTTATCCACTTGGGGGCCAAATTCTCTCCGTGCATGCGGCAGGACAAACAGGTGCATGATCTTATCAGGGACAAGAGAGCTATCGAACGCAACTCTGCCTGCTGTGTGCGTAACGATCGCTCCGGCTGCGTCCAAACCTCGGAGGAGGAGTGCTCGGTTCGTAAACATGCACAGTTCTTCTTTGTGTTCCTTACCTTTTTAATTTCAGGACAAACACTGTGGGAAGTTCTGACCTCCTTCTTTTGCGGCTTTATTTATAGAGTACTCTGGCTGTGTGGGTAAAGTGGCCGAGGCATTCCAGCACTCCCCAGTTACATGGTAAAAACAGACAATATGGCTCTGTGTGTCATCAGGATCCCAGGTAAGATACAATAGTAGTTATTTCATTGCGCAGTGTAAATGATACTGGCTGGTAAATATAACTTGTGTTTGTCTTGTTACAGGATATGTCTAGAGCCTGCCTCAGTATTACCTCACGAGTGGCCTGATGACATCAGCAAGTGGCCAGTAAGTGCAGTAAAATTGTGCCTGATATATAGGCTTAAAGATTATAGATGAAGGTGTCTGTCTGAAGGTTAAAGCTGATCACTCACATATGGTCCAACCTTAATGAAATGTTTGGGGGAATTCATTATATTTGCTCTTGTAAGTCAACTTTCATAATTATAGAATACCTCTGTATTATCCTCTCAATAAAACACACAAGTTTAGGCCTTCTAGTAAGTAAATGTTATATCTCTTTTCATTTTGATGAATCGAGGAAGAGGATATCACATTTTGGCATGGATGTTACAAAAAAGTAAAATAAATACTGCTTTGTCTTTTAGATTTGTACCAGGTACAACACAGGGAACCACACCAACCTGCCTCATATAGACTGTACCATCACAGGCCGACCATGCTGCATTGGAACCAAAGGGAGGTGAGGAGAGCTAATGTACCTATAATGGACATCTAACTTGTACTGGTTGAAAAAAAATAATGAAAATACATTGATAGTTTACTCATTTATTACTTGCTTCTATTTTTCTTCGAGGTGTGAAATCACATCCCGGGAATATTGTGACTTCATGAACGGCTATTTTCATGAGGAGGCTACTCTCTGCTCTCAAGTAAGCCACTTTCTCCTTTGTATACACAAATGAGACATTTTATTTTCTCATGGGGAGAAGGTATTTAAGCTGCATCTGTTACTAATTTAATCTGGTGTACTGTGTTGTATACTTCCTGAATACCAGTTCGAGCCAGTCCTCATTTGCATGTTATTTGTGTTCTTGTCTCATTAAAAAGATTTGTATAACTGAGGGCCATTACTTAATATGTTGTGCTATGTCTTTCTTCAGGTGCACTGCATGGACGATGTGTGTGGACTGTTGCCTTTCCTCAACCCTGAGATCCCAGATCAGTTTTACAGGCTCTGGCTCTCACTTTTCCTGCATGCTGGGTGAGTCAGAAGCTGTCAACAAGTAGTTTAGCTTATTCTAAGATTTATTTGCAAAATAAATAGACAAAATTGGTGATGGGATGCATTTCTTTTAACTCTTGATATTTAATTTATGTTCAGAGTTTTTATTTAAAGGGTTTTTGTTTGATGCAGGTATTTTCAGCTTCAAACATGCTTGTATAAAAACACTCAGCCCGGTCTACGAGATCAGTGTTGTGCACATACAAGAACATTGGCTCCATCTATCAGTACTGTAACTCTTCTCCCCGTGTATTCATACTTCTATCATAACAGAACAAATGTATAGAAACTGCACTTTGGTAAGATTGAGTGAAAAATCTTATTTATTCACTCTTAGCTGGGTTTGCTCTCCATGCAAATTCATTAATTGCAGTTATGCACTGTGCATTTCAGACTGACTGCACTACTTTGGTGTAGTTCAGACCTGTCAGTCAGTCAGCACAAAGAGCTGACCTCACTGTTAAGGAGAGCGGTTCATCATCCTCATGCTGTCTGTTATCTGTCTCCTGGGTAATTAAACAAAGTGCCCTCGCTACACAAACTCATTAAGCTTCAATGAGATAGAAACTGATTTTGTTGATGGGCAAAGTCATCTGTCTGCTGAGTGGTTTGCCTCGTCTACACAGAGGAATTATCTTCTCAACACGTGCATGTTTTCAGACACACACACACACGTGCACATGCACACACACACCTCTATGTCACATTGCACCTTGTCCATTTTCGTTCTCCCAGGATCCTTCACTGCCTGGTGTCGGTGGCTTTCCAGATGACCATCCTGAGGGACCTGGAGAAGCTGGCGGGCTGGCTGCGCATCTCAATCATTTACATTCTCAGTGGCATCACTGGCAACTTAGCTTCAGCCATCTTTTTGCCCTATAGAGCAGAGGTGACCATCACTTTAACACCCACAAAAAATATCAGTGCAGGAACATCACAGACAGAGATGTGTCATGTGTCAGAGATGTCCCATTAAGAAACTCATCACGTTTACTAAAAACACCATATTATGCTTTCAAATCACATTGTAAATGTTTGTGACCATATTTTCCGAGGCTTACGCCCCCTTTTCTGCTCTCTTTGTGTCAGGTGGGCCCAGCCGGCTCTCAGTTTGGGATCCTGGCCTGCCTATTCGTGGAGTTGTTTCAGAGCTGGCAGATCCTTGCCCAGCCCTGGAGGGCCTTTACCAAGCTGCTTTGTGTGGTGCTCTTCCTCTTTGCCTTTGGGCTGTTGCCATGGATCGACAATTTCGCCCACATTTGTGGCTTCATCTCCGGCTTCTTTCTTTCCTTTGCCATCTTACCCTACATCAGTTTCGGCCGCATGGACTTGTACCGCAAACGCTGTCAGATCATCGTTTTCCTGCTGGTGTTTGTCGGGCTCTTCTCGGGCCTCGTGGTGCTCTTCTATGTTTATCCAATCAAGTGTGAATGGTGCGAGTTGCTAACCTGCATCCCCTTCACGGACAAATTCTGCGAAAAGTACGACCTCAACGCTCACCTCCACTGAAGTGTGAACACAACAGGAAGGCATCAGGTCAAAAGATGTGGACTAACAGATGATTTCAGCCAGTCTGTCTCCACTCTGCCCCTGTGTAACTGGGGCACTACCCCCTCCTCTATGAACAATGACATTATACTTGTGTTTTTTTACTCTGTTAGTATGAATACCTGTCACTCATCTTAAACACTTCCTTTAACCACCTCCCTGTTCACCGGCAGTCATTATCACTCCTTCACTGTCCAGTGATACAAAGGTATGGCACTTCTGAACCTCATCAAAATTCCCAGCTGCCCTTTACATGTGAGGCAGGAATTAAAGAAGCCAGCACTGGTACAGAGAGATATTCACACTCCAGACATAGGTTTTATTATTCAGGCAACCTCATACAGAAGCAGGGACAAAAATCAAATATTGATACCGTTGGTGCCTTGTTGATAAATGTACCAACTACTGCCATATTTTTGTTACATTATACTGAGCACTCGAATGTTTTCTTTCATTTGTTTATTGCTTCTCAAGAAGTGATATTTGTTTTGAACATGGTAGTGTTTTAGCTACCTGTCTACTCACATGTAACTGAAAACAACAGTAAAAGAAATCTACAAATGAAAAAAGTCTGTGTCTTGCTCTCAATTATCAGAAAATGCCCCTTGACGGTCGTTTTATAGTTTATTCAAATTCTTCAACAAAGAAACAGTAAATATCTGCTACAGATATTCAAATGACAATCCAAGGGTGTTTAGTGGCTGCATGATTAGTATGTGCATACACTGAATTCATCACACTTTTTTGATTTATATGGTTTACAAAAATAAAAGAGTATTTACATTACATCTCCAGCGTTCAGTATTGCCGAAAATTGACAATGAATTGCCTTGAATACATTTAAATTTAAATGAATTGACAAATAACACTTAATTGACAATAAATACATACATTAAACAAATAAGCCCACGACAGCAAGGTGTATTGGTGACACAGGGAACATAATTTAATGTCTGTTTCTCTTTTTGCTTGAGTCCTCACACAGTCTTCCGAATACTGAGAGATGCTGATATTAGGTGGTCCAGTAAGACCTTGCTACCAATACTGAACCCAGTCCTCTGCTGCATACTGGCTCTGTGCCTCTGTCTGTCCATTTGTTGATCTTATCTGCCATGTTAGAGTTGAGTATGTGGAGTAGGGGCTCATGGACTAGCAGCCGCTGTTCCTCCGTGCATACGCCTGCCCACCGACGATGTACTCCATCTCTTGGAATTGCATGTTGGATACAGAGATGGCCGATGGTCCTTTCTCCTTGAAACCGGCCTTCAAGTAGAAGGGCACCAGAAAGTCCTCGCAAATCAGCATAGCTCGGCGGAGGCCAGGAACGCAGCACAGGTACTGCAAGTAGCGCCACAAGAGGATGGAGCCCTTACCTTGTTGGCGACAGTGACGATGCACTGACAGCACATGCATGTGCACAGTGCTGCTGTCTGGGACATGCTGAGTCATTGCCTCCTGGGAAAAAAGAGCAAAGGCAATCATTAAGTAAAAGCTTCCACGAGACAAAATTAACATACACCGGAGAACGTTTGTCAAAATCAGTAATTTGCATGGAAAAGCCAGTCCTGTCAAGTTGTATTCTTCACAAATTTTCGTAAGTTTCATACCTGCGAGAGCCTCTCCTTGTCCCAGCCAGAGCCGATGATGAACGCTACCAGCTGCCCTTCTTCAAACCAACCCAGCGACAGCTCAGGACACTGACCCAGGAAGTTAAGCACTTCATCCAGGGTAAGTGGACACTCTCCAGACACGGAGACAAATGCTGTAGGGGAGAAGAAATTACAATTGTTTTCTTAAAGTTAAAACTACTAAGATAATATTTGAAGTTCTAAAAAAATGAAATATTGTCAAATACAGTATGTTCCCTTTATCAAATACACACAGAAGGTCAGTCTTAGTTCTTACCTGATGATAAAATTCAATCAATCTAACAAAATAGTTATATGGCGTGCAGAAACTTGACTTACCTTCTCTCTCAATCTCAAACACACTGATGGCGTCCTGGGGCGTGAGGTTCCTGAACTCGCTGGCGGGGAGTGTGTGTCGTCGCTGCCGCAGAGGGCTGACCGCTCTGACGGGCATCTTCAGAAAGCAGGGCTTGAGGAACGGAGAGCCACTGACCTGTTGTGTCATGATGCCTCAAAGACAGAGGGTTCTGATTATTGTATCTGTTTTTCTCTCTTCCAGCCGTTTGCAAATACAAGTTTGATACTGATGCTGAGGCGTCTAGTCAAAGTAAAGAAAACCTTTCTAACAAACTCTGTCTGTCCTAAAGCTCTGACTGTAAAGTAACTCACTTTAATAGGCAAGCCGACCTCCGTGTCTCTCCTGCTCTCCTCTTCCTTCTCCCTGATCTCATACTGTAAAGTGGTCGTCTCAGAGTAGGATAGCCGTCTCTGCACGTGGCTCTTAATCCCCTGCTTTCAAATCACACGTGGTGTTCCTGGGGTGTTTCTTTTGTAGTTCGACCTCAGCTAAAGATGTTGACATCAATCAATATGCTATCTTACAGCTTAATTAAGATGTCTGTGGTATTTTCAGAAATTGACTGTGTGGTAAGGATCTTGTGTTACAGTGAGATTTTATGTCAGATTGGATTTAACAGTGAAGGGTTTGGGTGATGGGGTTAGTTAGGACATGTTAATTATATCCCTGTTGTCGGTCTTCAGGAAGAGAACAACTGTTGTTGAGATCTGATGACAGAATCGGAGTAGTTTTACTTATGTATTGGCACAACTGTAAATTCAGGTATGTGTTTTTCAGGGTGCGGTTGAGTGAGATGTGGTGAGACTGGATGTGGTGAGACACATTTTTTTCAGAGATCATGGGCATGTAAACTATTTTAACCGTACTGAGGGAGGGTGGAGATTTGTCTGGATTGCTGTTGGGATGATTTCGTGCCTCAAAGAGGTTTAGCACAAGCTAATTAAATGAGAGAGCACTTGCTTTGACTGGCATGGTAAACCTGTTTAGACAGTCTTATTTAGTTATTTGATTATTTAACACAATATAGTGCCCTCGATAAGTCTTTTGAACTTAGTATAAATTACTGTTTTTTTGGAAAGACAATCCTAAAGCTCTATATAATGAAATCTCAGCTAAATCTTTTATTTATTCTTTTTATGGTTGTCCAAGTGTCTGATAGTTAAAAATCCCTGGTTGATTTAAACTTGATAAAATCTTTTCTTTCTCAAGTAAATGCAAATAATGAAAGTAAGCAGTTGTTTAAAGCTTCACGCCGCAATAACCCTGCTTGAGGCTGAGGCCTACTATTGTTTAAGGGAACCCATACGAGATAAAACCACTGCTTCTTTTTGGCCCTCACTACAGTGATGAATAGGAAATCTCCCATCTCATCTGGACAGCTGGCCCATCACAAATGTGACAACATCTCTGCCGTGATAGCATCAGATGTTAGAGGAAAGCATGTACACGGTTGTCCAGAGATTAAATCACCTTTTCTAAACTGCAACTCTGTCAATCTGTGTGGCTGTGAGGGGAAGTCTGTCTGAAATAATTCCTCATGACCTCTTAAAACAGATCAGTTATAGCCAAGTGGGTGATTTTTTTTTTTGCCACATACATATTTCGCTTTTTTTCAGACAAGCTAATACACTTAAAAGAGTTTAGAAAAGGAGACATGACTTTGAAAATTGCATACAGTATGTAGACAGCACAACCTCACCCACTGACCCTCTCTTGCATAAAGTGTCATGTACTATAATGTAATTTACAACACATGTAAAGTATACACACTTGCACACACATTTTTTCACTGTATTATGTTTTACAGGCAAGCTTGAGGCCACAGTGTAACTTAAAACTCTTTAAATTTTACTCTGGTGTACACCTGTTGGTCCAGCTGAGCAGAGAGCATCAGTTAACCAACACTGCAGAAGAATGTCGGCTTGAAATCTGAAACAGCTTCAATTCATTCTTAAAGGAACAGTCACGAAACAGCACGTTATTGTAAGTATGCTTCATATTCTGCTCTAAATAAAGCATGTATGACTTTCAAGATGAGACCTATTGCAATACATAAGATCCCATATAATGAGAACGACATGCTGCTATAGAAACAAGTGTTAGTGACTTGGCAGAAGCAAACTGTTTTTGACCGTGTGATAATGAATAAAGAAGAACATTATGATTTATTTTGTCTATTAAAGAAACAGACTCATGACAGAGAATGTTTCTTGATTGGTTTGCTTTTGAAACGCTGCGATTCTAAGTAATAAATTGTCTTTGTTTTGGAAACATTTCGTATTTTTTTGCACACCTCTAAGCAAGGCAATCAGCAACTTTAAATAAATAGCAGCGACTGTTTTTTTAGTGAACTCGGTAATCATATGTTATATATCATATGTTCCAACATGTGTTATAACATATATGTTGGAAGTTAATATTCTGTGATAACATAGATGATCCTCTTTCACTCAGAAATACGACACTCATTGTGTATCTAAAACTAATTTAAAAATCAAAGCTGTCCTCGCCTTCTGTTGACCTGTGTTTCGAGGCTGCATCATATAAGGTGTAAAGCTGGCACATGTGAGTCCTCTATCAGGATAAGTAGTGTCCCCTGCTGGCAAATTAGTCAGCAAAACTGCCCTGTGGGGTTTTTGTCACGTTGCACTTGAGCAAAGAACACATGGACCGTGTTATGGACTGCTGTAAAACCATGAAACCTGGCTCTTAATGAATCTTCCACCTGAAGGGCCTCGTGCATGTGAGTTTCTGATTAACATATTATTTCTGTTGGGTCTTGTCTGTCAAAAGAATGTAACAAAGACATAAGATGACTTTTATGAAAGTAAGGTTTTGAGTCACTGCAATGTTCATCTTGTAAATATATCTACATTGATATAGTTAATATAAATATAAAATGTCAAACTATAGAAGGCCAAGAAAAAAATAGTATAGTCATAAAAATGTCAGCTCTAAAATATTGTGAAGGACCAAAAAAACACTGGTAGCTGAAATACTGAATATTTGTTCTTTATTGTCATACACATGCTGCTATACACACAAGGAAAAACAGTATTGATTTTACAGAGCCACAAACCACCTGCTGTGGAGTTATCCTGGATACCAGGTCAATAGTGGTCAGAACAGGAACAGGAAGGCACAGTATCAAGTTGAAATGGCACAGAAGAAGAGGGGGAAAGAGAACATAACCGTGTTACTTAAAAGCAGAGGTTTAATCCACTACAAATTCACATGCAAATAAATGCTAGCCCAAATAGTAAAATGCCATGTTTGCACTTATTGCATTGGATGTGGTCCTTTCAATCAAACTAAGCTCTAAGATTAAATGCATAATTAATAAATGACCGTAACATAGTAAATGAACAGTTTAATTTCATATTGCAACAACTATAACAAGATACATTTTTCCAGTAGCATGAAGTTTGCGATAGAAAAAAGAAAAGGCTCTGTACATCATCAAAATCCTGTCCACGGGATGAAAACTGTTGTATATTGTAGCATTTATATAAGCACTAATGTCCAATGCAACAAGCAGGCAGCCATATCAATTCAAGGCACATAGATCTATACGCATGGCGCTACATGTAAAGGACCGTTACGTGAATGTGTCGTAGCCACATAAACACCAGACCGCCTTTTTTTGCAGCTACATCACATAAGCAGACATCGGCATTGCCACAAAAAGACTATACAGAGATCTGCAACATCTACGACGAGCACGCTTACTGTGCCATAGAGAGACATCATACATGTAGCTGGAGCTTTGATGCTTGTTGCAGGCTTTTGCTATCTTTGAGTTTAGCTGTTAGGATGTGAATCTGTAGCTTTTATTGATTATCCAAGTCATATATAATGTGCATGTTAACTGAATCTAGTTTTTTTTCTCTTTTCTGTAATATGCAAGAATACAATTTTGGAGGTAAATACACAGGATTCTAGTACAGTTATGATACATAGATATCGCATCATTAAAATAATAAACTTGACATGTAGATGTTTAAGACAACGTAACGTCTCATCATGAACTCTTGTTATAAGGAATGCATTATAAACGATTTTGTCAAAGTGCAAAATCACTTCAAATAAACAAACGGATACATACGAAATTCTAATTTCTGCTCACCTAAATCAGCCTTACTGTAAAAATAAGTTCTCGTCAATGTATTTTACTGATGAATACAATATCTAGACACAAACTGCGTTTATAAATTCTTCGGAATTTAGTGTTAAGCAATCGATACAGTTAATTAAAAGTAAGTGTGCTTAAAACCACCATGACAGGTAGTGAAATATCTCTGGAATCCACTTAACAAGACCACAACTCTGGTCAAGACACACAACTGAACACCATCTGACAGTAAATTAAATGTTTTCAAAGCCAGGGAACCTTTACATCAGTCAGAGTAAGGTACCAAGAACATCTTTGCCGGAGTCAAATTTATTTTTGTCGTAGACATTTAAGTCCTAGTGGACTTCCTTTCAGTGCTGTCGTTGGCTCTGATCAGAGAAGCAGGCGAGGGAGTCTAAGGACTAGAGGAACCAGATGATCTTTGTCACGCATAAATCTGTTCTGATGGGAAAAGGATGGATCAGAGTCAGGGGTTGAGGTGCTCATCTTCCATATGAAGGCTGCTTGTGGGACACAGGAGAGGCTGGCTGGAGCAGTTGGTGCTCTGACTCTTCAGGCTCTCCGTTGACTCGGATGACCCTAAAGAGGAAGAAGCAATGAAAATGCAATATGGCTCAAAGTGAACCTTCTGGTCAGACTTCACATAAAATAGAGACACACATCAGTAACTCATTGCTCATTCTTGCTAAGATAGGCCTATCACAAGGAATTCACATTATAATACCTGCTGGATCTTTTGTTTTTCTTGCTGGAATAGATGTCAATGGATCTATTTATAGGGACAGGGGATTCAGTGGGAGCAGTAGAGCTCATACACAGAGAAGCAGAGCAGACAGGAAAGCCTACATACCACAGTTATTCCGCCATACCAATAGAGCAGGAATCAGGACCTAGCGCTGCCCAAAGTGAGGCGGTACGAAGGGACAAGACATCAGGGAATAGATGAGGAGTTTTAGGAAACAGAGAGGCACACAGGTTAGATGCAAAGCAAAGGGAATTATAGCCGTGAGTTTTGGTTTTCAGAAAAGAAACGTTAAGAGAACTAGAAAGTTTTCGAAAATAAGGAAAAACTGGGCCATTTGTCGTTGACAATGCTATCAAATTTAGGAACTAGAGTCAATGCGTGATCCAATCTGCTCTAAGCTGTCTGAAAGTAGAGGTATACACTGTATACGGCTTTATAGATAAAGAAGTCGCATACAATGAGCATAATTACACTTCTGTCCTTCCTCTTCCTGTTTTCAGGGGCTTAAAGGTTATTCTTCTCTTTTCCTGGCAGATCATTTCTCACCTGGCAGAGATAAGTCTCCAGGTGGGTCGCTCTCTGTTTTGGTCAAGCTGCTGTGCTCACTGCTGCAGTCCTGTAGGATGTCTCCTCCAGAATGCATCCTGTCCTCTGGATCACCCAAGAGAGTAAATGTGATCATCATTCTGTAATAACTGTTCACCGACTGCCAAACAAGAAAACTCACCGTCATCTGGAGACAGAGATTCTGCCACATCCTCGGTGGCTGTGGCCTGAAAGGAGAAGAAAAAATAACTGGTTTAAGCTTTTGTTAGCAGCAGAGTTCAAACGTCAGTTGATGCAGTGGCGGCTTACGTCAGTGGGGGCGGGGCTGCTGGACAGCAGTGTGTGCGGCTGAGCATCAGACACCTCCGACAGCTTCTCCTCATCTTCTTCCTGGATGGGAGAGGATGGAGATCTGAGGGTGCTAAAGTGATGGACAAGATACAAAAGAAATAATTAATACAGAACAAGTAATTCAATCAATCATAATTTTACATGGAGAGATTTTCACTTTTTTCAATTAAAACTCAACCTTTAAAAAATTAAAATGTCGTCTTGATGTGGTTGTTTGGATATATTTTTAAAACTTTAGGCATGTATTAGATGCATTCTACAATCATGTCATGACTTAACCCGTATGGAAGAACATCTGCAGCACCCAAAGTAATTTACAAATAACTGAACACCAGGTCCATGTATTAAAGGGGTCACTGTGTAAATCTGATTACTGACCAAGTCTACTGTAGGGTGATGTTTGCTGTTAATGTTACAGACACAACATATTCAGAGCATCTTATTTCACGCAGTAATGTTTTTGTGTGCACGTTCGGCTAAATTATACCTGTCAGGTGATTTGCTGACTTTGCCTTTCTGCAAACTTCCATCACTTAAATGCTCTGGGGAGCTCAGCGGCATGCCGTCACCGCCCGGACCCCCTGAGAAGTTGATTTCATCATAGAGGGGGGCAGATGGGAGGGCAGGAGACACCGACTGCAGACCATTCAGAGCCTCCAGCAGGGAGATTGGTTCAAAGCCGGGAGGAACTGAGTCTGTGCTCTGCAAAGGGACATAAATGAGAACAAGCACTTAGGTATCCAGATTATTAGATCGGCCATCTGCCTGTGTTTAGTAGTTTCTGAAATAGATGCTGGGTGACATGCTTTACAACGTTGCTGAAGCAAAAATAATCAAAAGTCTTTTGTGAAGCAATTATTAACTTTGGTGGCTAATGCAATCAATAACGTTAACCTCTTTATGGCACACTATGCTATGACTCACCAAATTCACGTCCAGTTGCCCTTTGATGTTTCTGCACATGCAAATTCTTTCTGATTATACACCGATATACACAAGACTCACTGAGTGCTCGTCATGGTCCATCGTCTGAGCCAGAACAGGGCTGAAGGACACTGGGGAAAGAGCACCGGGCTTTTTCCTCACAGCTCTGATCTGCAGCAAAGCTCTGAAGGCTGGGAAGACAAACACAATAATAATATAAATTCACTATGTTTAAGTTAACTACTAGCATCAAATAAGCAACTTAAAAAGCAGAACTTTTTAAATAGTGCAACAAGTCTTACGCAGCCTGCAGATGGGACAGTTGTTGGCCTGATAACGCAGAGTGTCCGCGCAGGAGTTGCAGAGACACAGATGCCTGCAGGGCAGGATGAGTGTGTCCCGCAGGTCAGACAGACACACAACACACTCGTTGCTGTTGTCACTGTTTTCGTCATCCGATGGCTGAAAAAAGAAAACAAAATCAAATCAAAAGTAACACAATTGAAATGTGTAATAACCTTTACAGCATTGTGATTCTGTATATCTATATATGTCTATATATCTTTCACTAAAACCTTGGTTTCTTGGTTGTTTTTGTTCTCAATCCCATAGATCTCCTGTAAGAGGTAGCTCACACGGTCCACCTGGAAAGAGACAGTAACAGAAACAATTAGGCAGAAATATGTAATATCATATAAGCATGTTATAAAGGCATGTGCTTGAGGCTTAAATACATTGTAAACTCCACCAGTATATGTAGCAGCCTGCCAGCGGGTGAAAAGTGCTTGGCTCGGGGGTCCAGCTATAGCTTCTCAACAAAACTGCGTTACACCAGACTCTCAAGGGTCTCGGCACAGATTTCTGTGGCTTTGTTTTTTCAGAAGCTGCAGATGTATGAGGTCACTGATGCTCTGCGTACAACATCCTGCACTGCACGAACAACGGGCTGTAGCACAACCAGGATGTGCTTCACAATTTACTGACGTAAAGTCAGGATAGTCACCATAATTTACCCTAAATGAATAATGATATTACTATTAATACTTGAAATATGGACATTCATAAACCTACAATTTGCTTCTGCTTCAGAGGCTTGACGGAGAAACTGCCATCAACGTGCTGGAGAGGAAAAAAGAAACATGGTTTAGCTAAAAAGTTGTTTTTATTCAGATTTCATATTATTTTTATTTTATTCCGATGTATACGTACTCTTTCAAAGGCAGCCAGAAGTACGTGAGCATGTCCGAGGCAATCTTAAAAAAAACACACAATATTCTGGTTAATACAAATGTGTATCTAAATGTGTATTTAAGCGACTGCTATACTAACACAATTGGTGTTAGTGGTTTATTCATCCCTATGATGAATACACTACTCTTTTATGTTAACACTTCATAAATATGCAGTGCAGTCTCATTAGTTCAGTCATTATGCAGCTTCAGTGACCTACCGTCCCCTTCATCAACCACAGCTTGGATTACGATAGGAAACACTCCCCGGTCGAGGTCAAAGTTCAGCTTTGACAGGAAAAATATATTGATATAAATATTCAACGAGGCACGGTCAAACAATGTACAGATACATTTATTTTGTGAAGTGTGATTGGTGAACAAACTCCACCAACTGCTGCTAATACTTCTCTTAATTTATTGTTTAAGTAATACAAAATATACCCGATAAATTTAATTATCTTTAAATGTATTATTATTTAATAGAAATGCTTTTTATGTAATTATATGTTGGAAATGCTATAGCATTTGTTTACCAAATGTGACAATTTTTAGGGTTGATTTTCATTTGGATATGAAATCATATTTTCTTAAGTACATTTTACAAAAAGAACACAATTTGTTATTAATATTGAACAATCCTAATTTCTTGAAAAAAAAAAAAAACAATATGTCATTCATTTGCTCATCAAGAAATTACCATATTATTTTTATTTTATTTTTCTCTTCATGCACATTTCTGTCATGAAACTGAATAATGTTTATTTCTTTTATTCCATAAAGACTTATGCTATAATTATTTTTTGTACTGTTCATTAAAAAATTCCAATACAAAATGTATGTACATATATATATGTATGTATATGTATGTACGTATACTCACGTCTTCTTCTTTCCACTCGGTGAAATCTATTTTAAAAGATGGCATGGAGAACTGTTGGCTCACCCCTCGCTTGTAATGTACAGTTTCAGAGACCAGTGATGGATTCTTGGGGCTGTATCTGCACACAGAATGTGAGAGAGAAAAATCATCAATGTGCAGGAGAGTGCACTCTGTCATTATAACTGGGCAGTTACAATTATCTTTAGGGAAAGCCGAAAGGCGGGAATCATCTTCATGTACTCAATACATGCATTAGTGTCCGTAGGCAAGATGAAAGTAAAGAAAACTGAATAGTATTGCACTGCTGTAGCAATATCTGATGCAAGTCCATTAAAAATGCATCATCTTTCTGTCTCATCTCATCGTAACACAATAACTTCAGTGGAAACTGTTACTTTCATCTCCTTGTAAGTCTCCTTGTCGGTATCCATGGTGACAGGACGTTGCTAAGATCCAACTGGATCTGGTCCAGTCTGTATGTGCTCTGAGGCTTGAATCTCACTATCCACATCCACTAATAAAATGCTGCTTTGTTCAGGTCTGAACAATAGATCCTCTCAAAGGCCGATAGATGAGGCCTATGTTTGTTTCATAAGTCAGATTCCATTGGTTGACTTTTTAAGTAACAGTTCACTCTTTGTGCTACTAATAAATAAACGTTCATCTGTCCCATGAAAAAAATGTTGAGATGAAAATCTTACACTGCCATCCCATTGGAGAACTCCTCAAACGCTTGGCAGTAGAGCGTGATGGCCACCCGAGCATCAGCATCAAAGGTGAACTCCACACCATACTGAACCTTTGGTTTTGCACCTTCCTCCCCCGAGGTGTCAGAGTCATCTTTATACCTAGAATCACAAGGTTTCAAGCTTTAGGTCAGAATAATGGAATTTATTTTCCTTTAAACTGTTTTTTTTTTACATTCTTTGGATCGTATGATTCTCGTGTTTTCTTTACCTGATCAAACGCAGAGAGTCCTTTCTAATGTTGACCAAACTCCTCAGGGTCTTCACAGGCTCGTGGGGTGCAGGCGTCACATATGGAAACTATTGACATAATGAAAGCAAAATGTTGTATTACTAACATTAGATGCAGTACGGCATCTTATAAGTTTTAAAGCTGTTCTTGGATGATTTGTTTACCTGCACTGGCCTATTTCCAAGAAAATTCAGGTCTGTGTTTTCTCCAAAAAGGTATCCCTCTGGATGTGGCGTGTCAAATTTCTCTCCTCCCATAAAGAAGTGGCTCGCAAAATAATTGCCTGAAGACCAGAGAGAAAAAAAACATGAATAAAAAAAGTGCTTTCAACCAACATCATATAGTGACTGATCATTGTCTTAGTTTGTTTATACATTTATTTATCAAAGGGATGTCACGGTCTATGTCAATGTATATAAATATCATTCATATTTCAATATCTGAACAAGGTTTTTGTTGAAATATAATCATTATTACCATTCATGACTAAAACAAGATCAGAAGTATTGTCCTTATCAGCACATCAATCATCACAGGTGTGTATATATTTAATATATATATATATATATATATATATATATATATATATATATATATATATATATATATATATAAAACACGTGAGACCAAGACATACATATTTGATATACTTTAGAAATAGCACACCAACAAGAAACACCCGATAGGTCAAGTGGAGGCTGATCATCATTTGTTGACATGGTGTCACGTCTCTGTGTGTCCACGTCATTTGTTCATTAGCTCTTGTAGCTTCAGTTCAATGAGGATAAAACATTTTGACAAAGTCTGTGCATCAAGTTTTCGTGTTGGGTCTACAAAGCTGCATGTATTACGACCCCGACAGCGGAACAACGACACAATGCATTGCTCTGACAGCAGCGGCACTGCGAGACTTCACTGCTGTCGTCATGAGAACATGTTCTGAGTAACTTGTGACCCAGACATCCACCTTTCCACGCGGTTACAATCATCATAAAACTGTAAATACTAGCTAGTGATAATCAACAGAAAATAATCAATAATTAACGTCAGGAGCCAAGTTGCTAACGTCAACGTGTGATCGGAGACTCCGTGTTTATTCTCGCTTCAGAAGACACGCGATAAAACAGGAAGACTGGATAAAACCGAAAGTCACGGCCGACTTACCCGATTTCGGAGGAAATCGATAGGCCGAGTTGGCCTGGATATCGATATCCTCAACACCCGCGATTCTCCGACTCAGGATGGAGCCCATCTTTCTCTGCTGACCGCCGATGTTAGCTAGCTAGCTAACAGCTAACAGCGCGTCACTGCTCCGCGTGCCTCTTTCTTCAAACGGACACTGAGGTCAGCACAAACATATACTCGACCAGATATAAACGCTTTCGCTAATGTAACATTGTACGCGTTGGGTTTCAACAGTGGCTAACGCTGCGGATGCTAACAGGAAACAAATCGAGACGGCTGTTGTTTTGCCGGAGCTGAGCTGCTGTGAGAACGAGCCCACCTGATTGGCTGTCTCCAAGCGTTCCAGAGACGTGAGGCGTTTGCTTTGTGTGTTGGGACCGCCCGGCGGGGAGGGGGTCAGGAGGGGAAGGGGTCAGGGCAAGGGCGTCCATCGTTTCTTTGTAAACAGAGCAAAATCAAAACAACTGTCGGATTTTAATTGTTTTCTTCTTCATAAAAGCCCCAAAAAGTCGGCACATGAAATGCATTGAAAATAACAAAACAAATGTATATTGTGCTCTAAAAATACATATTTATTATAATTGACACTGACATTGTTTGAGGTATCAATAAGCACATCATCATATTAGTACCACTGTCAGTATCTGTAACTATTATCAAAAATTATGCACCACAAAAAACAGCACTACAATATACAATAAATACTTTGCTATGTCAATGTGTTTGGCAGTACACAGCATATTAGAAACTCCAACTTTACACTAATTTTGTATGTGTGTGTATATGTATATATACACACACACACACACGAATGATCTGTTTTTGTATATAAAACATATGTTTTTGTTGTATATATATACACAAACAATCTGTTCTTGTGTCAAGGAAACACGCATTAACGCTACCTTGACTCATGTAGTGTTGTAGTTCCACCGTGTGTCCACTAGAGGGAAGATAACCATATGTTTCTAAAGAAACTCCACAGGGGAAAACAGTCATGATTAAACAATTATATTAATACAACAATCACCAATACTGGCGCTAACATTGTTATTCATACTAATCACTTTAATAATATGTTGCACCGTTTGATTTTATACTACTTAGTTACTATTATATTGTTGGAATTTCCCCACATCAAATTGGCATGAAGACAGATCTATTAATACAAAAATACTGTTATTATTTATAATAGAACGGTAACATTGAGTTTGACATCTTAATTTTAATAACGTTAATACATTTTGATGAATTGAATGTGGTATTGCAGTTCCTCGTGGTGACCACCGGAGGGCAGCAAACACTCATGTTTGTAAATGTAAATTCACTCAAGTTAACCCGGATAACAGTTAATAAACAGTAACAATAACACCATATTAATATGCACAGTTCAGTATTAGTGTCTACCTTTTTCAATAAACTTTGAAAACATAGTAACCAAACAAAATATCATCAACGTCGAATTTCTTGTATGAGTGCATACTTGGTCGTTAAAGCTGATTCTGAATTGTTTTAATGTTAGCGGCGAATAGGCTGTAGTTCTTCAATGTGGCCACTGGAGGGCAGTGAGCTGTTGTATTGAGTTGTGCTGGTTGAGACGCTGAAGAACTATCCTCAGTAACAAGTGTGTACTGCACTTTAGATTATGCTCTATGTGTGTCATTACATGCTGCAGCTGTCAAATAATGTCACTCGCGGTTTGGAAATCCCCATACAGTCCTTCCCGTCAGTGTTAAATCTTTTATTATTAACGTGTTACCTGTGTTATTATAGACGTGGACCGCTAACTGTGAGTGACTTATCCAACAATTACGAATATCAGAATAAATATCGATATAATTTTCACTGAAAGATGTAGAGGTATAGCTCCTACTAGCTGTGACGGCTAGATAACATGACTGATAATTTCATTTGGATTTCAGTTTAGTCACCTTTTTTTGAAAGTATTGACCGGAAGTGTTTGCATTGTTTTCATTGCGCTATTGACGCTATGATGATTAGTTTAATAATGTAGTTCTCCACTGTGTCCACCAGAGGACAGATAACCACACTATTATAAAGAGACTTTAGCCAACTGTTTTCTCCACAGGAGGTATTACTAATGGTTACAATATAGGTGATAATGTTGACACTCAACGGTGAAATTAAACAGTCACAGTGCAATTCTTTTTTTGTATCAATATGGACAATTTTCAGTGTATTATTAGTGTCTGCAATTTACCTGAACTGTTAATATAGTGTCGGTCTTAACGCTAAGTGGAGGTGACTTGAGTGTATTTCACTGCTTTCTCAAAGGTGAACTGCAAAAAGCGAACATACTGGGTTGATCTTGAGTAAGTCGTTATTAATATTCATGTGTACACCTTATTAATTGTTTCTATTAGAAGATTAAGCATCTCATACGAGTAACTAATACGTGTTAACCAGTCTGCATGCGACAGACGTTGAAACTCGCGTCAAGGCAGAAACTACATCACACTAACATTTCCGGTGAGCACTTTCAAAATAAATGGCTCTATTTCTTTGTATTTTTGTTGTAGTATTTGTTTTCATTATCTCGCTGTGCTTGATAAAGTAATATATATACAAAAGGTAGGGAACGTTTCAACAGAGCAATTTCTCCAAAAGAAAAAACTCTTAATGCCCAAGATTTTACTGTTTATAACGTAGTCTTTCTTATTGAACTATATACTTATACTACATATGTGTCACTTGTCATGTTGTTGTTTTTTGGGCGGGGAGGTTACACATTCGCAGCTCGTTTAAAACACAACTAATGACGCGGGGTGTAAATCCGTCTCAGCGGATGTTGCCTCTCATCAGACGAACCAAGCCGTTAACGTCAAACTACTTCAGTGGACGTGACGCCGCCGTCGGGAAGGAGACGACTCTCTAAAGCAGGTAGTTTATCTCTCAGCTGCACCGTCACAGACTTAAGGGTTCACAGCAGCAAAGGCGGTTTAGTCGTCTCGGTGACACGTTTCTGAACATTTTCTTCAGGCTGTTGTTTCTGCTCCCGAGAATGGCGACGCTAGCTTAACGACAGCTAGCAAACATGCTCTAGCTGAAACACACACTAAAAACACAACACTGTCTTCCACGTTATCGGCCGTTAACCACCTGAAAACAGACGGACCGTCGCTGTCGGTCGCGGTCGACCTGTTTATCTTCACGTTATCGGAGCCAGGTGAGATAAATGGCGACCCGCCAATGAGCCAACAGCAGCATCGTTTACGCCGTTATTTCACCAGATTTACGCTCCTCTGTTCACAATATTTCGGGCTGCTTTCTCTGAGCCTCTTTTACGTAACTCGGTTATTCGTGGTTAGTTGTGCAAGTAGCGTTGAGCTGGATTATCTAGGCAAGGATTAGAGAAAAAAACACTAGCTAGCTCGTTGGTTAGCTGAGAAGCGTTAGCATGAATTTAGGAGAAATGCCTGCCAACAAACGTTGAAGATGGTTGATTGTTGTTGGTGTTGTTGTTGTTGTCGGTGCGATGGTGTTTGAACTCTTGCTCGTTGGTGTCATCCAGCTGTTTTTATTTACATGAGTTCAGTGGATCTGCAGATGTTGGGCAACACTTAAGTGACATCATCCATATAATTGTTATTTACCCTATTAAAGTAACTCATATTGTCAGCATATTACAGTACGTTTTGTATTCCTCAGGTGGAGTCTTGATTTTCACAGTTGCAGGTGCATATGTTTCCCATGTAAAGCCAGTTATTTGCGAATATGTTGACAGCTGAAAACTGAAAGAGCCTCAATCAGTTTACTTAGAAAAAACAAACATTTGCTTTCACTAACACTCGTTTTTAAGCCACATGACTCGCAGTTACGCAGTGCTGTTCTTTCCACACGGTCATGTCATCATAGTCAAATATTTGGTTACTCTTTTATAACAGCTGGTGCTCCAATAAAGCAGGTTGACAAAGTTTCTTGAAACTCACACAGTTCTCAAACGTACGTTTTGTGTGCAGACAGTCATCAGAAGTTAAACTCAGTACTTCATTCAGTCTGAGCCCGAGAATGAGCTGGATCTCAACCTATGCTTGTGTGTTTTTTGCCCTTGCAGAATAAAAGATAGGAGGAGAGCTGTGCTGGTATCTCCGTGTCCAACCCCTTTCCCTTTCCAGACATCCGGCCAGTATGTCCAGTGATCCTCCTCCTCCGTACCCTGGAGGTCCCAGTGCCCCACTCATTGAGGACAAGAATGGGCAACCTGGTAATACAACCAAACATGCAGGACTTTGGACAATGTTAATATGCACAAACTGCTATTAAATTATTTTGTTTTATTATATGTGAATCATTGTGCTTAAGTAAACTGTAACCATGGAGACTTAAAAATAGTCGTGGTGAAAGTGCAACCTAGAAAACTCTCATGAAGAGGAAACGCGCTTTGAGCACACTGATAATTAAGCAGGGCCAGCTGTGCTGTAGTTAGTTTGGTTTCATGTTGATTCGTGTTGATGTTCATTATTAAACCTGTGTGCACTCGTCCTTAAATGCCATTTTGTTCCCCTTCAGTGACAGGTCCTGTAAGAAATGTTCCTATACAAGGACAGCCCTTGCCTCCAGACTACGGTCCTCCACCCTATGAGGCCACAACCCCAGGCTTCCTTCCCCCACATGTCCCTGGAGAGGGGCCCATGCCCATGCCCATGCATCCACTACAAGGTGCAAATATAAATATATCAACTTTTGTCTTAATTAAGCCCAGGTTCAGTGCACCAACACCTCAGAAAAACATCTGGGACTTTACCTTGCTAACTTTCTTCAGCAGACACTTTACATGGGCTCTTTGTTTCATAAGAGCTAGAAAACCAAACAAAGAGTATAAAATGTCTAAAAGCTACGTTGAGCTTGAATATTGGATGCTTATCCTAAGTGTAGTTGACAGTAGAAGTGACACTTGGACATCTTTCATTGAATTCCTTGTTGGTAACGCTTATCCTACTGGTATAGCTCCATCACTGTGAGCCTTTCACCTTAAATCTAATTCCTATTAGAAACCCTAACTATCATGATACCAGACAAGTTGATCTGTGTCTAAATTATTTTACAATAGAGTATATTAAGTGTTATTTGCCTCTGTACAGGTGGCCACTACCCACTTCCGCCCGGTCACTTTCCTCACCCGATGACGGGACAGATGGGCCCTGATCCCAGTCAGTTCGTCCACATGGGAGGTCACACAGCGACCGTCCTGGCTCCTCCTGGAGCCGCCACCACTGTGACCGTACTGCAGGGGGAAATGTTCCAGACCTCACCGGTGCAGACTGTTTGTCCGCACTGTCAGCAGGCAATCGTCACCCGCATCTCCCACGATGTTGGCCTCATGAACTCACTCTTCTGCCTCTTCTGCTTCTTTGTAGGGTAAGTAGCACACAGATGAAGGTAACCAAACAACGGTTTGTGATGGGTTTGGTTGGCCTTGCACCCTCTACTCTGTAAATATGTATCAAACAGAAGGCTGCAGTTTTAAAATATGCAGGACTCCAACTGGGTGGAAGAGTTGTAGTTTTCAAGGCTGGGCTTTTTGGGTCTCATTGTGTCTTTTTCATACAAATCCACAACAGATGATCTAGATGATCAGATGATGATGGTGGTCAGAACTTCAAGTTGGCAATTAGACATGTCATCTTGACTAAAAATATAGAACTCTAAATTGAATGACATTTAAAATAAATGTGTACAAAATGACTAAGCGTCAGAAAATGGAGTTCAAACTCATAATGCCTTTTAACAGTCAGTTAGTAGTTCACCCTCAGACTGGAGGGTGGAACAGCATTATCAGCTGTAATTGGCGTATGAACGCAGTGCGGAGCCGCATTGTTTAGCTGACCGGCAGCCTAAATTACGAAATCCTGTTCTGGCCAAAGGCCCGACTCACCCTACACTGCCTGCGATTGGGAGTCGTACTATTGCAGCCGATGAGGTTTACCAGCTACATTACAACAGAGAAGCTCGCATTACAACACAACAGAAACTCTGATTACAAAAGAGAACCTCTGATGACAACACACAACAGAGAAGCTCTGATTACAACAGAGAAACTATGATTACAAAACACAACACAGATGCTTGGATGACAACACACAGAGAGAATGAGACTTCTCTCTGCTCAGGGTGCCATGACTGCGCTTCAGCTTTTCATGATATTTTGTTTCTCATTTTCAGGTGTGATCTTGGCTGCTGCTTGATTCCCTGTCTGATTGATGACCTCAAGGATGTGACACACACCTGCCCTTACTGTAAGGGCTACATTTACACATACAAGCGTATATGCTAACCACCGACAGCCGTATGCCACAGAGACATGTACATGCCCACAAGTAAACTCACAGCTCCTCCTGCTGGTAGTGACATGCTTCCCCCCCTCCCATTTTTGCAAAGTGTTGTGTAGCCCTCTTAAATAGTGCAGTTTTCTCATTAGTTCAGAATATTTACTGTATATATTTCCGCTAATTATTTCATGTATTTACATGCATTTGAAATGTAAAAATCTCACCGAACTACAGAAGATGTAGGGCACTAAAACGTACACCCAAATGGACAGGCAGCAGGCGCATCTAATCCCAGAGAAAAGGCTTGTGAAGTTGCGCATGTTACCGGGGTAAAAAATATCTGGATTGACAGACGGCCTCGTTTAGCAAAAAGCTGTGAAAATGGTCTCTATTTATTTGAATTCATCTGTGAATCTTGCTGAAAGACGAGCGTACTGAGGTCAAACACGCTGGGTTAGCCTGTTTTTTCTTTTCGTTTTTTTTTTTCGTATTTATTTAAAATATTTTATTCACTATTTTAACAAGTTAATATTGCAAACTGTGAACATTTTTGTCCATGTCTGATAATTTAGTTTGAACAGACACATTTTTCCTTTTATCATGATCCCTTTTTGAATGTGAGCAAACTAACGAACCAATTGCAGCTAGATAAGTGATGTATTTGCTGGTTTGATAATGCCCAAGATTGATGTTACTGGCTATATTTCTTAATCTTCTGGGCTTCATTCAGTAGTCACAATGTTCAGTGATTTACAGTTAATGCCCTCTGTCCATGATGTACTTAATTTTGATAATAAAGCCAATGTTTGCACTTTAAGTTGGAATTTAATTTCCCCCTATGATACATTCATATGAACCATCAACCCCAGCTATTGTTGGTCTTTGAGAGATTTGGGCATTGAGGACTTGCATTGTCATCTCATGAGTAAAAGCAGTGTATCATATTAGTAGCAAACAGAGTTTAACTGTTACTGATAGAAGCACTGACAATTTAGAAATCATGTCCTCTCTATAAGAAAAGTATGTTGGCTAACACATTACAGTGGTGGCCCCATCGTCATCACATCGTTTAGCCTGTAACTCTCCTAATATAACATAAACCCGTTAAGATTACCCGCATTCCTAAGATGCATGTTAGATAATACTGATGTCTTTTGACCGATACTAAATAGTGACCCTTCCGCTAAGAATAAGCTTAAAAATAAATGATTGTATCACACATTGTGACGCCATTAAGATTACTACTAACAATGAAACGACCATTGTACGCCCAACACAGCATGCTCACATCTGCAGTTCACCTTCACTCAAAGTGCAGTTTGTCTGCATGAGCCACACATCAAAACAAATAATTCTCACTGGCTAGTTTGACTCTATGCATTTGATTTATTTTCTTCTTGAGGCTAAACTGTGCAAGGAAGTCAATTTTGAAGTTCATTTTTGAGTTGAAGGATTGCATCGAACTTTTAATACAAAGTACTGTATGCCATTGTTGTGGATAATGCTGGTCTGCATTGCTCTCTAAATGTCTGTGATATGTATAACTATGTGTCAACATTTGTTTGACCGTTGTATACAGGTATTATTTTATCAATAAAAATCAGAACACAACTGCCTTCAAACTCTTTATTATTTTGAAAATGAACTCTTGAGTGCAAAGGGAATATTGTGTGTGAGTATGATCTGCAGCCACAAAAAGCAAATGAAGTTTCTTCAGCTGGAATTGTGCACAGACTAGAAAGTGCGCAAACTAAAAATTAGAAGAGTTTCCATAACTGCTGTAGCCGCTTGGCCTTAAATATCGGTGCAAAAAAAGGGACAAAGTATACGAAAAGTAACTTTGCCACATAAGCATTTAAGATATTATGAAGAGCAAAGGTTTCAGTCTCTCCATCGGTGTCCACACGGGGCACTGCAACATTTGTAGAAAGTTGTCATTGGTTCATCAGCTGATCGGGTCTGAATCTGCATGAAATATGCCCGGAGATGGCCGCACTTCGGACAGGTTTCTAGGAACGGAGACAAGTAGTAAGTATCAGTTTGCAATCACAAGGAAGTGTGAAGTTTGCCGTATTTGTTGACACTGTACACAAAAGGCAATGTAAAAGACGATACAGTTGTAAAATGCCACCTGATTCATATTTAAATTATTCCCAAAATAATCTTCAGGATAAATAGATGCAAATCATCGATTATTGTGCATTAAATAGCGTGTGTCGCAATGTAAACATGCATTACAAGAAAGAGTTACGGCTGTTAGCTTAGGCATGTGTGTAATGTGAAGGAAACAAATCACAGGCATCAAGTCATCAATACCATGTTTGTTTTTAGTTGACGCAGACATAACTTGCTTTAAATGCATCCAGGCAGGAGATCCAGGATTACTGGCCTCTGCTTTAGGGATGAACTGAGACACACACACACACACACACACACACACACACACACACACACACACACACACACACACACACACACACACACACACACACACACACTGTCACTTACCAGGAGTGGAGTCCACGTTCTCCCAAGCTGCAGCTCCACCGAGGACATCATCCACCTCTTTCAGCTTGGGATACTTTCTGTAATTAACCTGCACAAAACAAAAGTACGTCAAATTTAACACAGAGACACTTCAGTCACCTGGGAGCCGAGCAGCAACACCTTTTTGGTCTAAAACTCGAAACGTCGACATTAACACAGATTAAACATAACACGTGATTCTTGTCGTGATGTGTCATGTCAACTGAACTCACCTTTCTTGTGATGTTGTGTACATACGGACAAGTATTGCAGGCGAATCTCATGCACTTCTGTCCTTCCTCGACAATTAAAACATTTCCACAGGTTGGACAAAAAAGAAGCATGTTACCCGGGATTATATAGATGTAGCGAAAAGCTACAAGACAATCTGACACTCAGTATGAGTCCTCTTATTTACACAGATAGCAAACTGTTAAGGTCTTTTTACCGTTTACAGTTTGGTGCGTGTGTAGAAGCGGAAGTGGCAGGTGCTACTCTTTTTGTCGCTCGGTGGGAAATGAAATATCAAGAAAGGACGTGGTTGTAAATAAATATAAAATCACGACCTTTCTTAATATTTAATAAATCTATAAATACGACCATCACTGAATAACATTTAATCATCTAAATTTGTTGATTCTAAATAAAATACTAGCGTGTGAATTTGCGTCTGCTGAGGGGAACCAATTATACTGAGCTGCGGTTGCTTTCCGGCATGTATTAATTACTGCACACCTTCTTTGTTTACTTCATGGCTTTTTTTTAGCAGCGAAATAGTTTCCCCTTCAATATGTATTGAGTAGTAAACTGTTTAAGTCACGGGATGACGGAGGAGCAGAGTCAGGACACTGTTGGAGGAGGACTGTCTGTGAAGGATGAAGAGGTGGGGAACGAGAACCTGACAGAGATGGCATCTCTAGACGCAGAGGAGGAAGATGAGGAGGCTCTCCCTCATTCAGAGATCCTGGATATTTTCGAGGAGGGACTTGCTCAACTTGTACAAGACCCTTTACTCTGTGATCTGCCAATTCAGGTACGTAAATCTTTGAAATTCTTTTTTTTTTTTTTAACATTACAGTTAGTCCTACTAAACAGACGAAGCTGATACATGATGAAAAAAATACATGAAGAAAAAAAAAACTTGTGTCAAAATCTCTGTAGGATATAAGAAGTTTCGTATATGTTTCTTAAACCTGATCATCTTCATCTGTAGGTGACTCTGGAGGAGGTCAATTCTCAGATTGCTTTGGAGTACGGCCAAGCAATGACTGTGAGGGTTTTAAAGGCAGATGGAGAGATAATGCGTGAGTCTTTTATGTTGTTTTTGTTTTAACCAAAACATTAATTGCATGTAGACTTTTGTTCCTAATCACATAATGCTGACCATCACTCCACAATTATTAAAATGATAAAAAAAGAAGAATTTTTACTTCCATTTAACTTCCCCCCCTCCCCCTTCCTAAGCCATAGTGGTGGTGCAAAATGCCACTGTGCTTGATCTGAAGAAGGCCATTCGTAGATTCATGGAGCTGAAACAACAACGTGAAGGCGGAGTTAAACATGTCAGCTGGTAAATACACTCATAAACACAAGATAACATAAAAGGGTTTTGAAAGGGAAATGAAAATGGCCAAACTGATTGCAACTGTGTGCTTCCTCTCTGTTACAGGAGATATGTTTGGAGAAATTATCATTTAATTTTTCAAGGTGAAAAGCTTGAAGATGACAAGATGAGGCTTAAAGAGTAAGTGCATGAATAATACCTTCCTTCAACTGTGATGCTGTTGTCATCAGCACTGCTTGACTCTGTGTGTCTTTTTGTTCTTTAGCTACGGGATCAGAAACAGAGATGAAGTGACGTTTATGAAGAGACGCAGGAAAAAATGAAATGTCACAGCCAACGTTTGTCACGTCAGGAAAATACCTCAGTTCCCGTGTGTGCTGCTGGTTCTACTTGCCTCGCAGACTGTACATTACTTTTACAAAGTATTGATGATTGTATGACTTGTTATTTTTCATAATAAATCAATAAAAAACTTGTTCTTTTGGGGGCACATTTCAAACTGTGCATGTCACTCAAATAGGTTCCATGTAAATATGACGTGCTTCTCTTTTACTGACAGTGTGTCATGATTTTGTATGGTTGTCCTCAAACATTAAAGCATATTACAGTGTTTTATAATTATTTTGGATTTTGTGTGAGCATTCTGTTACATTTCCGGAGCAGGCAGTTGCACCACAACAATTTGAATATGTCCTGTATCAGTGAACACTACATGGCATTGTTGGCTTAGTTTGAATGTTACCTGTACAGAGCACACTGGGAGCAGCTGAGTGATACGGTAACATGCACCGCTTCTCTTTAACAATCTCTTTATTTATTACAGTTTAAATGGGTCTTAATGGAGTCAGTAGATTAGATGTTTTTGATATGAGTTTAAGATTTGTTATACATGTAACTTTGACAACTAATTTCCGCATTTTATTTCATCTAAATTATTATTGTTGGTACTTTTGCTTGCTTAAACCAGAATTAATTTAATATATATCCCTTTTTTTCAAAGCTCTCTTTATTGCGTATTTTTTGGAGGAAAAACAAAGTTCAATATTTTGTCACTTTCATTGGCAACCATCTTAAAATGCATTATTTTAAAGTATGGATTACATCTAAGACTAAAGGTCGAGTGGACAGTGAGTAAACATTTGTTTTATCAATAAACATTCGATGTCAATAACTAGTTTAATGCATGTATCCTTTGTTGTTGACAATAAATGGATAACACATATGTGTCTTTATTACATACTTACAATCCTAAAAGTTTTCTATGCAGGTACAATCGTAAATTATTTTATTTTTTATGTGTTTCTCAAAACAAACTCCAACAGCTCTCTGTCTTTTCAGCATCCACCATGGCCTCTAAGGAGAGCAAGCTGAAGAAGATATTGACCGAGTTAAACCATCTTTCAGTCAAGAGACAACAACTTCTGGAAAGGAAACAAATCCAGTGGATTTTTCAAACAGGTGATGTATGACAGAGCAGAGCCATGAGACAGATATTTGCATCATGGAAATAAAGTGGCTATCTCAAGTCTTTTGCACATTATATATTTTGCCGCTGACGTCCTATTTATGTGAGAATGTTTTTGTGGTAGAGGAGGCAGCCTCAAATCTCCACGAGATTGACGTCATTGATGACACACTGAAACAGCTGACAGAAAGGAAGGCAGAGCTCCAAAAAAGCCGCGAGAACATCCCAAATGACAAAGATATGAAGAATGGCAAGACAGCTGAGTCCAAATGTACTGTCAGCAAATCATTATTTCACCATACTTTGGTTTTGTAACAACCCTTTTCTTCTTTGTTAGAGGCTAGTATCACTTCTTCTCAGATTATGCCAGATGTTCCTGAGCTTTGCGTTGACATGATCTTTGTTGAAGGTCCACCTAAGATCCCTGGTGAGTCGTTGACGCACAAACACTCATTTAAAGTTCAGTCTTCATATGCAACCTCTGCAGCCAGTCACACTTTTCATCCGACTGCTGTCCTCCAGCAATGGAACACATGTAACACTGATCAGGTTACTCGGTTATGTCGTGTTAGAGTTTTTATTGTTATTCTACCAATCTAAATTATTGATGCATTAATGTGTAAATCACTTTAAAATTAACAGCTAAAACAAAAAATACTTATTACTTGATATACTGCTGGGTATCTAATCTGTATATTGAATTTGTTGATGTATTTGTTGTATTTAAAATTAAATTTAAATGTGTACAGTAAAAAGTAATTTAAGTAATCAAATGAATATAAATATATGTAAATGTCAAGTAAAAAGTAAAATATTTACTTCCAAAATGTAATGGGGTAGAATTATAAAGTAGCTAAAAATGGAAAGTAGTACCTCAAAATTAAACTTCAGTGTAGTACTTGAGTACATGTATTTAGTTACATTCCACCAATGCTGAAATCTTAATGAATGTAGAAATTTATGTGAAATTATTTTTTAAATAACAATTTATGTTGGTGACACTAACTGGAAATATTATTTTTTTTACATATATTTCCAGTTTCCAGTGTTTTCTTGGTAAAAACTAACATGAAACCTTCCTGTTGTTAACAGCCCCGAGAGTCATTCTGGACGTGGAACGCTTCCCGCCATCTCCATGCAGGACGCAGTGTCCTGAGTGTAAGCAGTTCATAACGACGGAGACTTTTTCATCTGTCAACAGTGGCACCTGGCTGGTGTGCTTCATGACAGCTTCATTTGGGTAGGAAACCATTCCCATCATCCCGATTAATTATTTGCATGAGAGTATGCAGGCCTGTTTTTATCTGTGCATCTGGTTTGATGGCACTGGCATACGTTTCCAGGTCAACTTGTGAATGTGTTCCTGTTTCTTCTTTTGCAGCTGCCTGGCTGGTTGTTGCCTCATTCCCTTCTGCATGAAACAGTTGAAATCGACCACACACAAATGTCCGAAGTGTCGAACGACAATCACGACCATAAAAAAGCTCTGAGGGAAAAGGAGCTGGTGGAAACGTGAAGCACGGACTGAAAGAGCATCAGATATCGAGGATGGACATCAGAGGAGTTGGGTGTGAAGGGGCATCACAGGCACCTTGGCGTCTGATTCATGGATTCAGGAGCCAAAGGTCAGAAGCTTACCTTGGCGTAATGTGGTATTTCAAGTGGAAGTACAAGCGACAGGCCAGACAACAATACATTACAATAATCAAGTCTGGATGCAACAAAGGGATTCATTGGATAAAACAGATGGTTAGCCTCGTTTTAAAGAACAAATGGTGGTCTTGTTGATTTATTTCATGTCAAACTTTTAGAAATGAAGTTACTCTTACTGTACTTGATCAACTTGTTGTCTATGTGAAGCTGGGCCAGGAAATTACACAACATCCAGGCAAGCGCACCTCTTAAATAATAATTTAGGAATGGCAATCTTTTACAGGCCTGTATGGCTGAGTATCATCAGCAAAACAGTGGAACGTAATTTGGCTAAGAGGTAAAATATGAAGAAAGAAAAGCAGAGCGCCAAAAACAGAGCGCCGAGGTAAACCATAATTAACATTCAAAAAATGTAGATGTAGTATTTCTATAGGAAACATTGTGTTCCCTCAGATCAGTAAGACTTTTTAGTTCCCAGAAATGGTCAGAAATCTGTTTAGATGGAAGTAAACACCAGGTTAGACAAAGTTTAAGAGAGATGCTCTACAAATGACGCACTGCAGTGGTCCTCTGTGTTGAGTTTACTTGAGCAATCTCAGGAACTCAACTGAACAACAAGATTGTTTCAAAATCTTGGTTCTCTGAAAAAATATTTCTCTTTCCAGTACACAAGCCTTTCTTCTTCTACTGAGGGGTTACAGTGGATTGTCATGAGGCGGTATTGTGCTGACAGACAAACAACAATTACAAATCTCTTTAGTCCTTTTTTTAAACAATAATTCAGCGCAGTGACCAGAAACTATCTGGCTGTGTCATCATGGTGTGTGCGGCGCTTTCTTTGACACTGAATTATATTTTCATCATACCAGAAGTCATGTTTTGCAGTTTGCTAAAAGAGCAGAATACAGACTTTGCTTGCTCAAGATGGTTAGATTCGGAGGTGGCCAGCAGATGTCGCTACAATACAATTCAATTGTAATATGTTCATGTTATTTTACTGTGAAGTGATCAGTGGTTCATAATGGTGGATATTGTTATTTTTCTGTGAGATGTACAGCATGTCTGCTGCGCACAGAGATCGTGGTCTTGTATGTGCTGCCATGCGTACACCTCTTGAATAAACTACCTAAGCAAAAACCACATTTAATTTGTTTTAACCCTTTCAGAGTCTTTGCATGATGCTTAAGAACAATTGTATCATGACTAATTTGGTCTAAACAGAGCACGGCAGATAACTTGTGATTAGTTGCCCTTAACTGTATACTTTTAAAGCACATTGGACTATTGGTTTTCCAAACAAATGTGCAGGATGATTTACAGAGGAGTGAAGATTTGGCCGACCTGCCAGAACTGATTGAGATATGGAGCAATTTTAAGAATTGAGTATTTTGTAGTAAATACTTGGTTGGTCAGGCTAACTTGACACTGCGGTAACCCAGTGGTCTCATATTATATCACTCTCTTATTCACACTCTCGAAACAAACATCTGATTTATGCTTCACAATTTACACATATATAGGGAACATTCAGTATGTGTTTGGGTAGTGATAATCATTCAGAGTCAGGGTGGAGTGAACTGCATAGTAGCCCCAAGCTAAATGTAGTGTTTGTCCATTAGTTTCTTTAACCAGAATGAGGACATTTTGCTGCTCTTTCTGCTATGACTCAGGCCAATATAACACTGTACATTCAATACAATTAGAGGACAAAGAGAAAGAAATAACGTGAGCACATATTGATAACCAAATTGTGGCATAAATTAAGATTGAAATTGTAAAAGTAACTTTAACTTTCTTCTCAATCTGCCAGTACCAGTCCCATTGTCCAGGGTTTGAAGACCTCAAAGGAAGCAATACAGGAACTTCTAAACTGACAAAAAAAATATTATTGAGCTAATTTATTCGGCTAGAAAACAAAACAGAGCCTCCGAAATATTGTATTTTTCCACATAGGAAATAAATGCAGCCTCCATTGCATAAAAGTATGTGTATTCTGAACCCGTCTGATGGGTGTACAGATTATCCTTGACAGCAGTCAGTCCCAGTTCAAGTGCAGTTCATGTGAGTCCAGGAAGTCAGAGGAGAAGACGCCCACTGGCGTTGACATGTCCAAAGAATTGACCCCCTCTGCTGGCACAGAGAGTGTAAGGTCCAGCCAATCCATATTATCCATGTTTGTACTGTGCAAGTTCAAAGCTGAGGGGGATGTGTCTTCATTTAAGTATCCCTCCATGGGAACCACAGGTGAGTGTAGCTCCTCTATCAGCTTCAGTGTTTGTGGCTCGGTGTGAGCACCTAGGAGGGTTTCCAGCCGGGTGTCAGAGGTCAAGGAGGTCAAGCTGGGCGAGGGGTTGAGCTGCGCTGCAGGCATCTGGGCCACTTGGACCACAGGTGGAGGGCGGGATAAAACCGTGTTGATGGGAAGAGTGGTTACACTGGCTGTCACAGGGAGAGGCTTGTCCAGACTGGGAGGATCGTGTCTGATGAAAGGTGAGATCTCTAAAAAAAAACAAAACAAGTTCAGTGTGAGAATCCCATAATCATAAATACTTTGCATCTTAGTGCTGCTGCAAAAAAAAGAAAAATTGCAGTATTTCTCACCACCACTCTCTATCAACACGTCAAACAAGTCGTCCATCTGCTGGCTAGCGGCAGTGGGACCCTGCAGAGAAACCAGAAAGACCAGCGAGTGAATGAGTAGCCATGGTAATAATTTAAAGGATATACTGTACTTAAGAGTGTATTCCTTTGTCACCTGAACAGCTGGTAACATTCTGCGTGTCTGTTTAACTGCGTCCTCATAGCGGGGTGGGTCTTTACACTTTGACACATGGTTTGTGAATTTTGGCAAGATCGTTGGCTGCCTCGTGCAGGGAGACTGTTTAACAGGAAAAGACAACAGTCCTCGACATCAAATAAAAAAACACATATATTTCAAATGCAGTTGGCATTACACATAATTAAATAAACAAGGTCCCAGGACCTGCAAAACAGTTGTTATAGAGTGGTTTGGACAGAAACAAGTACTACAAACCTTATTTGTAGGGTCTTTAGGACCAGGTTGGCTCGAGGAGGCTCCCACGGGGCATCCACTTGCTGGGAATGTGTTGAGTAAGCTTTGTGCCGTGTGCCCCATCCTCCATGTCTGCAAAGACATTTAGACAGGTCAGCATGAAGGCTAATTTAATGAATGCATTAATGCCATCACAGAAAAGTAGTGCACCCTGCTTCAACCCGCGATTGCTGTCCTCAGTTAGCATTGAGTTGTGGTTTCTGTTGCTAATTCTGGGTGGTTGTATGCTGGCAGAGGGACGACAGAGGGCATTCAGGGCACTACTGTCAACCTTCACTCAGCGCCTGCTCCAGTAACCCAAGTTTCCACAAGCCTTCTTTTGATGTGACTCGGGAAAGATTTTACCACCCAGCTGAGGCCTGTTATTACTGTGGCAACAAGAAAGAGGCATCACCCATGATAGAGCATCAACATCATAAAAAAAAAAAACGCCTGAGATCTGTGATTAGCTGGTGCCATTGAAAACACTTAACCAGATGTATGATGTGCAACTTAACCTGAATTTACTGCATAGAAAACACATTGTATTATGTCAGCTTGACACATATACAGATGACCACATGCAACCTCAAGTTTGCACCTTTAAAAGGAACCAAAAACTACCGGAGAATCACCACTGATAGTGAGGACTTATAGACAGATGGACCGTGGCAGCCTGTGCAGTCATTCGAGTGTTTTCTTACCTTTGTCAGTGGCTGAGTCTGACTGCTGCACTGCTGGAGTAATGCTGCTGAGGCCTCTATTTTCTGTGGCACCTGTCCAGAGGTCTGGATGAAGCCTGGGGCTGCGCTGCTAACGCTAGTGTGTAATTTAAGGCTGCTGGCAGCAAGCTGGATAGTAACTGCTGAGGCGGGATGGGATGCAGGTCGGAGGATCTGAGCTTCAGCCTTGACTGGGTGCAAGGTCTTAGGCTGCTTGAAAGTCTGGTCGCTGATGATGAACTGATTTGGAGGAGCCACTTCCTCTTGTTTGACTAACACTGGCGGACTAGGAGAACCGCAGGATGCTGAGCAGTTTGACAAGGTCCCGTTTTCCTCTTTGACCTGGATGGGAGCAAGAGGTGTGAGCTGAGCCGGAGAATCTGCTTGCTGAATCCTCTTCTCCACCTCCAGCTGCATCTTCAGCTCCTCCACCAGCCTCTGCTCCTGCTCCAGCTTCCTCATCAGCTCCTCAATCTGACGCTCCTTAGCGTGGAGACGCTTGTCCTTCTCAGAGTCCTTCTCATAGGACCTTTTCTCTGTGGGACACTCCTGCCGGGGAGCTCTCTGTGGGGAGTTCACACAGGTAGCAGTTTGAGTTGGAGACTGAGCTTCTGAGAGCTTGGTGGGACTGTCTGCCATACTACTGTCCTCTATGCCCAGACTGGACACCTTAGAGACGTCTATAGGGGACACTGGCGGGGTTAACTTTTTGTTGTCAGACTGTGAGGCTGTTGTGAGGGCAGATGTCTCAATGACAGCAGCAATCTGAATGTTAGAGTTCTCCTGGTACAACTTTAGCCTCTCTATCAGATCCGTCTTAGTCCCAGAAACGGGCAAAGATCTGAGTTTTAGTTCCATTTTCAGCTCAGCAACCTGAAAAGATAACACATTATCAGAAAATACCGCTCAACATTTAGAGTATTATCCTCTGCAACATGCATGAGGTGCAGATTGTCCAAACTGTGTGCAGGCAGCAACGTGTCACCTTCATCTCATCCAGGTTAGCTGGTAAATGATCCGGCTTGGGCTTTGTCTGAGCGTGCCGGGGCTGCACGGGGCTAGACGTACCGTTTCCACTCAGAACTCCACTGGAGCAGCTGGTTTGTACCTCAGTTTTTGCTCTGTTGTAATAAGACCAGAAGAAAAGAAGGGAGTACAGATTAGAGAGGGAAGATAAACTTTTATCAATTTTAAAACAGGAAACAAATCTAGAGTACACAACAGCAGCTGTAGTTAAACAGTTATTACTTTCTGTAAAAAAAACAGTTACGGACTTTTGATTTGGTTTGTTGAAAAACAATACTCCGATAACTTAACTCTGAAAGGAAGCGGCATTTTTTTTTCTTTTAAGTCGTTTATCAACGTATACACATAAAGGCAAACTTTGTGGGTGAGCCGTATCCTATCTCTGGCTGCATAGAGGGAGTGTTTGTGCTGATAAATGGAGCCATACTTGAGCGGTGCAGGCAGGGCGGCCTGGTAGCTGAACTGCAGCTGCTGCTGGTTCAAGATCTGAAGCTGCAGGAACTGCTGCTGCTGCTGCAGGAGACGGGCATACGCTGAGTCCATCAGCATGTCATTGAGTTCCTGCTTCTGGTCTGGGGGGATGTACTGATGATACTTTAACTTTTTCACCCGTGGTTTGGGCTCTTTGCTCTTTTTGCTGCGGCTTTTATCGCTGGGTAGCTTGGGCAGGCTTTGCTGCAGAACACAAGACAGAAAAGGGACATGTAAAAGCTGAGCGGACTATC